>NW_027411977.1:160529369-161075932 GCF_047663935.1 Musca autumnalis | reverse complement strand
TGGTAATCTGGTCATCAGCATTATGCCAGCAATGTGTTAAAAACATTTTGCACTTATTTCAACAACTGGAGCTTTTCGGCATGGAATACAATTTGTGTGTACCATTTTAAAACTATTCAAATAATGCCAACTGTTTTTTATATGCGTCGGATAATTTTTGCAGCATTCTAAATTTATTTTCCCTCAAAAATGAGTAGTATCGATTGAGTTCGATTTGAAAATGTACTTTGTTCCATACAAAAGCTAACCCAAGAATCCCTAGGGCCGCCATCAATGTTGGGTGTTTTTCAGCCTTTTTAAAAATTGTGTATGTAAAAATCCCTCATCCAAATTTTGCTCAATTTTATAGGTAGCGGCAAAATATGTTTTTTACATTATGTCGGCATACTAATGACCAGATTACAAAATTTTGTTGACTTAAAAATGCCTGATAACTAAGCCTACAAATAGGATTTTCACCTTAATGACTCAACTAAATTGGTAAATAAGTAATTTAATGATAAATGTACACCAATGGAACGCCAATTGAAGTGTATGGTTCGGAATGATGTGTGGGGTTTGTGGGGTTACTAAAAACATAATTTTTATTATAAAGAGCCAAATAAGTATGCATATTGTTGGTGCATTAACGGAAAATAATGTCTAAAGCATATTTTTAGGGATTATAGTAATACTATGGCTCCTTAAAGGACTTGCTGTGGGCATAAAGCATGAAATCAGTAAAATACACTATAAACTAACTAATACGAGCTTTTATTGTATAAAAATGTGCATCAATTATCCTTAAAGTTGATTTACTACTAATGTCCCTAATTAGCTGGCCAGGCTAATATGGACCATGTTTAGAAAAGTGGGCTGTACTTCCCCCACATATGGAGAATTTCCGTACGTTTTGACATCACTCGATAGTACTTTTACCAATACCTTATATGCAAAATTTATTTCACCAAAATCTTCACATTTTTAAATGTAATCGAGTGATATATTAAACTGAATTTATTGTCCCTACTTAGCTGGTCGCCACTGTATGTTATAAAATACTAATTATTTGTCGTCCGATGAAGCGTCGGCCTTAACTTTTGCTTTCATAGTGATTGCAATATTTTTATGTTAATAATTTTTTAATAACTAACTAATGCGAGCTTTTCTTGTATAAAAATGTGCATCAATTATCCTTAAAGTTGATTTTACTACTAATGTCCCTAATTAGCTGACCAGGCTAATATGAACCATGTTTAGAAAAGTGGGCTGTACTTCCCCCACATACGTTTTGACATCACTCGATAATACTTTTACCAATACCTTATATGCAAAATAGATTTCACCAAAATCTTCACATTTTTAAATGTAATCGAGTGATATATTAAACTGAATTTATTGTTCCTACTTAGCTGGTCGCCACTGTATGTTATAAAATACTAATTATTTGTCGTCCGATGAAGCGTCGGCGTCAACTTTTGCTTTCATAGTGATTGCAATATTTTTATGATAATAATTTTTTACGAGTCGAATGATCTTGCTTAAGTGTTGATAAAAGTAATTTTTATTTGCGAATTCCAAACCCACAGCATCCTTAAAAAGGGAGGAGAATATAAATATAATTATATTCAAATAGAAGTCTACTGAACTTACCGTGTATAGCTCGCATACAATTTTCGTAATTTAGAAAATGTTTCCTGCCACGGAAATTATATTATAACATTTATCATATGTCATATATTCAAGGCTTGGGTGTATGTTCCTCTTTAATACCATGTTGACCTCTGATAGCAGTTCAACATGTTTAGACTTTGGTTACCACATTTTGCTGTAAATGTATAAAAATGAGATATAGAAAATTAAAGAAATTATAACTATAATGTTTACAACGTTCATTAATTTCAGCTGTTGGACAAACTATCTTGTCATTTTTGTTTGGAAAGCTTAAATTTGTTTGTTGTTATTTATTTAAGTTCATCACATAAAGATAGTTTGTTAGTTGGTATATTTTCCGCGCGGAATTTGGTACTGTATTATTGTTCACATTTGTATTGTGAAATTTTGTAAAGATTGTTGGTATTACAGCGCCTGTGTTTTTAATTTTTTTCTTTATAATTAATCCAAAACATATAGAAAATTTTTGATAGAAGAATTCAATTACTAATCAAAATTATTATTAGGAATTAATAAACGATCAACATTCCAGCAGACGCACAGTGCGAAATTTGGGAAGTTTAGTGGAACTTTAAGGGATTTTCAAAGTACATGAAATTAATTAAACTTTTATTGAAATCGTTAGCTAAGTACTCCACTGCAAATGCTCCATACTCAGTTTACCGATTTATTCCAGGAAACGACTTAAAAAATGCACTTAAAGTTGCACTTTTGTTTAATAATTTTTTTTTTTTGTAAGAAATGTATTTTTGATTCATTAAATACATGGAGTGGCGCGGACAAATGGTAAGTCAGTATGCCATGATTTATTTTTCTTAATATTTTACAAAACAATTATGATATTTTACACTTTTAAAAAATGCAAAAAACCTTATTGTTTTCGTGCAATTTTAGTCGGAAAGAAGTGATTTTTTTGAAGTTTTCAAAATTATAATTTTTTATTTTCCGTGGACATTTCAAAAGAGAGTTACGTACATTCACGTGTTAAGATATATATAATCTGAATGATTGGATTCTCCTCTCTTCGCAAAGCTATAAAACTGCTGCGGTATCGCGCGGTCTTTGGAGATATTCAAGATTTTCTAGAAAGACTTCGGAAATTTCATTCAGTTGCATTTTCCAAAAGTGGAAGGTAAATGCGACAATGCACGCCATTGTTGACTGTGTTTTGAAGAAATGGACTCACTAATTCTTACAATGATAAATTCTGTAAAATTAGAAACCTCTGGCAATTTTTCATAGTTTTGACCTCTAAATGTTGGTGATTTACATATAGTGCAACATTTTTAGATGCTGCGGTGCAAATACCAAAATACGTTAAAAATTGTAATGCAGTGCAGACCTGAACTTGACCTGAAAGGCATTATTAACAAAATTAATGGTACAGACCTGCTGAATGGACCAATAAACATTATAGATACAAATGAAAACAAAAAATATTGACATTTTACTCCTTAATAGATGTGTAGGGTTGTGGGGCTTCACCCAGAAGTGGACCTATGTTGACCCAGAGATGGTCTGTCTGCAATTATGACGTATCTGACATACATTTCTGACGTATATTACATACGTCGGAAACGTCGTAAACCTAGCCAAACAAACAAGGTTTTTGACGGAATAAACAAAAGAAAATATAACCTAAAAATCGATGTTTTTCATAATAATAAAACTCATTTTATTATTATTTTTTTGAGATCCTATTTTATTATAAAACAGGCATAAAAAGATTTCACTCTAAAATGTACATTTTTTATATATTATATGTACATTATGCATATGTTTGTTTATTATTTCACCCGCAAATTCTTTGTGGTAGTGGTAGTGTTCGGAATATATTGTAGATGGCGTGCTAAGTGCGTAATCCAATTTATTGTTCAATTATTTCAGTTATTTAAAAAATTAAAATATATATATATATATATATATATATATATATATATATATATATATATATATATATAATTGTTCCACAACATCCCATAGGGACAAGGGGGACTTCTCTCATATCAATGAGTGCACCCCGATTCATATTAGCTCAATGATATGGGACCTACAGTTTATCGCCGAGTCCGAACGGCGTGTCTAAGACACCACTTTTGTAGAGAAGTTTTACATGGCTGAAATACTCAGGAAATGTCGCCAACATTACTGAGGGGTATTTTGCCACCGTTGAGAAGTGTTTTGATGTTGCCTGGCCGGGGAATCGAACCCACGACCTTATGTGTGCAAGGCGGGTGTGCATACCATTACACCACGGTGGCACCCAAAAAAATTAAAATATTAATAAAAATATGATGTTATTTTCAAAAAAGGTACCGACGCTCTGCAATAACAACGACAGGCTAGCAAAATTATTATTAAGTGAAAAATATGATGGTAACATGCATTTTTTGAGGTTTATGACGTTTACTACTTTTTATACGTTTTCTACGGGTATATGACGTTTTCGACGTTTACAACTTTCTTACCGTCGAAAACCTAAAAAATCGTCATACAGACCATCTCTGATGTTGACAGCTTTTGTGTGAGGAGGTTTTTTTATTCGCTAACATCTTAAAATTTACATTTACATCAAAATTGGCTGCAATTTTTGTCTTTAACCTTTAAAATACCCAATATGAGGGAACCCGGCATGTGGGGGCTATTCCAAAACGCGAACCTATATTGAAAATATTTTGTACATAAGTTTTCTATCCGCTGAAAACTCAATATACCAATTTGCATCAAAATCGATTGAAAAATGAATGTAAAACGTAAAAACGGCAGCCACCGTTACATGACCGCTACAGGAAACCGCGGGTCTATGTGGCCCAATTTGAGCCCCACACTGCCCACTAATATAATAAACATTTGTGCAAAATTTTAGGAATCTGCACCTTTTCCTTTAAAAGTTATTAGTAAAGTTCCGCTAAAGTGCTCATATTTCGCAGTGTGAGACGGTTTGAATGCAAACCATGCTGTATAATTCTTTATTTTTTTGTATAAAATAAAGAATAAATTTAATAGATTAATAGGCAAAATTTCATACATCCGTGCTACAGGAAATCATTTTTGAGTTCGTAGTGGCCGATATAGTGGATGAATTTATACTTGGTGTTACGTTGACTGACCCGAAGAGGTGCGCAAGTTATTTTAAACGGAAGCCATTCTAAGATGTCAGCAAAAGTGAATCGTACAGGCCGATTTCGCTATTGTCGCCCGTAGCAAAGGCCTTAGTCCTCCCCAGCATCAGGGATAGCTATCAAGTTGCCGATCATCAGCATGGATTCCGTAAGCAGCACAGCACGACAACTGCGCTGCACTCTATCTTCATATACATTTGTCAAGGACTCAACCAGAGACCGCCGTGTGATAGAACAGTGATGGTGGCGCTTGATTGATTGAACAGCCTTTGATGCAGTCAGGCACTCCCCGCTGTTTGAGGACATTGAGCAGACAACCCTCCGGCCAAGCGTGAAACGTTGGATAATCAACTATATCTGGGGACGCCAGTCGTACGTCGAATTCAGGAACAAGAAGTCCAAACACCTTAGAGTGAAACAGGGAGTTCCCCAAGGTGGGTGATATCTCCGGAACTGTTTAACATCTACCTCTCCTGTATTCCGCCACCTCCAGACGGCATCGAGATCGTAACGTATGCGGATGATTGCACTATACTGACGTTAGGTACCTTCCCTGATGACATCTGTGAGAGATTGAACTCCTATTTAACCGATCTTACCACATTTTTTCACGCGAGGAATATGCAGATTAGTAGTTAATAAATATATGTTTCAGACCAAAGGAAAATGCCGACAAAATTCCTGGAATTGTATGTAATTTGATACTTTATGTAAACAAACAAACACGTGGGTGGTACACTGAGAAGATATGTATGTATGTGTGAGTGTGGGAAATTCTTGGAATTCCGTCTGTCCGTCCGTAATGTAAACAAATAACACGTGTTACCATGAGGCAATTCTTGGAATTCCGTCCGTCCGTCCGCTGACCGTGGGAACTTTTTTTGGAATTCCGTTTGTCTGTCCGTCCGCGTGACCGTGGGAAATTCTTAGAATTCCTTATGCTGGGGGGAAGCATGTCCACTATCAACGTGGGTGGCTTCGTTTGTCCGTCTGTCCGTGGGCATGCTCAATCGTGTCCATGATCAACGTGGGTCGTCCTGTTTGTTCGTAAGCATGTTCAATCATGTTTAAAAATCAACTCTGTCCGTCCGTTTGCCAGTTCATTGATCTAATTTCCCAATGTTGTGAAATAAATGAGTCATCATCAGTTGGGTTTAAATAATTATGATTGAAACTGTACTCAAAAAGAATTTCTTTGAGTGCATAAATCGAAACGATCCAAATGAATTCATTTGGATCATTTCGATTTGTTTATTTCAGAAGTTAAGTAAAGAATTGGCAAAGACTTGAATATTGGATTGAAGGGATGGTTTGGGATATTAAAGTATATGTGGGTGTGTGTGTATGTTTGATTCTTTGCAGTTATGAGGAATGTTTTGGCATTATGTTGTAGCAATTTTTATGAGTAAGAGGTTGAAAGGGGAAAGCAAGCATCGAATGTTTTAAGATTAGCTAGAGCATTAACCATATGTTTGTATGAATATTGCCCTTCGATTGAAGCAGTGACCATTGTTGAGGCAATCAGTTTATATGTATGTTTGTGTGTATGCCGTATGATTCCTTTGCTTTGCATTGGATCAGCAGCCACGATCGCTTTATTGTATGTTTGTGTGTATGTCGTTTGGTTATTTTTCCTTTGCTTTAATTGTCGCCTTTAACGAAAGCAAAAGGTGACAGATTAGGGAAGTTAAGGGGGATGGGGGAACCAATGTGTACAAATAAGAAATCGATGACCATTGTTGAGGCATAGCGTTTATATGTACGTCAGTCCAGCTTCCTTTAAATTCATGCTGTGTATGTTTGCATTAAACCAAAAGAAGGAATCATTGAACTTTCATTCAGTATTACACAATATCGGATTTGTTTTGATTAAATGTTATGAAACTAGGTTATTGGACTTTTTTAAAGACGACACCACGTCTGGTTCTTTAAACCCTGTATGTATGTATAAATGTATGTATATTTGTGGTTATATTGACCTTGAAAATGAATATGTTTAGATTATGACGTTGATTTCCTTACCTCTGTGTATGGAAAAGTGAAGATAGGTTTATTTTAGGAGAGTGAAGGGGGAAAGGGGAATAGCGAAAAAAAGAAATCAATCTTTACAAATAAGAAATCGACAAGAACTTTTAGTTGGCTTAACATATGTATGCTTAATGAATTTCACAATATTGTGAAATTCATTAAGCATACATATGTTAAGCCAACTAAAAGTTCTTGTCGATTTCTTATTTGTAAAGATTGATTTCTTTTTTTCGCTATTCCCCTTTCCCCCTTCACTCTCCTAAAATAAACCTATCTTCACTTTTCCATACACAGAGGTAAGGAAATCAACGTCATAATCTAAACATATTCATTTTCAAGGTCAATATAACCACAAATATACATACATTTATACATACATACAGGGTTTAAAGAACCAGACGTGGTGTCGTCTTTAAAAAAGTCCAATAACCTAGTTTCATAACATTTAATCAAAACAAATCCGATATTGTGTAATACTGAATGAAAGTTCAATGATTCCTTCTTTTGGTTTAATGCAAACATACACAGCATGAATTTAAAGGAAGCTGGACTGACGTACATATAAACGCTATGCCTCAACAATGGTCATCGATTTCTTATTTGTACACATTGGTTCCCCCATCCCCCTTAACTTCCCTAATCACAGGCACTTGTCACCTTTTGCTTTCGTTAAAGGCGACAATTAAAGCAAAGGAAAAATAACCAAACGACATACACACAAACATACAATAAAGCGATCGTGGCTGCTGATCCAATGCAAAGCAAAGGAATCATACGGCATACACACAAACATACATATAAACTGATTGCCTCAACAATGGTCACTGCTTCAATCGAAGGGCAATATTCATACAAACATATGGTTAATGCTCTAGCTAATCTTAAAACATTCGATGCTTGCTTTCCCCTTTCAACCTCTTACTCATAAAAATTGCTACAACATAATGCCAAAACATTCCTCATAACTGCAAAGAATCAAACATACACACACACCCACATATACTTTAATATCCCAAACCATCCCTTCAATCCAATATTCAAGTCTTTGCCAATTCTTTACTTAACTTCTGAAATAAACAAATCGAAATGATCCAAATGAATTCATTTGGATCGTTTCGATTTATGCACTCAAAGAAATTCTTTTTGAGTACAGTTTCAATCATAATTATTTAAACCCAACTGATGATGACTCATTTATTTCACAACATTGGGAAATTAGATCAATGAACTGGCAAACGGACGGACAGAGTTGATTTTTAAACATGATTGAACATGCTTACGAACAAACAGGACGACCCACGTTGATCATGGACACGATTGAGCATGCCCACGGACAGACGGACAAACGAAGCCACCCACACCCACGTTGATAGTGGACATGCTTCCCCCCAGCATAAGGAATTCTAAGAATTTCCCACGGTCACGCGGACGGACAGACAAACGGAATTCCAAAAAAAGTTCCCACGGTCAGCGGACGGACGGACGGAATTCCAAGAATTGCCTCATGGTAACACGTGTTATTTGTTTACATTACGGACGGACAGACGGAATTCCAAGAATTTCCCACACTCACACATACATACATATCTTCTCAGTGTACCACCCACGTGTTTGTTTGTTTACATAAAGTATCAAATTACATACAATTCCAGGAATTTTGTCGGCATTTTCCTTTGGTCTGAAACATATATTTATTAACTACTAATCTGCATATTCCTCGCGTGAAAAAATGTGGTAAGATCGGTTAAATAGGAGTTCAATCTCTCACAGATGTCATCAGGGAAGGTACCTAACGTCAGTATAGTGCAATCATCCGCATACGTTACGATCTCGATGCCGTCTGGAGGTGGCGGAATACAGGAGAGGTAGATGTTAAACAGTTCCGGAGATATCACCCACCTTGGGGAACTCCCTGTTTCACTCTAAGGTGTTTGGACTTCTTGTTCCTGAATTCGACGTACGACTGGCGTCCCCAGATATAGTTGATTATCCAACGTTTCACGCTTGGCCGGAGGGTTGTCTGCTCAATGTCCTCAAACAGCGGGGAGTGCCTGACTGCATCAAAGGCTGTTCAATCAATCAAGCGCCACCATCACTGTTCTATCACACGGCGGTCTCTGGTTGAGTCCTTGACAAATGTATATGAAGATA
The DNA here is from genome assembly GCF_047663935.1 of Musca autumnalis. Lineage (NCBI taxonomy): Eukaryota > Metazoa > Arthropoda > Insecta > Diptera > Muscidae > Musca > Musca autumnalis. The sequence goes on along the minus strand of NW_027411977.1, from coordinate 161,066,978 downwards.
GAGTGCAGCGCAGTTGTCGTGCTGTGCTGCTTACGGAATCCATGCTGATGATCGGCAACTTGATAGCTATCCCTGATGCTGGGGAGGACTAAGGCCTTTGCTACGGGCGACAATAGCGAAATCGGCCTGTACGATTCACTTTTGCTGACATCTTAGAATGGCTTCCGTTTAAAATAACTTGCGCACCTCTTCGGGTCAGTCAACGTAACACCAAGTATAAATTCATCCACTATATCGGCCACTACGAACTCAAAAATGATTTCCTGTAGCACGGATGTATGAAATTTTGCCTATTAATCTATTAAATTTATTCTTTATTTTATACAAAAAAATAAAGAATTATACAGCATGGTTTGCATTCAAACCGTCTCACACTGCGAAATATGAGCACTTTAGCGGAACTTTACTAATAACTTTTAAAGGAAAAGGTGCAGATTCCTAAAATTTTGCACAAATGTTTATTATATTAGTGGGCAGTGTGGGGCTCAAATTGGGCCACATAGACCCGCGGTTTCCTGTAGCGGTCATGTAACGGTGGCTGCCGTTTTTACGTTTTACATTCATTTTTCAATCGATTTTGATGCAAATTGGTATATTGAGTTTTCAGCGGATAGAAAACTTATGTACAAAATATTTTCAATATAGGTTCGCGTTTTGGAATAGCCCCCACATGCCGGGTTCCCTCATATTGGGTATTTTAAAGGTTAAAGACAAAAATTGCAGCCAATTTTGATGTAAATGTAAATTTTAAGATGTTAGCGAATAAAAAAACCTCCTCACACAAAAGCTGTCAACATCAGAGATGGTCTGTATGACGATTTTTTAGGTTTTCGACGGTAAGAAAGTTGTAAACGTCGAAAACGTCATATACCCGTAGAAAACGTATAAAAAGTAGTAAACGTCATAAACCTCAAAAAATGCATGTTACCATCATATTTTTCACTTAATAATAATTTTGCTAGCCTGTCGTTGTTATTGCAGAGCGTCGGTACCTTTTTTGAAAATAACATCATATTTTTATTAATATTTTAATTTTTTTGGGTGCCACCGTGGTGTAATGGTATGCACACCCGCCTTGCACACATAAGGTCGTGGGTTCGATTCCCCGGCCAGGCAACATCAAAACACTTCTCAACGGTGGCAAAATACCCCTCAGTAATGTTGGCGACATTTCCTGAGTATTTCAGCCATGTAAAACTTCTCTACAAAAGTGGTGTCTTAGACACGCCGTTCGGACTCGGCGATAAACTGTAGGTCCCATATCATTGAGCTAATATGAATCGGGGTGCACTCATTGATATGAGAGAAGTCCCCCTTGTCCCTATGGGATGTTGTGGAACAATTATATATATATATATATATATATATATATATATATATATTTATATATATATATTAAATAACTGAAATAATTGAACAATAAATTGGATTACGCACTTAGCACGCCATCTACAATATATTCCGAACACTACCACTACCACAAAGAATTTGCGGGTGAAATAATAAACAAACATATGCATAATGTACATATAATATATAAAAAATGTACATTTTAGAGTGAAATCTTTTTATGCCTGTTTTATAATAAAATAGGATCTCAAAAAAATAATAATAAAATGAGTTTTATTATTATGAAAAACATCGATTTTTAGGTTATATTTTCTTTTGTTTATTCCGTCAAAAACCTTGTTTGTTTGGCTAGGTTTACGACGTTTCCGACGTATGTAATATACGTCAGAAATGTATGTCAGATACGTCATAATTGCAGACAGACCATCTCTGGTCAACATAGGTCCACTTCTGGGTGAAGCCCCACAACCCTACACATCTATTAAGGAGTAAAATGTCAATATTTTTTGTTTTCATTTGTATCTATAATGTTTATTGGTCCATTCAGCAGGTCTGTACCATTAATTTTGTTAATAATGCCTTTCAGGTCAAGTTCAGGTCTGCACTGCATTACAATTTTTAACGTATTTTGGTATTTGCACCGCAGCATCTAAAAATGTTGCACTATATGTAAATCACCAACATTTAGAGGTCAAAACTATGAAAAATTGCCAGAGGTTTCTTAATTTTACAGAATTTATCATTGTAAGAATTAGTGAGTCCATTTCTTCAAAACACAGTCAACAATGGCGTGCATTGTCGCATTTACCTTCCACTTTTGGAAAATGCAACTGAATGAAATTTCCGAAGTCTTTCTAGAAAATCTTGAATATCTCCAAAGACCGCGCGATACCGCAGCAGTTTTATAGCTTTGCGAAGAGAGGAGAATCCAATCATTCAGATTATATATATCTTAACACGTGAATGTACGTAACTCTCTTTTGAAATGTCCACGGAAAATAAAAAATTATAATTTTGAAAACTTCAAAAAAATCACTTCTTTCCGACTAAAATTGCACGAAAACAATAAGGTTTTTTGCATTTTTTAAAAGTGTAAAATATCATAATTGTTTTGTAAAATATTAAGAAAAATAAATCATGGCATACTGACTTACCATTTGTCCGCGCCACTCCATGTATTTAATGAATCAAAAATACATTTCTTACAAAAAAAAAAAAATTATTAAACAAAAGTGCAACTTTAAGTGCATTTTTAAGTCGTTTCCTGGAATAAATCGGTAAACTGAGTATGGAGCATTTGCAGTGGAGTACTTAGCTAACGATTTCAATAAAAGTTTAATTAATTTCATGTACTTTGAAAATCCCTTAAAGTTCCACTAAACTTCCCAAATTTCGCACTGTGCGTCTGCTGGAATGTTGATCGTTTATTAATTCCTAATAATAATTTTGATTAGTAATTGAATTCTTCTATCAAAAATTTTCTATATGTTTTGGATTAATTATAAAGAAAAAAATTAAAAACACAGGCGCTGTAATACCAACAATCTTTACAAAATTTCACAATACAAATGTGAACAATAATACAGTACCAAATTCCGCGCGGAAAATATACCAACTAACAAACTATCTTTATGTGATGAACTTAAATAAATAAATAACAACAAACAAATTTAAGCTTTCCAAACAAAAATGACAAGATAGTTTGTCCAACAGCTGAAATTAATGAACGTTGTAAACATTATAGTTATAATTTCTTTAATTTTCTATATCTCATTTTTATACATTTACAGCAAAATGTGGTAACCAAAGTCTAAACATGTTTGAACTGCTATCAGAGGTCAACATGGTATTAAAGAGGAACATACACCCAAGCCTTGAATATATGACATATGATAAATGTTATAATATAATTTCCGTGGCAGGAAACATTTTCTAAATTACGAAAATTGTATGCGAGCTATACACGGTAAGTTCAGTAGACTTCTATTTGAATATAATTATATTTATATTCTCCTCCCTTTTTAAGGATGCTGTGGGTTTGGAATTCGCAAATAAAAATTACTTTTATCAACACTTAAGCAAGATCATTCGACTCGTAAAAAATTATTATCATAAAAATATTGCAATCACTATGAAAGCAAAAGTTGACGCCGACGCTTCATCGGACGACAAATAATTAGTATTTTATAACATACAGTGGCGACCAGCTAAGTAGGAACAATAAATTCAGTTTAATATATCACTCGATTACATTTAAAAATGTGAAGATTTTGGTGAAATCTATTTTGCATATAAGGTATTGGTAAAAGTATTATCGAGTGATGTCAAAACGTATGTGGGGGAAGTACAGCCCACTTTTCTAAACATGGTTCATATTAGCCTGGTCAGCTAATTAGGGACATTAGTAGTAAAATCAACTTTAAGGATAATTGATGCACATTTTTATACAAGAAAAGCTCGCATTAGTTAGTTATTAAAAAATTATTAACATAAAAATATTGCAATCACTATGAAAGCAAAAGTTAAGGCCGACGCTTCATCGGACGACAAATAATTAGTATTTTATAACATACAGTGGCGACCAGCTAAGTAGGGACAATAAATTCAGTTTAATATATCACTCGATTACATTTAAAAATGTGAAGATTTTGGTGAAATAAATTTTGCATATAAGGTATTGGTAAAAGTACTATCGAGTGATGTCAAAACGTACGGAAATTCTCCATATGTGGGGGAAGTACAGCCCACTTTTCTAAACATGGTCCATATTAGCCTGGCCAGCTAATTAGGGACATTAGTAGTAAAATCAACTTTAAGGATAATTGATGCACATTTTTATACAATAAAAGCTCGTATTAGTTAGTTTATAGTGTATTTTACTGATTTCATGCTTTATGCCCACAGCAAGTCCTTTAAGGAGCCATAGTATTACTATAATCCCTAAAAATATGCTTTAGACATTATTTTCCGTTAATGCACCAACAATATGCATACTTATTTGGCTCTTTATAATAAAAATTATGTTTTTAGTAACCCCACAAACCCCACACATCATTCCGAACCATACACTTCAATTGGCGTTCCATTGGTGTACATTTATCATTAAATTACTTATTTACCAATTTAGTTGAGTCATTAAGGTGAAAATCCTATTTGTAGGCTTAGTTATCAGGCATTTTTAAGTCAACAAAATTTTGTAATCTGGTCATTAGTATGCCGACATAATGTAAAAACATATTTTGCCGCTACCTATAAAATTGAGCAAAATTTGGATGAGGGATTTTTTACATACACAATTTTTAAAAAGGCTGAAAAACACCCAACATTGATGGCGGCCCTAGGGATTCTTGGGTTAGCTTTTGTATGGAACAAAGTACATTTTCAAATCGAACTCAATCGATACTACTCATTTTTGAGGGAAAATAAATTTAGAATGCTGCAAAAATTATCCGACGCATATAAAAAACAGTTGGCATTATTTGAATAGTTTTAAAATGGTACACACAAATTGTATTCCATGCCGAAAAGCTCCAGTTGTTGAAATAAGTGCAAAATGTTTTTAACACATTGCTGGCATAATGCTGATGACCAGATTACCATGTTCTGTTGACTTAAAAATGCCTCATAACACATCCTCCAAATAGGATTTTCACCCTAATAACTGATCCAAACTGGTTAATAAGTAATTCAAGGGTAATTGTACACCTAGTATGGACCGGTAATTGTAGTGTATGGTTTGAAATGATGTCTGGGGTTACTAAAACTATAGTTTTTGTTGTAAAGTGCCAAAAAATATGCATATTTTTGGTGCATTAACGGAAAATAAGGCCTAAAGCACATTATTAGGGATTATAGCAATACATCGGCCCCCTTAAGGGTTTTCGGCGGGGGTAAAGCTTGAAATCAGTTGAATACACTAAAAACTATCTTATACGAGCTTTTTTGGTATAAAAATGTGCATCAATTAACCTTAATGTTGATTTTACCACTAATGTCCCTAATTAGCTGGCCAGGCTAATATGGACCATGTTTAGAAAAGTGGGCTGTACTTCCCTAACATATGGAGAATTTCCGTACGATAGTACTTTTACCAATACCTTATATGCAAAATTTATTTCACCAAAATCTTCACATTTTTAAATGTAATCGAGTGATATATTAAACTGAATTTATTGTCCCTAATTAGCTGTCCGTCACTGTTTGTTCCTATCATATTGAAATGCCTTATTTATTTAATGATACAGTTTCTGAAAATTAATGTTTATGTATAATTTTGTTCTTTTTGTATTGAAATAAATAGTATTTTTGTTTTAAATTGTGGCTATATTTGGGGCGTTATGGGTGCGCTTCGGAACCGTTCCTTTTAGTGCGCTTTCGATACGCTTTCTTTTAGCGATTTCGATGCACTTTCAGCGATTACGATGCGCATTCTTTCAGCGGTTTCGATACGCTGTCAAGAATCGCTTCACGATGCGCATTTTAGTAGGACATTTTATTATATTTTCCGCGCGGAATTCGTAGCTGTAGCTTGCGCTGCCAAGTGAAACTTCTCATACAATAGTGAGGAATTTTCTCCAGGTTTTCTGCTGGGTACTGTGCAGCCTTATTCCATCTGTTCTTATCTAACGTAACATTGCTAGTATCAATGTTACTTTCCGTTAGCTGGGATATAAACTCCTTAATACATCCAAGATTTTTGTTGGCCAGTTTCATTGCAAGTATATGGGCAATCGGCTGTTATCAAAGTCAAATAAGATTTTGCTTAAATATGACAAATGGACACTGTGCGCCTTAACTAAATTTAAATGAAAGGTGCTTACACATGGGAAGATTTTTGATGTTTCTGAAACTACAATGTTCATAGATGAAAGAAATAAAAAAAAACAAAAAATCGGCGGAGGGATTTTCAAATAATTTGCGGTCAAAGTTCACATTTTTAGTGCTTTTGTAGGTTTTCACGACTTTGCTTGGAAACCGCATGCCCTATCGAAATTGGATTAAAGAAAATGTTGTAGCTGTGAAAACTCTCTACAAGATTGACCCCAATAATATTTTCGTAGGTTTTACAATTTTCGAGACATAGAAGTTCAAATTAGAACAATCAGTACGACTGTATGGCCCCCTATAAAACAATGTCATGCAGGGTGTACCTTAACTAACTTTGAATGAAAACCGCTTACACCTGGGAAGTTTTCACGGATTCTGAAACAACAATGTTCATAGACGAGAAAAAAAGAGAAAATCGCTGAAGGGATTTTTAAATAAATCGCGGTCAAAGTTCACATTTTTAGGTTTATTTTAGGTTTTCGCGATTTTGATTGGAAATCTCAAGTCATATCGAAATGGGGCTAAAGAAAAATTTTTTTGCAGTGAACATTCTCCGGAGGATTGACCGTTATGATTTGTTCCTAGATTTTACCATTTTTGAGATATAGAAGTTCAGGTCACATTTTTATATTGTCTTTTTTTTTGTTAGGCTTTCACGATACGATACAGTCAGTAAATTGTCAAAATTTGAACTTCTATGCATTTATGGCCATTTTTGTTGCTTCTTCCTTCTTTAGTAAATATTTCGTGAAAGATCAAGATTATCTTAGTTAACAACATCCCTAGATACTTGTACTAATTTACTATTCTTTAATTTTTTCCATGGAAGGTCCATTGTTCGTCTGCAGAATACCTCCTCTCCTGAATACCATTATTTCCGATTTTGACCGATTAACTTCCATTCCCCATTTAGTACAATATGACTCTAAGTTATTAATCGTTATCTAGATAGTTTAAGCGTTATCTGCCAAGAGCACTATATCGTCTGCATACGTAAGCAGGCGCACGTTTGTTTCATCGACATACAATCCTTCTTCCAGATAATTATGCATATCGTTTAAGATTAAAGCAAATAAAATAGGGGACAGCAGACATCCTTGCTTCACTCCTATAGGAGTTTCAAAATATTTGGATATATGGCTACCAGAACAAACTGATGATTTTGTGTTTCTGTATATCTCCTTGATAAACGTAACTATTTTGTCGATAGTCCGAGCTCATGCAGTTTGTAGATCAGGAGGTCTCTACGTACTCTACATTTTTTTCACTCAGCTCAATCTTGTCTATTGAAACAAGGTTAAATACATTGTCGACTGTAGAATAGACTTTTCTAAAGCCCGCTTGGTATTCATTTAAAATTCGATGTCTACTCACGCACTGAGTTATCCGAGTATTGATCATCCCAATCATTATTTTTCCAATGCAGTCGATAGTCACTCATACCGTTTACGTTTCCTTTTTTAAGAATTGTAAAAATTATGCCAGATCGAAATGGCTCAAAATCATCGAAACTATTTTTATAAAAATATAAAACAATTGTTGCAAAAATATAATTACATAGCTTTTTTAATGTTGGTTCACAATTTCAACTGTTGTGAACGCTCTATCCAAAAGTGAGTCTGTAGTACTATTCATGGCATAATATATTGGTTCTGTACTACAGGAGGGGTTAAGCAGATGCTCAAAGGAATTTCTTAAAACTTCTGTGGATATAAAACAGTTAGAATCGTTATCCAACTGTCTGAGTTCCTTCGCAATTTTTCACCATGCCCTACTGTCTGCAATGGTATCCAATTTATATGCAATATCTTTGTAATAGTTATTTTTTTATTTTACATACAGCATTGTAGTTTTTCATTCATTCAATATACATATTTTTGTCGCATAGTTTATCAGATTTTCTGAGTTTGTTCAAATCGATAGATTTTGTCTCGTGTTCATGGACCTTTTGTGCATTTACCCTTTTTTGTAACAGAAAAAGCTATGTTTTGTGTTTTTGTATATTCTGTATATTCGAACAACCAATAAATAACGAATATACAAAAAAAAAAAAAAAAAACAAAACATAGTCTTTTTCTATACAAAAATATTGTTTTGTTAAAAAATAAAAAAATTTAATTTGTGGCAAAATGAAACATAAGTTTCTCTGTGTCGAAATAATGTATATTAATGTGTTTTATAGCCTCTAGCCCGAAGCTTTTTGGAGCCGCACAAACATACGTCTGATTCAAGCAAAAAAACTTCACACAACCTCCTATTAATCTAACTAAAATAACGTTTATTCCATTGAAATATAAAAAAAGTTCACGCACAAATCGAATTTAAAAAATCTAGTTTTGAAAAAATGTATGAAACGGAAAAAATTTTCAAAAATTATTTCCTTTTGTACGAATGAATAATCTTAAGCCTACTAATAACTAAAATAACGTTTATTTCATTCAAATATTTAAAAAGGTAATGTACAAACCACTTTGCAAAATAAAATTTAATCTTTTCTTGTTTGTTAAAAAATAATATCTTAAAAAAAACGTTGACGACATTTTTCAATTTCAATTTTATTAATCCAATTAACATTAGGTTTACAAAAGAATAATGAGTTTCTTATAATGAGATTTATCTAAAAGATATTGCAACAAATATGTACGTGGCATAATAACATGAATTGTATAGTATACATAAATTATAATCTAGTTATAGGTAAAAGGATAAAAACCTACATTTGATATATATGGAAATTTTCAAATATAGTTCGAAAAGTAGAGATTAAATATTGATTATATATACATATATAAGCAATTTTAATACAATATTTTCTATTTGGTAATTATAATAGTTATACAAAAATATACATTAAAGAGTTTGTACACATTCACGTATTCTAGAATAGCGTGAAGTTGAACTTTTATTGAAAAAATTTTCATTTAATGTATTAATAAATTCATTGAATAATTCATAAGTTGTTTCTTCATGTAGCAATGTGGTAGGATATCGCCAGCGTTTGTTGAATATCATTTTGAGACGTTTGTTTTGTATCACCTGGAATTTTTTAAGATGTGTTTTCGCTGCTCTATACCATATTGGGGACGCATATGAAAGTATTGGTCTGATAACACCTTTGAAAATTAAGTTTTTGTTCTCCATGTTTAATGTAGAACGTCTGTTAAGAAATGGCCACAATGATCGGAAAGCCGACAATGCTTTCTGACAGGATATTTCAATATGCCTTTGAAATGAGAGTTTTTTTTCCAATGTAACACCAAGATAACGTACGTTGTCAACAATATTGATTTAATTTCCTTCGAATTGAAGCTGTCGTGTAGGAAGTCTCTTCGGTGACTTATTGAAGGGAAAAATTATAGCTTGAGTTTTATTACTGTTAATTTGGATTTTCCATTTTTTGAAATATTTATTACACGACACCAAACTTAATTCCATCTTTTTAATTAGAGCTGATGTCAACTTACTAGATGATATAAGTACAGTATCATCGGCATAGAAGGCGGTATCAATTTCCTTAGGAACCTTAAAATCTGATGTGTATATTTAATAAAGGGTCGGTGAAAGAATTGAACCCTGGGGGAGTCCTGCTGGAATTGGCTTGAGTGATGAGATACTTTTGTTAACGGAAACTGCATAAAATCTGTTTTCTAGGAACTGCGAAACTAATTTACAGAGGTAAGCCGGTATGTTTGATTTTACCATTTTGTGCAAGAGTCCGTTATGCCAAACAGTGTCGAATGCTTTTTCTATATCCAGAAGAACTAATCCGGTGGATCTTTTCGTTGCTTTATTAGCAATTATTTTGTTTTTGATGCGCATTACTTGATGGATTGTGCTGTGATCTTTCTTAAAACCAAACTGATTTTCTGATATTATGTTCGCTTCTGAAGCAAAATCCGATATTCTGCTATGGATAGCTTTTTCGAACAGTTTCCCCAGATTGCTCAGAAGACTGATAGGCCGGTAGCTAGTTGGTTCATTTTTAGGTTTATTTGGTTTTGCTATTGCAATGACTTTGGCCTAGAGCTGGCAAACTGTCGATATCGGCCCCATTCGATTTTTTCGATATTTCCGTTTCAAAACATCGATAAAATCGATACTATCGTACATTTCCTACTGCTATTTATTTAGAATCTAAAATTGCCGACAAATGAGTTTTGTTTACATTTCGCATGTCAGTGAAATACGAGGCGAATTAGAAAAGTTTGCGGCCTAAAGCGTTCGGCACATACGGCGCGTTGAGCGTTGCGTTACAACAACCACATGAAAAAAGTGTAAGTGATGCCAAGTTTTTTGAAAAACAAGAATGTGGCTGACGCATTAAAGTTAAACATAATTTAACTTTTTTGGGACAACGCGTGTCCCAACGTGTCACTAAACGGACCATATGTGCCGAGGGCTTAAGCAACACGCAGTGTCGCCAGTCGTCATTTGACAATTCTTTGGAAAGTTTGACAATTTTTAGTCTGAGCCATGGTACAATAAGAAAGGTAGATGCATCGGCGAATTGCTACAACAAAGCAACTTTTTTGTAATGTAAACTGTCAAAATTTTCGCCAAATGGTCTCTTGTTGTCTCTTTTTATCGCTTGTGTTTGTCTATAAAGTGTAGACATGCTATCTCTTAATTACCCAATCATATGGTTTTTTGTTTTGATTTCTCATGGCGAATTCATAGTTTTTTGACGTTTTAGATTCGATCAGCTGGGCTGAGGTATCTACCTTTCTAATTGTACCATGGTCTGAGCGTACTCAGTAGTGGGATTCTGTAACTCAGTTTTGCTGTTATCGATAATTGTCGGTAAAATTAAAATGCTTATAATTTTGATAATTAACGAATTTTTTCGGTAAGTTAAAGATGAATAAAAAGTAGTCGCTAGCCTCTACCGACACAAACAGTGAACCAAACTTTTCTTTATGTTTTTGGTCAATATTTTGCGATTTAAATTTACCGATTTTTGTCGGTAACAGCAAAAATGAGTTACAGAATCCCACTACAGGACAGTTTGACATACGACCATGCGTTGTGTTGTTTACAGTGAATTGAAAAAATCACTTTGCAAAGAAATGGAATTTACTTGTGAACATTTTCGTCCGATAATTTTTCACAACTTTAGACGTGGATAATCGCGGCAAGAGTGCATCGATCAAATTAAATCTTTGTATGTCAATAAAGAACCATCCTATAGCACTATGAAAAACTGGTTTAATAAATTCAGTCGTGGTCGACATTCGCAAAAATAAAAAAACGAAGTTCCTGAGGATCGTCCAAAAACGGTCGTTGTGCCAGAAAAAATTAGGCCGTGCGAGAACGGATAGTGCAAGATCACCATGTTATGTACCGCGAGATAAAGGCATCCTTGGGCATTTATTCCACCAACTAACATTTGATATTGCATGAACACTTGGCGCAAGAAATTGGGGTTTTCTCGTCGGATCCCGCGTTGATCGGTGCAAGAAATTTCGAAAAACTACGATCGCGGTGATTTAAAGGACGTTTATAAGAAAATGCAGAATATAATTTCGACACGATCCGAGAGGAGCTATTAAACTTCACATGTTCCGAACTTTCTGTGGGAGCTACCCGAAGGAGTAAAGGCCTACGTACATAAGCTCCCTCGCCTGGTTGCCTTGCTTGCTTCTGATAAAAGAATAAAAAAGAAAAGGGCAACCCAGTTCGAAATTTGCTCGGCCTCCTTTATTCTTTTATTTTTATTATGTCAAAAATGAAGCAGGAAAGCAAGGCAACAAGGCAAAGCAGCTTATGTACCTAGGCCTTAAGCCGTGATACTCCATATTCGAAGTTGATGTATATCTGGAAGGAATAATACGATGTGCAAAGTTTGAAACAAATCGATTGATCTCTTCGATAGTTACCGTTCACACCATTTTACTCGAAGAATTGGACCGGTCGTGGCTCATATTCGAACTTAAACTAAGTTTGGGCAAAATATTACGAAATGCAAAATTTGGTTCGAATCGCTCGATCCATTCGAGAGTTATCGTGATCACCAGACAGTCTGACAGACAGACGGACGGACGTCGCCTCGTCAGCCTAAAGGCTGAGGGTGTAAAAACTTCTGGCTGTTGCTTCTATGGCTTTTCTTTAGTGATGTCAAAATGGCCGATAGTATCGATATAAAAAACTATTCGTCGATATTGGCGTAAAAAATTAAGTATCGATAATATCGATATTTCCATCGATGGTTTGCCAGCTCTACTTTGGCCTTCTTAAAATCAGAGGGAAAATAGTTGAGACGAATGCAGTTGTTAAATAATAAAACCAGCAGTTTAATTGCCTTCTCTGGTATGTTTTTTAGGATAATGTTGGGAACATTATCAAAACCTGGCGCTTTTGATGATTTTAGTCGAGAGATCATGGTTGATAATTCATTAAAAGTTAAGTAAATAATATCTGTTGTTGATGCTGGTGAAGCTTTTAAGTGGGTTGCGGTTGAATTAACAATGCGGTCAAATGGGTGAATGAACGACAAAGTAAGTTCGTGTGATTTATAGAATGTATTCGCAAGTAGTTCAGCCTTTTGTGAATCCGTAGTTAATTTTGTTGTACCGCTTACGAGAGGTGGCATTTTTCGGTTATTTTTACACCTTAAGGATCGGCTAATTTTTCAAAAACGTTTGTCTCCAGGCTTCATCTTATGTAAAAGATTGGACCATTTTTGATTTTTATGATGAATAAGCTTTTGGTCTATGTGCTTTGTTAAAAATCTAATGTATTGACCATAAGTATTATATTCCAGCCAGTTACTAGTTCGAAGTTTTTTTCTTTTAAACATTCTTCTTTGGCCAATCAAGTACAAGATATCCTGTGGTAAACAACTGTTGGTCTCCAAGTTATTTACGGGAGTGGACAAATTTCTAGCTGTGAGAATAAGTTTAATGAACTTCTTAATTTCAGTATCAATAGCATTTGTGGAGTTGTAATTTTCGACAGAAAGGTCAATGCTAGAATCGATTATGTTTCGGAAGAAGTTCCAATCTGTGTGATTGTATGAATATCTAATATTTGTCTCTGTCTTAAAGCGAGATGATATACTGCAGATAATAGGAAGATGATCTGAGGGAATATGGTAATCCATTGTTGTCACATTTATTGGAATCGATAAATTACTTAGAACAATGTCAACTGTTGATGGCGGCTATTCTGACGGTGAGGGAACAGAGTAGGGGAGTTGGGATAGAACACAAAATAGTTTCTTGACTGCTGCAGGTTGTTTAGAGCATTACCAGCTGAATTGTTAACAGGACAGTTCCAAGCTGAGTGTTTCGCGTTAAACTCTCCAAGAACAATGAAGTCAGTAGAATCTGGTGTAATATTGTTGACATCTGATATAAATGACTGGGCAAATCTAGGAGAGTATGCGGTTGTTATTACTACTTTCCTTCGGTTTATAATAATTTCTATTGAAAGATTTTCAATTAAAGATGTTTTGGTTACTGGTAGGAGTGTGTGACTTATGTCCCTGCGAACTAATAAAGCCTCGCCGCCGCCGTTCGAGCTTTCGCGATCGTTACGATAGATTTTATAATTTTCAAAAAAGGGATTGTGGTTTTCCTTATAAAATGTTTCATTCAGTCCTGCTATGTGAATATTGTATTCATTTAACAGATTTTCAAATTGCTTCATATGAGAATATGAGGTGATACCGTTGGCATTCCAATGTAAAATATTTAATGTTTCATTGTTGTTATTTAAGATCATAGGCATATTTTAGCAATGACATTACAACTTGGATTTGTTGTTGTTTTGATGTACAACTGCTTAATTCATTAAGAGCTGACGAGAATATGTTAAACAGTTCCTCAATGTTAAACAGATCAGAACATTAATTTGTTATAGCGCCAGAGTAGGTGGCGTTATTGTTGTTTCGGATCGGTGGTGAGATATGCTGTGTGTTGTTGATGACTGGAGCAACACGTGTATATCTGGGCTGTGCAACTGTGGCCCTTCTGTTATGCTTTGAAGTCGCATTCTGTCTTATTTCGAGGTATTTTTGTCTAAGAGGACACTTAACATCATTGGCAGCATGATCTGTTCTTGCTTGTCCAGCCTGTTTACAATTAAAACAGGAAAATATAGGAGGACGTTTGTCGTCTTTGGTAAGTGGGCATTCCGCAGTTTTGTGCGTTTTCGCGCATGTCATACAGGCTGGTTTCCTGTTGCAATGGTTACCACCATGACCGTACATTAGACAGTTCCAGCACTGTGTAGGTCTGTCAGATTTTTTTGGTTTATACTTTTTCCAAGTAATTAAAATTTTGCAAATCAATGTAATATTTTTTAGGTGATTTGGGTTAAATGATTTTCGATCAAATTGGACCTTATAAACTGCATTATCAGCACTACTATATCTTGTCGGAACTTCTGTAACAGAGCTTGGAGGAAGATTATAATTGGTTAAGTCCTCCATAATATCGGCAGTATTAACTTTGGGAAGACCATACAGAAAGATGGTGTACAGTTTATTAGTCTTTGCGTTGAAGGTATGGAATTCAATTAGACCTTCTTTTAAAGCTTTTATGCAAAAGTCGTATTTTTCTTGTGTTGGGGGGAAAATTTTGGTCCCAATTGAAGTACGTTTATAAATACAGTCGTCACCTGTTATAAGTTGTATTTCCCTCAACGATACACGTGCATCAGCAACAATCGGAGGTGGTTTTGGTAATGCCTTGGGCATATTTAAGTTGATATTTGACTCTGGAAGGTCATCCATATCTTCCAAATCTGATAAAGAGCTGAACCTGTTGTAGCTAGATGACGTTGGTTGAACAGGCGTGGAATTAAAGGAAGGAAAGCTCAAACGAGGTTTGGCTTTCGCTCTTGAACGTGATGGATTTGTGGCTCTGCGTGCCGCAGGTTTGCCCCCCGGGGGCTTCACCATTGTGGGATACCACAATGCAGAGTCGAGTAGGTATGAAAACTCAGTCTGTAGTAATTGTTTTTGTACTTAAGAATTTGTGCAAAAATGCACAAAAAACAAAATCGCGGTCACTATTCACGGCACCGATAATTATTGTTTAAGCGCACTAACAACCGAACCGGGAGAAGGCAGGCTATGCACTGTTGACGACATTTTTATGATTCTCAGAATTAAAGAAAATTTATGAGAAACAAATGTTGTTGTAGCAACGCAAATATGTTCGTTTGTGTATTATTTCAGTTATTAGGTTATGGTTCCTTTGTATCCAGATTCCAGAATTCTGCAACCTGGACTGGTGCGTCCATAAGGAATCAGGAGACAGCTGACTGCGGTTAGCTGGGTAGCTAAACAAATCCAGTGTATCGTGTGGTCCCAATCCACATGCTGGGTATATGTTGGGTATCGTGTCGTCAATTCGGGCCCAATATGAATTGAGGCGGCTGCATCGTCCAGATCTTAACTGGTCCACTGGTGTCATAAGGAGGCACCCTATTGCAGTCCTCAGGGCAGCATTCTGGCAGGTGTAAATCTTCTTCCACTGCGCAGTGCTAACCTTTGCAGACCACGCTGGCGCCGCATAGCTTACCACAGACCAGCCCATTGCATTGTAGGTGGTCAACAAGGTATCTTTATCAGCTCCCCAAGTGATGCTTGAGACTTGAGCACCTTGTTCCTACCTCTGATATTATCGCAAATAGCTGTGGCATGCGCAGATGACTTAAACATTCCATCGAACGTTACGCCCAGTATTTTGGGGTAATTAGTGGTCGGAATCAGTGCACCATCGACCAATATGTTCAGTGGGAGCCTTATTTCAGCCGTCCATGTGGAAGAACTACACTAGGTCAGCTATGCAGATATTTAACCTATCACATATGTCATCGACGTTGATAGGGCGTCTACTGCTGTTGTAGTACTATGCATTTTCCGAAGTCCATGTTGATGTTGGGCAACTGGAAAATATCTTCTCATCAGTAGCGGGACCACACTGCCAACTTTCCAGGCTATTCTATGCACCGGATTGACTGGAAGGAATCTTCTACCAGGGGCCGTCACCTCAACAATTATGTGCTCGTGTTCGTGTTTATGTGCGAAAAAAATTTTATATCAGTTTGGTTATATCATGTGGCTCTAAAGTTTATTTTCAATTAAATATCTTCTTACAATGACTTCAAAAAATTGCCCAAAATTCTGATAAGTTCATATTTTTAAATCATTATGTGCGTGAGGTTTTTCACCGAGTCACCTTATAATTAAGATCTTTCTTATGTAGTCTTATGTAGAAACTCATTACGTTGTGGAAAAGGGATAAGAGATTGTAAAAAAGTCATAACCCATCATTTTGGATTATTCTTCGCTCTTTCTGGACATTTATTCTAACATTTTACTGGAATTTTCTATTATCATAGTCAACATTGCTTTTAAATCGTCACCATTTGTAGCTACCGACGAAACTTCCTCAACGCTGGATTCGCCACTTTCCGATAACTCGACTTCATTCAAACTCATATACGTCGATGTCCATTCTACGGCGCTCAAACTCTTCCAACAGGCGATTTTGTAGTTCAGCCTACTGATATTGAAGAATTAACGCCATTCTGTTCTATAATAGTATAGGGTCCTTGATAAGGAGCCTTATACTTTCTTCGATTAATAACTCTAAGGAGAACTTTATCCCCAACTTTAAGGTTCAAAGAATTGTAATAATTCTGTGAATTAAATCGTTTTATTTTACTCTTTTTAAGGAATTGATTAGCTTTGTGAAGAGAAAAATTAAGTCTATGCTTCAATTCCTTAACATAATCATCCGTATTATAAAAAGGTTTGTTACTTTTTACATCGTCATTGGGTAAATATGGAAGCTTACCGAATACTAGTTCATACGGTGAATAACCAGTGTCAACGTGTGGTGTAGTATTATAGGCAAAAGAAAAGTAAGGTATCCAAGAATGCCATTCATTGTCTTTAGAATAATTAAGAAGAAATTCATTAAGTACACGGTGGTTTCTTTCTATTGAGCCCAAAGTTTCGTGGTGGTACGGAGTACTAAAAGTTAGTTCAATTTCAAGCAGTTTACAAAGTTCTGACATCAATTGGTTTGTGAATTCTGTGCCTTTGTCTGACTTCAAAATTTTGAAAGTACCATAAATAAGGATAATTTTATCTACCAATGTTTTAGCTACTGTTCTTGCATCTTTTGTCTCCATTGGACAAGCTACTATATACTTGGTTAAATCGCATTGAATTGTTAATATGTAACGATATTTATCAGAAATTCTTAAAGGTCCTACCGTGTCTATGGTTACTATTTCGAAACTTGTTTCTGGTGTGTCAGTCAGTGTATACTTTTCTTTAGTGTGTTTTGTCTGTTTATTCAGCTTGCATTGGGCACAATTTAATATGTACTTTTTGACAATTTTGTTCATATTTTTCCATAAAAACCTTTGTTTAAGTTTCAGTGTTGTTTTTCTTACTCCTAGGTGCCCGCCAAGTTTCGACTTGTGGAATTCTTCGATTATTTCCGTTTGCATTTTGTGATCATAGATTTTTCTTGGTTCGCTGTAGATTAGTATTTTTATCACTTCTTTCTTTTTATCCTGTATATGTGTAAATATTCTCTTGAATTCTTTGATATCCACCTTCTTGAATATATTATCATTTTTGCTTAGTGCTAACTCGCTCAATCTCAAGTTACGCAGTTTTGATGTCAACTTTTCCAAACTCATCTTGATGTTCAATGGATCTTCGCTACATTTGACTATGGCGTTATTGTCGATTATGTTTATTTGTATGTTTTTATTATTCTTCTCTTCTTCTTCTCTTCTCTTCTTGATGTCGCTTATTGATGTACAATCCCAAATAAGGATATCATCTGTTTGTGATCCTGTGATGTATTTTTCTGTGTTTGGTCTGTCTTGTATATTCTTTGGTGATTTCGATGCCATGGCTCGTGTTATTGCTAGTATCCGCTTTTCATCATCTCTAGCCGGTATCATCGATTTAAGTGCTTCAATATTTAACTTTATTCTCGAAAAGGCGTCTGCATTTGTATTAATTTTGCCTTTCTTATAAATGATCTCAAAGTCGTAATCAGAGAGATCCTGCGTATACGGGTCATTTTTGATGATGGATTCTTATGGGAAAACAGCGACACAAAAGGGCGGTGATCTGTTACCACCATAAACCTCCTACCATAAAGGTATGGCCTGAAAAAATGTATGCCCCAATGTATAGCTAGTAGTTCTTTCTCTATAACTGGTTTATTTAAGTCATGTTTTTGTAGAGTTGTGCTGGCGTAAGATATTGGGAGATCGGAACCTATATCTCCTTGGGACAGGACTGCTCCAAGAGCGTAATTTGAAGCGTCCGTAGTTAATATGAATGGTCTCTCGAAATCTGGGTATTGAAGTATAGGTGGTTTCAATAATTTCCCTTTCAGTGTTTCGAAAGCTTTTTGACATTCTGGGCTCCATTCGAAAGGTTTGTCTTTCTTCGATAAGGTATTAAGACTCTTAGCAATGCCTGCCAGGAATGAAACGTCTGTAGTAGTTGCAGAACGCTACAAATCTTCTGGTTTCATCTGCATTCTTCGGTACTGGATAGTTTCTTATTGTTTCATCCTTCATTGGGTCAGTTTTTATGCCTTTGTCGGTGATCAAATGTCCAAGATAAATAACTTCTGGTTTCAGAAAGCTGCATTTAGTTGCGTTAAGTAGTCTCTTAAGCGATTAAATACATTTATTAAGTTGTTGTTGTGGTGTTGCAGACTGCATCCGTAGACAATCATGTCATCAACATATAGAAATGCAGCCGCGTCTAAACCGCTTAGCGCTATCGTCAACATTCGTTGAAAACTGTTTGACGATATCTACAAACCAATCGGTAATCTCTTAAATTGATAGTGACCATTTCCAGTGGAAAACGCTGTAAGCGGACGTGATTCTTCGTCAAGATTTATTTGGTGAAATGAACTAGTCATGTCTAGTGTTGAAAAATACCTCGCTCTTCCGAGCCTATCCAGAACATCTTCTAATCTGGTCAGAGGGAATTTGTCATGTATGATCTTATCGTTCAATTTTCTGAAGTCTACTACCAAACTCCATTTCTTCTTATCATCCTTAGACTTTTTTGGTACCACCAACAAGGGAGAATTGTAGGGACTAACGGAATTTTCAATTATGTCATCCTTGAATAATTCTGCTACCTGGTTATTTACTTCATTCATCTGTGTTTGTGGTAGCCTGTAGTTCTTAACGTATACTGGTGTATTATCATTTACTATTATATGTTGTGAGTAGAAGTTATTGACCGTTAGTTTATCCCCTGGTAAGTAAAAAATTTCCTCAAAGTCTTTTACTATGGAAATTATGGAATCTTTGGCTTCTGAATCCTTTGTCCCAATATCCAAGCTGCTTAGGAGAGTTTCACGTCTTTTATTTAGTTCAAAATTACATTTACTAGCTCTGTAAATATAGTAATCATCTAGTCTATGTAGTTCGAAATCCAGTTTTTTTTAATGTGACTTTATCATTAGTTGTATTCAACAATTTAACATGTTTTACACCATTCCTTGGTATTATGCAATTTGCTATAAAAACTCCGTTCACAATCTCTTTGTTTACAATAATGCTGTCTTCATTTATATCCACGCGTATTGGTACAATCATTTCCGTTCGAGCTGGTATTTGTATATCTTTTGCACGTTGTTGGTTTGTATTTATTGGTAACGTTATTTCACGGTTATTTATAAGGAAATTGACTGTATATGTTTAAAAGTCAATTTTACACAAACATTTTGTTAATATGTCGCGTCCTATTATACCATCAGTCGGTATCGGGAAATCTTTTTCTACTATGTAGAATGTATGTGCTATCTCTTCAGTGTCAGCGCATAAAGTTAAGCGAGAACTTCCCATGCATTTCACTGAATTTTCTGTAATTCCACTCAGTTTTGCTATTTCGTGTGTATTTATATTTTTCACGTCTTTATTTTTGCATATCGATACATCTGCACCTGTATCTATTAAGATACAGATAGATAGATATTTATCTATGTTTTTGCATTTCAATGTTATAAATGCGCTCGATTTAATGGTAATATTAAAAATCTTCATTTTGGCCTTCTTGGGCAATAAATTCATCTTCCCTTCTGTTGCTACTTCGATTACGTTGCTATGTGTTATTGTTGATTTGTCTACCTCTATCATAATTCCGATCATTAGGCCTTCTGTTGTATGTTTTGTTGTAACTATCGTAACTGTTATTATTGCTTCTATTATTTGCATTGTTGTTATTGTAACCACTATAACCGCTACTTCCATTTCCTTTGTTATTTGGTCTATGCTCATTATTATGCCTTACATTATGTCCTCGGTCGTATCCATTATAGTTTCTATATCCTCTGTTGTAATTGTTATAATTTTATTTTCACTGTTCCTATATCTAACTGTTGTTAGGACTACCACTTCTTCCTCCATTCATGTTCTTTTTTTATAGTATAAACACTTTTATCCTCATTCCCTAAACATTTTTCTGCATGCATGCATCTCTGAACAGCCTCATTCACATTACTTGGAGGGTAAGATAACAAAATAGTCCCCTTTAACAAACACATGTTGTCGCTAACTTTGTAAATAGCATCCCTTGTTTCCTGTGATGGTTTTGTTAAACTGTTGATTTCGAAAGCGCTTAATTGGTCTGTAAGTTCTGATATTTGCTCTCTAAACTCACTTATCGTTGCACTTCCCTGGTTTGTAGATCCTAACTCTGTCAGAACTTGTTGCAACGTTCTAGGGTTTGGGAAGGATTCAATTAAAAGTTTTCTCAATTCATCATATGTTGTTGGTTTATTTGATCGACCTAAAGTGCTCCGCACTTGGCTCGAAAGTTTAAAGTTATAAACGTACTTAATGAATAGCTCTCTTTCTTCTTCTATTACCAAATCATGTAATAGTTCAGTTTGAGATAAAAAATCGTCTAAGAACTTGTACGCACCCTTAAACACCTGTAGATTCTTTCCTACTACCGAAATGTCAAATGCCATGTTTGGTAAGCTTTCTTTATCTTTTTTTGTTTTTAAGTTCTTTAAAATATCCTCTATTTCTTTACACAATAATGCTTGGTTTACATTTACGAAACCCACTCGATTTCAACTGTCAAATCCATAGGTTAAACGTCAAATGAAATCCAGCTGAGATTTCATTTGACGTTTGAGCTATGGAGTTGACAGTTGAAATCGAGTGGATTTCTATAGGCCGAACTATTTGTTACTTCGCACTCTGTAATACCGCGCCTTTTCATCTCATCATCCACTTGTTTGCGCCATCTATTCCTTGGCCTGCCAATTCTGCGTGCACCGCCAAGCGGTCCGTATTTATACGCCTTCTTAGCGGGTTCATCATCGCTCATTCTTATGATATGGCCTAGCCAACGCAATCGCTGCATCTCGATACGTTTAACAATATTGATGTCGTTGTATAGCAGATACAGCTCGTGGTTCATGCGACGTCGATATTCACCGATATCGATATTCTTCTTTCGAAGAATTTTTCTCTCAAACACACCAAGCACTGCCATGTGTGCTTGCGCAAGTACCCAGGCTTCGGAGCCATACATCAGCACGGGTAGTATCAGTGTTTTGTAGAGCGTTATTTTTGTTTGACGAGAGGTGGCTTTGTTTTTAAACTGCTTACTTAAACCAAAGTAGCATCTGTTGGCCAATACAATTCTTCTTTTTATTTCACAACTGATGTCGTTTGTTGTGTTTATGGAGGTGCCGAGGTAGACGAAGTCTTTTACTACCTCAATATTATAGGAACCAACTTCCACAGTCGGTCCGAGCTCAATGGACGCATTGCGCGTCGACACCATCAACTTGCTCTTCTCACCGTTTACCGCCAGATCCACTTTAGCAGATTCTCCTTCGACCTTTATAAAGGTATCAGTTACTTCTTTTACTGATCGGCCCATGATGTCTATATCATCAGCATAAGCAAGTAAGATGTGACTATTGATGTAGATTGTGCCACTTCTTTTGACGTTTGCCTCTCGTATAACCTTTTCTAGCAGGATGTTGAAGAGGTCACACGAAAAGCTGTCTCCTTGTCTGAAACCTCTTTTGGTACCAAACTCTTCGGAGAGGTTCTTTCCTATTTTAACTGAGGACCTCGTGTCAGTTAAAGTCATTTTACAAAGCCGGATGAGCTTTGCGGGTATACCAAATTCAGACATGGCTTGGAATACCTTTGAACGTAGCGGGCTGTCGAATGCTGCTTTATAATCGACAAAAAGGTGGTAGGTGTCGATCTGCATCTTTTGGGTTTTCTCCAGGATTTGCCGCAGGGTAATTATCTGGTCAATGGTGGACTTGCCAGGTCTAAAGCCGCATTGGTATGGTACAATTATCTCGTTTATACTCAGGTTCCAATCGTCGGGTACTCGTTCCTCCTGCCAGATGGTGCTAACTAGCTGATGAATACACCTTATCAGCGTGTCGCCTCCGGTTTTGAACAGCTCGGCTGGTAAGCCATCGGCCCCTGCTGCCTTATTATTCTTCAGCGGATTTATTGCTGTCTTTACCTCATCTTTGCTGGGCGGTATACATTCAATACCATCTTCTGGGATTGGGACTGTGGTATCTTCGTCGTCTTCGCTGCTATTGGATACCAACAGATTTGAAAAATGTTCTTTCCATATCCTGAGTACACTATCTGTATCAGTTACCAAATTATCTTGCTGGTCTCTACAGGAGGATGTGCCTGTACCAAAGCCATCAGTTTGATGCTTGACTATTTGGTAGAATTTTCGGACTTCATTCTGGCTCCTGTACATCTCGACACTCCCGCTTTTCCATCTCTCTCTTTTTCCTGCGGAAAAGACGTTTCTCCTATCTCCTTTTCTCCCTGTATCTCTCTCGTGCGTTACGCGTTGCTACGGATTGTAAAGTAGCCCTATATGCCGCATTTTTCTCTT
This sequence comes from Musca autumnalis, assembly GCF_047663935.1. Taxonomy (NCBI): domain Eukaryota; kingdom Metazoa; phylum Arthropoda; class Insecta; order Diptera; family Muscidae; genus Musca; species Musca autumnalis. The sequence goes on along the minus strand of NW_027411977.1, from coordinate 161,043,889 downwards.
CGGTGGCAGCACGACACTCCTGATCATACCATGGATTCCTTGGTGGAGGTCTCTGGTATCCAAGTATGGATTTTGCGGCTGTTTGCATGGAGTGGGCAATACTTTGCCATTGCGCTGATATGTTATCGGGATGAGGAGTGCTTTGATTAAGCAATTGGGCTAGTTGAGTGGAATATGCTGTGGCTATATGCTTTGATTGCAGCTTACCGATGTCTAACTTTCGTGTTGTGTCTGTTCGTACTTTGTTTGCTACGTTAAAGCGGGTGCGTACCTTTGCTGCAACAAGGTAGTGGTCCGAATCAATGTTTGCGCCTCGGAACGATCGTACATCCAACACGCTCGATGAATGTCTTCCATCTATCACAACATGATCAATTTGGGTTTTTGTTTTCTGATCTGGAGACAGCCAGGTGCTCTTATGAATATCGAGATGATTAAATCTGGTACTGCTAACTACCATGTTTTTTGCAGCTGCAAAGTCTATCAGCCTCATACCATTGTCAGATGTTTCACTATGGAGACTGAATTTCCCGACTGTGGGCCAAAGATATTCTCCTTTCCAATTTTGGCATTAAAATCGCATAGAATGATTTTTTATGTCATGGGCAGGGCAACGGTCATATGTTTCTTCTAAGCGCTCGTAAAATATATCTTTGGTCTGCTCGTCCTTTTCTTCAGTGGGAGCATGAGCGCAAATAAAGCTGATGTTGAAGAATTTTGCATTTAATCGAATTGTAGCAAGTCTTTCATTCACTGGGGTGAAGCTGGAGACCAGATGTTTTAGTCTCCGACTAACTACGAATCCACAACCAAACTCATGCTTTACGTCATGGCAGCTATAATACAGTGCGTCACCTTTAAGTGTTGTTGTGACGCCTTTCCCAATCCATCGTATTTCCTGTATGGCAGTAATATCGGTCTTGTACTTTTCAAGTACGTCTGCCAATGCGAAGACTGCACCTTCTCTATAAAGAGTGCGAACATTCCAGGTGCAGATTCGCAGATCATGGTCCTTAAAACGTTTGCGGGGTTCGTCAACTTTAGAGGGGTTTGTTTTTCTTTTCTTTCGTTTTTTCATAGTAGGCTGTTTTTTCTAGGGGAGGGTTACTAACCCGACGCCCAAACCCAAGTTTTTAACGCGCGGCACATGTTAGCTCACTACCTTTAACGGGTGTTAAAGGCAGTTCCCCAGGTGACACCACGGGGAGGTCAGTGTCCACTTGGGATGAAAGAGGGACCAAGATAAATCCTGGGCTTTGCCATGTTAAAACCGGTCAGGACCGTTGCGTTACGTCACCCTATGGACATTAAATGTCTATAATACGTTAGAAATTTGGCATAAGATGGCAGTTTCTTGTCAGATTTATAAAAATTTAATGAAAAACGAATGATAGAAGACAAATGGTGCAAAATAAACTTGAGCTTCTACTGAAAATTGGGTACATTTCTCCTTGAAACTTCAAATTCCTATGAATCCTATTGCATAATAGGATTCAATGTTGGCCTTAAGACAATTTAACCGTTAAAATATTGGGCGATGTTTATTGCTCTAGGTATGAGCTAATATACTATAAAGAAAAAAACTGATCCTTCCTATACACAGAAAGAAAATAGGTTGGATTTTCTGAGCTAACTATAATGAATATTATAAGGAAAAGCAAGTAGTCGTTTCTCGAAGCAAATAATCATTATTTGCAGGTTTCCGATGGCAAAACCTATTACTGCTGCATCTCTGATGTGGAGTTGATCCCCTCATGGAAAGGTACAAAATATTGCTGTACTAAATTTACGAATATTTCCAGTTTATGTCTGCTCCATAAATTCAATCTATTTCCTTTCTGTGTATAGGAAGGATGTGGTTTTTTCTTTATAGTATGTTGACCCAGACCCAGAGCAATAACAATCACCTGATATTTTAATGATTAAATTATGTTAATGCTAACATTGGACGGTATTACGTAATAAAAGTCGTAGAAATTTGAAGTTTCTTGATCAAAAATACCCAATTTTCAGTAGAATTTCAAGTTTATTTTGCGTCATCTCTCTTCTTTCTTTAGTTTTTCTTTAGTTTTTTTTTTAAACTAAGAAAAACTGCCAACTTATGCCAATTTTTTAACGTATTATAGACAATTAAGGTCCACAGCTTTCAGAAGGTCTTATTTTCCCGGTATTAAAGTCATAGTTCGACCAATTTTAGCGTTTTAAACTTAAAATAGCTTTGATTTGTTCCAATTCTAAAGAATCGTAACAGAAGCATTCGAAATTTGCATTTTACCCAAGTTATTAAAGAATGTACTATTCTGATGAAACACTTTAAACCGTACAAATGACTTTTTGAAAGAAAATTAAAAAAAATTATAACGGTACGTTATCGAAGCCAAACTTTTTGTTGAAAGATACATCATAAGATTACAAACCAAGATATATAAACATTCCCAAGGTTATTCCACGGATATCGACTAAAATGAAGTAACAAAAATCAATTTGAAATGTGCTATTGGCATGAAACGGAGTGCATAAATAAATAAAAAAATACCTCAAATGCAGATGCGGAAAATTCCATAACACAATCAATGAACATATCCGTATTTTAAAACATGACCCTAATAGAGGCACAGAAAGCGTAGAAGAAAAATGTATAGAATAATAATAATACCATACATTCGAAAATTGATAAAAAAATCCAAAAGAGTTCAAAAATGGAACAATAAGTCAAGATGAGTACGTCTTGATTTAAGACAAAAAAGGATCATAAACAAATCAAATGAAACTCGTGAGAATGTAGACATCCAAACTGGAACAATCTATTTAAAGGATGAACGAGGTGCAAAAAAAATTAAAAAAGTAATCTATATATATATAAAAATGGTGTAAAAAATGTATAGTAATTCATAAAATGAGAACGGCTAGGCCGATTTCTGTAAATCTCTCTGGAAAAGTCGGAAAATTGGAAAAATCGAAAATTGAGTTTTTGTATGAAATTTTATTCCTTAATTGCTAGACGAAGTTCGCCGGGTCCGCTAGTAGTATATAATTACTAATAATATAATTACAGACCAGAATTTTAAATACTATAAGTCGAACATAAAAAGAAAAATGACATTTCAGAATATTGTCGAAAATAAGGCGTCAACATAATTTAATTATAAATATTATCCTTTTTAGATGAAACTACAAATATCTATATTACTGCTCGCTTCAATGGTGAATATCATTCAATCCTAACTAATGTAAATACAAGACCTAGCGGAGAATGAATGCTACATTCCAATCAAGGAAAGCGTCATAAGGATCATTGACCACTACCGCAGAATATATCATCTAATTTATCTGACCCACTACTATAATACTATTGCAGTTATTGACAACAATATTAACTCATTACATGGTTCTATATATATAGACTTAATGCCATTACTTGACACAACACTAAACAATTTTAATCATTTAAAAGTTAAATTAAATAATCTTTTACCGAATTTTAGAATTAGGCGAGAATTAAGTAAAAGATTGAAATTTATAACAGGAAATATGGACTGTGGTGACGAAAAGGAAATCAGATCATTTATTAAGAATCTAACAACAATTACTAATACTAATTCAATCGAAATTGGAAATATCAACAAACATAGTAAAAACATATATTAATAAATTTCCCAGTGAGATCGAGAATAAAATAACTACATTAGAAAATTAAATATCTTTTCTAAGACACATTTACCAGGTTGATAATGATATAACTCTACTCAAAAATCATATTTACTAGTAAACTAGGTATAAGGGCGCATGTTTGTTTTTCCCGCTGTTGATCTGATTTTATGACATTTATGACTCCATTTGGCCGAAATCGGTGGAATAGAATGCCTTTCGGCATAAATAGTGCACAGGAAGTCTTTCAGAAACGGATGGTCATGATTTTCGGGGATACACCGGGTGTTGAAGTATATTTTTATGATATTGCTATAACTGGGAAGGATTACGAGATCACGACGGGGTTCTGGAGGTGGTTGTGAAGCATGCCAGAGAAAATAATATACGTTTTAACTCGGGTAATATTCAATATAGACAGAAACATATACAGTTCATGGGGCATGTTATAGAATTCGGAGTTGTAAGACCTGATAGTTGTTATACGGAAGCAATCATGGGTATGCCAAGACCGACCAATAAGTGACGTTTCGCGATTGTTGGGTATGTTCAACCCAAATATGCCAATTGCTTGGTCTTGATGATTTCAAAAGTAATTTTATATTACTTTGGACGTAAATGAAAAAAAACTGTGTTTATAGGTTTTTAAACATTTATTGAAAAAAGTGGGTTTTGAAGCCGTCCTATACATGTAGTACATGGGGCACATGACCTACTGCGTGATACGACACAAAAATTTTTTCATGTAATTCTATACCACATTAAAAGCTTTTTTATGACAGGCTTCTGTGATGACAGCCTGCTGTAGAATATTCCTTAAAAATTACCCATTTCCGAGAAATTGGCCCAAGCGATCATAACGCAATTCCCTATTTACACTAAGCGATGGATGACACCTTTGGTGTATCGGAAGATTTTTGCTTCCAAAAATTCCAAAATCCAAATCGAGCATTCCACGATGGGGCCAATGACAGGTTTTCGAGGCAACAAATCACTGGGGCAAGCTAGACCTTCCAAATATTGTACAGATGTTTATAATGGGCTTAGAAACTAATATGCCAAATTTGGTTCATATCGGTTCATATATACATATAGCTCCCGTATATATGTTCGTCCGATTTCAAGCAATTGATGGACCAAACACGCAAATTCTGCCCAATTTTTATGCGATTTGGGAAATAACACGGAATTAGTACTACAAATAAGTTTGCCAAGTTATATTGAAATCGGTTCAGATTTTGATATTGCTCCCATATATATTTTCGCCCGATTTTAGGTATTGGGTCACCAATCCCGCTATGTATGTCCAATCTTGATGAAATTTAAAATGTGTGACGGATTTTGGTATAGAAACATTTTTGGCAAATCATATTGAAATCGGTTCAGAATTGGATATAGCTCTCATATATATGTTCGCCCGATTTCAGGCAAATGATTGACCAAGCATGCAAATTCCATCAAATTACAATAAAATTTGGAAAATGTTACGGAATTCGGACTACAAATAAGTTTTTCAAGTTATATTGAAATCGTTTCAGATATAGAAATAGCTCCCCTATATACATATGCTCAAATTTTATGGTTTTGTCTGTGGTTTGTTATAAGTTAATAAAACAAGGTTCCAAATTTAGTAAAAATCGGCTAAGATTCCGCCACAAAAGCCAAAGTTTGTCTGTGTTATCTTGGAAATTATATATTATTATTATATACATCTATTAAATTTTTCCGAAATCCAATTGATAACATTAATGGGTTTCTGAAATCAGATTTTTATGAAAAGGCGCAGCTAGGCGCAGCTAATTTTTTCACAAAATGATAGTACACATTAATACCTTTCACCACATATATATAATATCCTAGATCTACCTAGATCTCAAAAGTTATACTCCAGAGAACACATGGATAACAAAGCAAAATACTCCAAAAAAGACATAACATCTTAACTCAAAAATACATTTACCACACATAACATTTTTATTATTTGTTAACACTATCTTATTTTACAAACCCATTAAAGAGCTTTCCATGTTTAAAAAATATAAAAATGTTGAAATGTTCTTTTTGGCGCCTAAAATGCTGTCACTACTTATTTATAATGAATGTCGGAAAATGATGCATAAGAAAATATGTCACCATTGCCAGATCAGTATGTCGCTATGTGATGTTACCAGATTGATTTATTTTTTTTTTTTAGTGATTCAGAGTGTTGGCAATCGAAATCCGTTATTATTTTTTTCAAATTGTTCACTTCAAAAATTGACTTTTTGCCTCGAAAACCTGCTATTGGCCCCATCGTGCATTCCTTAGACGCAAATGAACGTATCCACCATGAAAAATTACTCCAAGTAAGCATTTCAGTTATATTTAGAGAATCATCAATGGAAAATGCGTCAAATACATAGCATATTATATGTCCAACGTCCTACATATAGGACACCAAACTCAAAAGTGTCACAACAACAAAACTAAAAATCAACAAGTAAGCAAAGGCTATAGTCGGACAGGGCCGACCATACGATACCCTACACCACTACCCTGCGAGTTAGCTTTCAGCAAATCAAAGTTTCTTTTGGACAAATAAGCTCATTGTAAGAAATAAATTTTTGGAGTCTGCAACCTTATAGCTTTAAGGGCCATTATTATATGTGTTCTTTTACTATCTGATGGATTTGAAAACGCAAAATAAATCCAAACTATAACAAAAGAAGACTTATAATAATGGGGGTAAGTTTAAATAACAATATAATAATTGTTCCACAAACATCACAGAAGGGACAGGGCGTGTACCACGATTCATATTACAGCAATAGTATGGGGCCTACTGTTTATCACCGAGTCCGAAAGGCATGTCTTAAAACACCACCTGTAGTTGAGTACATGGTTGAAATACTCTGAAAATGTCGCCAACTTTACTGAGGGGTATTTTGCCATCGTTGGAAATTTGATGTTTGCTGGCCGGGAATCGAACGCCCGACCTTCAGCGTGCAAGGCGGGTGTGCAAACAATTGTACTATAGTGGCACCAATAAGTAATTTTAGAAAGGACATTTAGTCTGGACCTAATTTTTTGCATATTTTGACATATTTTCTAAACCATATGCAAGACTTTGTGCCCTAAATATCCCATCGAATTGGCTGAAAGTTTGTATTAAGTTTTCGTTCATCAAAATTTTCGACCTGAAATTTATCGTTATAGGTCCAGGTCTTCATATAGCTCCCATAGAACCGTACCTCCCGATATCCGGTATTTTGAAGGTTGTGGCCTCAATATCAAACTGAAGTGGCTGACATTTTGTATTTAGTCATCATTGGAGGTAAAAAAACTTTCCACCTGAAATTTGTCGTTATATGTCCACGTCTTCATATACATAGCTCCCATAACCAGAACCTACGGATTTTCTGTACTTTGAAGGTTATGGTCTCAATATCAATCTGAATTGGCTAAAATTTGGTACTAAGTCTTCATTGGGGGTATTAAACTTTCCATCTGAAATTTGTCGGTATAGGTCTAGGCGTTCATATAGCTCCCATACAACGAAAGCTACCCATTTTCGACATTTTGAAGATCGTGGCTCTGGTTACAGATTTCTCTATTTTATTGACTTGTCTGAAGTGAATTTCAAACAGAAAAATGTACACATAAACATTTTAGAAGATATCATTGAAATATATGTAGCATACGAAAATATATGAAATACAGAAATTTTCCATATGCAAAAATAATATTTGCATATGCATAATTTATACATTTCGCATATTTTTGCATATGTGATATATTTCGATTGGAATTTAATTAGAAGCCAAAAATATGCAAATTTTACAAAAATAGGTGTTGCATAAAATTCCGCTGTCTACATATTATTGAGCTGATATTAATCGGGGTGCCCTCATTGATATGAGAGAAGGCGCCCTTGTCCCTACTGGGATGTTTGTGGAACAATTATATACAGTACATTTTAAGAAATATTCTTAAATTGGAAAATCGGCGTTGTTTAGCAATTTCTGCTAAATCTTTAAATTTTGGACAATTGGACAGGTAATATGATAGGGTGCCACGCAATTTTTAAGAACTGGGAATTTGTCTGTCATGATAGAGGAAATTTGTAGCATGGGAGGAAGATGTGGTTCTCTTCACAAAACTCATTATATCTTAGGTAGTAGGTCCGTTACCAAGCACACATATTATTGCAATTTTCATCAGAGGAAAGATCGGTAGTTAATTTTTCATATATAGGCGACTTTGCCGGTATATGGCCTCCAGGTATTCAAATATGGACCAAAAATAAAATGTTTTTATTTAGCATACAAAAGTAATGGTCCATTGCACCCGCTAAATAATATCAGATCATCATCAAAAATTGTAGGCATCTTCTTCGACCTAAACCCCTACCTCGTGCAAAATTTCGTGACTATTGATCTGTAATTGCGACCTCTAGTATGCTTTTGATTACATTACAAGCAAAACACTCGATATATTCGGCTGTAACTCTGTTATCTGACCACATAAATCGACATAATTGGCATTAATTGAAAGGGCAAGTGTTGTCCTTCCAAATATTATTTATGTGGGCGGAATGTGTGGTCCAGCAATAAAGATATTACCGGTATATTAAAAATTTTCACAATTTTCACACAAAAGTTGTGGTCCATTTAACCCTCTAAACATCATCCGATCACCATCTAAAATTGCAAGCTTCTTCTTTGTCATATAATCTTACATTATTTAAAATTTCGAGGCGATCGGACTATAATTGCGACATACAGAGCCGCTACAAAATCGGATAAAAATTTTGTTTTTGGTCCATTTCACCCGCTTAATATTTCTCGATCATCACCAATAAGAATAGGGATCTATTCTGATCTGAACCCGACCTCCATACAAAATTTCGTGACGATCGGTCCATAATTGCGGCCTGGAGCGTGTTTACAATTTATAATGGACAGACGGACGGACGGACAGACACACATCTCAAAATCGCTTTATCTCGTCGAGATATGAAGATTGGTATACCACATGGGGGGTCTCCGACGAATATTTCGCGGTGTTACATGAATTTTTACCAAAACAAACTTATAATACCCTTTTCCACATTGTGGTATAGGGTATAAAAACTTATAATACCCTTTTCCACATTGTGGTATAGGGTATAATAACTAAAGCTGAAAACACATCCAACGTTTGATTAAAGTTTTGTGTTGGGCGTTGAGAAAAAACAACAACAACAGGGTGACGCCGACACCAAAGTCCAGCGTTGATATGTTTGCCGGCATATATTTCAGAAGAATTTGAATTTTTCGGCATCATGCCGAACAGTGTAAAAACGGCCAAATTCACTCAAAACTTTACCCAAACGTTGGATGTGTTTTCAGCTTAAATGTTTATACATATAACATTCAGGCAATTATTTATAAATAAAAATCGGAAGACAGATATAAATGTGTCAAAATTTACGTACCGTGTAAACGTGGCCCAATATTCACTCATTTTGAAAATATCACTAATTAAAGCTGGAAACACATACAACGTTTGGGTAAAGTTTTGCGTCGTTTTGGCCGTTTTTACACTGTTGGGCATGATGCCGAAAAATTCAAATTCATTTGAAATATATGCCGACAAACAGATAAACGCTGGACTTTCGTATCGTCGTCGACCTGTTGTTTTTGTTTTTTTCTCGACGCCCAACGCAAAACTTTAATCAAACGTTGTATCTGTTTTTAGCTTAATTATTCAATAACTCAACAAAAGTAGCAAAAAATAATGGGATCAGTAAATCTCCACGAGGTATTGATGAATACTGAGTGTGTCAACATAAAAACGGTACTTCTATAAATGTAAAGTATCATGTCATTAAGAATTTTGTGTGTACTATATATAGGACGTTGGGCATATCTGGGTTAAGTACTTGGGGAAATTCATTCCAAATTTGTCACAGCGTTCTGCACACTTGTGACGATTGACAGGAAAATAAACTGAATGGAATTGGAATTCAGATTGCGATATAGAGCTTGATGACTTATCTATCACAAACATCATGGTACAATAAGAAAGGTAGATGCATCGGCGAATTGCTACAACAAAGCAACTTTTTTGTAATGTAAACTGTCAAAAATTTCGCCAAATGGTCTCTTGTTGTTTCTTTTTATCGCTTGTGTTTGTCTATAAAGTGTAGACATGCTATCTCTTACTTACCGAATCATATGGTTTTTTGTTTTGATTATTCATGGCGAATTCATAGTTTTTTGAAGTTTTAGATTCGATCAGCTGGGCTGAGGCATCTACCTTTCTAATTGTACCATGACAAACATGTCTGTACTTAGCGTATTCGATACTAATAGGCCTATTGTCATTCAGACTGACAGCTCTAAAGACGGAATGGGTAGTGCTCTTTTGCAGGACAAGCCTGTGGGGTATGTGTCAAGGACGTTGTCAAAAAGTGAGCAGAAATGGGGCTCAATTCCGCTTCTATGAAAATGTGAAATGAAAAATTGTATAAAGGAAATAAATGTCAAATTATCCAGGTGAATCAAAAATCTTTAGGAAAAACATGAGAGAATGGAATGAAGGGCAAGTTGTTAGGAAAGTTAATAATCGTTCATATATTGTAAGGGATAGTAATAAGAATCATTTTCGAAGGAATCGTCGATTCATTAAATTGTCGAATAGTATTAATACTGCTAAGGGGAAGTCTGAAGGCACGTCACACGTTTGTCCGTCATTTGAACACATTGATGTCTGCCATGAATCTGGTTTAAATGATGAGAGTGTGGACGTAGAGACAAAGAGTAACGCGGAACCTCAGATTGGGCAGGGGAAGACATTTACCATCATGACGAACACAATGTAAGCCATGCAACGCCATATACAGCACATAGTGGACGTTCAGTCAGAACTCCAAATCGCTACCTACATAGTATTAATAAGCTTTTAATTATTTGTGGTCTTAATTCAGTATTCAATGTAATTTTTAATTTAAAAAAAGACAGCGTGTAATAAGAGTAGCTGTTATTTATTGCAATTACTGTTAGCAGTATTGTTTGTTTGTTTGAAGATGTCCAATTAAATGTTATACTTCTCTTACGTTTCTGAACAGAAAATGTTCATCATTAACATGTTTTGTAAGAAAATATTTAAAAAAAGTTTGTTTGTATGCTGTTTTTGAGAGAAACTTCCAATGAAATCTGAATTACTTCTTCTTCTTACTTCAATTCCATAATGAATATACTCCAAGTTTATGTCATAATCGAACTATATAGAGCTCTCAAGGCCTAAAACTTATTCTGTAACAACAATAATAACGAGTTCAGTATTGTGGGAATGGAAGTACATGAACAAATGCCTATTTGGTAAAATGTATGAAGGGTCGATCCTTCGTGGACTACATCTTGAAAGCCAATTAGAGATTGTTTTACTGCCATCGCCAATATTTTGTTATTCTATTTTAGACAAATTAGCTGCTAAACAGTATGAAAAAATAATGAAGACAGATGAACTTTTGTGCGTCACTTTATTTTTTTTTCCTTATCACCACCGAAGCCTCAGACTTTAAGGCTACGAGATTATATACACTCGGACACGATACAAATAGGTCTCATCAAAATAATGATTTTAGACTCCACATATTTTTGGATGATATTCGTTTCAGACAAGATGGAAGTACTTACCACCGTCCATCTGTATCTCTGTTTATCTGGCAGGTTGGAACTCATGATAACTCTCGAACGGATCAACCGATTTGGTCTAAGATATGGATCTCGTAATGTTTTGTCCAAATTAAATTTAAATCCTATCGGTACCTCTGCCATAAAAGTTAAAAAATATTCCCTAACCGATTCAGTCTAAAATCGAACCTAATATGGACTATCTCGGTCCACTCCCAAAATTACTTCCAAAAGTAGATCAAGTTCCAAGAGAATATGTTTGGACAACATCTTCAGGTCCGTCATACAAGTCTAACTTAACTGCAGTTTAAAGACTGTTCGAGGATCCTTTGGACATTGTGTAGTCTTGTTTACAGCGATATCCTATTTTTCGTGGACAAGTTCATGCTTCCTGACAAAGCTCTAAATACTACGGTGATCAACTAAAATAATTAATGGGCGCGATAACTATCGAGAGGAGTGTCTCTCAAAATAAGATTCATTTCCAAATTAATTAGCTTATTATTAGCGAATAGTTATGTGGGGTTCAATAAGGATCGATTGTTATTTGTCAAAACTATACAGAACTAAGTCCATCAAAGTGTTTGTCATCGAGTCCAAAAACTTCTAATCGTACAAGTAAGAACAAAATTATAACGTTTCTTTTGTAACATTAGTTGTATCTTTTTACTTTTTCAGTAATAATTATTCAGTAACTCCTTTTCAGAGAGTAAGAGAGATTTTACTCTTTGATAGAAAAGAGATAGATTAGAGAAAAAAGTAAAAAGACAGCATTTAGTAAACTTTAGCAAGATAACAGTTGATAACCAAAACAAAAACATTGGCGCCAATGCATAAACGAAAAAATAACTCCAAAGCAATGAAAAAGTTCTTCATTATTAAGCAAAATAAATAGAAAATAATTAATATATTAATAAAATAATCAATAAATAAACCTCAGTCGTAATATTTATAGTATTTTTCCACAAAAAATAAGATAAACATTGAGCAGCTGACCATTTGCAGATGATTAAAAAACAGCTTATCGAACTTGCTAAAGGTTGCTGGGAAAAATTCTTTCAGCAACTTTTAGCAATTTCTCAGCACACAACTGTCAAACTTGTTCTCTCACTTCGCTCTCTTTTACTGAACTTTTGTGTAAAAAGACAGCATTTAGTAACATTTCGTAATAATTATTACAAATTATCACGTAAAAAGACACACCTATTATATTAAAAGTAAAAATAATTTTCCGGTAAATAACACTGTGCAACATTTTTAAGGTATTCTTGTGCAAACAATTCGAAGTGAGGATTTTGTGAAAGTACAGACCCAAAATACAACAGCCCTAGTTGCGTTTTGTTGAGTCAGACCCAGCTTGGATTTTATGGCCTCAACTAAACATTGTTAAATATTGTCTTTTTAAAGCAACTCAGGGCTATATCTCTGAACCAATTTTAAGTTTTTAGGGAACGACACAATACCAGATCTTAATCAGGTAATTGTAGACGACCTAAAACAATTACGGGATTTTGTTAAGGGAACAGAGTTCCTTAATTAATTTATAGTAGAGTCCCCTTCTTCAAAAAACTTAGACTAGAGCGCACAACAGGCCTACTTCATGGTTTATGTGTATGTCCACCAGGACATGTGGCGAGTACTCGCCCCTCTTTTCAACCTAACCTAACTTAACTGCAGTTTAAAGACTATTCGAGGATCCTTTGGACATTGTGTAGTCTTGTTTACAGCGATATCCTATTTTTCGTGGACAAGTTCATGCTTCCTGACAAAGCTCTAAATACTACGGTGATCAACTAAAATAACTTATGGGCGCGATAACTATCGAGAGGAGTGTCTCTCAAAATAAGATTCATTTCCAAATTAATTAGCTTATTATTAGCGAATAATTATGTGGGGTTCAATAAGGATCGATTGTTATTTGCCAAAACTATACAGAACTAAGTCCATCAAAGTGTTTGTCATCGAGTCCAAAAACTTCTAATCGTACAAGTAAGAACAAAATTATAACGTTTCTTTTGTAACATTATATTAAAAGTAAAAATAATTTTCCGGTAAATAACACTGTGCAACATTTTTAAGGTATTCTTGTGCAAACAATTCGAAGTGAGGATTTTGTGAAAGTACAGACCCAAAATACAACAGCCCTAGTTGGGTTTTGTTGAGTCAGACCCAGCTTGGATTTTATGGCCTCAACTAAACATTGTTAAATATTGTCTTTTTAAATCAACTCAGGGCTATATCTCTGAAACCAATGTAATAGGCCGTTTATATATAACAAGGTTAACCCAGTGGGTCTGGGTTTCAAATGTCATTTCCATTGTATATACTTCAAACAAATCCTCATAAAGAAGGTTAACCCTGCAAAAAACTATAATATAAACGCCCTATAAATCTTCTTCTGACCTCTGAAGCAAATTTGTAGATAAAGGCCAGAATAAAATATTTGGAGAAATAATGAACTAGAAAAACTACATTTATTGCCTCAAATGTTATAATTAGACAGTGGAATTTTATGCAACACATATTTATGGTCCGATTCATGTCAAATTTTGGGACTGTGCATATTTTTGGCTTCTGATTAAATTGCAATCGAAACATATGACATATGCAAAATTATGCAAAATGCATAAAGTTTTGCATATGCAAAATTTATGCATTTTACATATTTTCTTATGCAACAAATAATTCAATAATAGGTACAAAAATGTTTGTATGTTTAATTTTTCTGCTTAAAATTCTTTTCAGACTAGTCAATAAAATAGAGAAATTTATAACCCCAGCCTCGAACTTCAAAATACCGAAAATCGGGAGGTACCGTTCTATGGGGGCTATATGAAGGCTTGAACCTAAACCGACAAATTTTAGGTGGAAAGTTGTTTACCCCCAAAGGAAGACTTAATACCAAATTTCAGCCATATTGGCGGGATATTGAGGCCACAACCTTCAAAATACCAGAAATCGGGAGGTACCGTTCTATGGGGGCTATATGAAAACGTGGACCCATGCGGACAAATTTTAGGTGTAAAGTTTTATACCCCTAACGAAGACTTAATACCACATTTCAGTTATTTCGGTGGGATTTTTAGGCCACCAACCCTTGTATATATTTTTGCATATGCTCATTTTATGCAAATATGTAAAAATATGCACGATATGCAAAAATTGCTGGGCCCAATTCGTTTTATTTTGTGATGAAACGAGTTTCTGTCTAATCAGTTTTCTCTACGACCATCCTAACCATATATACATTCGCATAGGATTCCGCTGTCTAGTTATAATATATCTAAAAATTCCATAATTTGTATACATTTCGCACCATATCTCCAAAACTGTTAAATTTTTCTTAATGTGTTCATTTGGAAACATATCAACGACAGACGATATTTTTAAAAATTAAGCTAGGATCATCGAAATAATGAAATTCTTGCTATAGCAACGACGACGGCAATTCTTTGTGGTTGTAAGATTCTGCGATAAACCATAACGTGGACCTGTATGATTAAAGACTTTACCAAAGTGGCTCGATGTTGTCTATTTTAAGTTCTAAATATTCTACTTTGTAAATATTTAAAATTGTATCCTAAATATTATGAATTCTTTCTATTGAATTTATATAGTATGTACCAATATTTCATATAAATTTCGAAAAATCTAAATTTTTTGTCTCATTTTAAAGTACATGTAGAATAGAATAGTTCAATTATTTTTTAATTCCGTTTCGATAATGGACAAGATTATTAGGTTCGTAATGATTCCACAAAAATATATGCTGATCGGTTTACTCTTTTTCAAACTACAATGGGTACCGCAAACTGCTTTAGTAAAAACAGTGCTTTATAGGTGGGTATTAGCAAGAAAGATTTTTCAAAAAAAAAAAAAAAAAAATTGAAGGTTTCTCAAGGTTTAATAGATTTCTTGTAAAAAATGCATGAAAATGGCTTTTCTGATTCTTATAGGTGGCCATAACCCATTAAAATAGCTTCACGTAACGCTACACAAAATTTGAATTTTTCATGATTTTTGGTCAAGTTGGGCATTATGCATTACAGACAAAATTATCGAGAAACCTAGTTTATGTTCCCAAACTTTTGTTATTGACATATGATTCCAAGAATTAAACCAATAAAGGTACAAATAAACAGGAAACCATTAATAATCACTTTATATTTGACTGTATAAATTGTAACAAATAAACCGGAAACTATTAATAAGCACTTCATTCTTACCCAAAAAAATTGGAAAACATTTTAATTGCAATAATTTTAAGCCATCTACCAAAAAAAAAAAAACAAAAGTTTTTTATAATCTCTTGTCTTAGAGAACTTAACTCATGCTGCTTACTCTCCTGAATCTGCCGTCAACTTGTTTGTTATGGAACACGTGTTTTTGTTGTGCATCACCATGTTAATCTAAATATGATCTAGTGTGAGTCCATCCAAACGCATACATTTGAATTGGCACTTCGAATCCAGTTTAATTGTTCCTTACAAGCACATAAACTTGAAGGAAGCCGTCGACTAATAATTAAAACCACAATTGATTTAGTCACTACTAAAAGACGACTGCTTTTCTTTATTGATTTCATTCTTTTATAACAATATTTTCGTAACATTAATGATGACTTGCATAAAGTATAACCAGCGCAAATATTATGCATACATAAAGTAAACAAAAGAAATTGATAAATCTTTTCGTCTGCAATTTTCTGCAAACATTTTGTAGCAAGATACGGTGCTGTACGAGTGCCATATGTGACAGTATTGAGCTTGTAATAGCTAACTGGGTGCGACGTAACTTCTTTCCAAATAATCAATTGATATTTTTGATCATCGGGATGTAGTAGAATTTGCCTATACATCTTTTCAATGCCGGCAATCGAAACCGCAGCAAGACAGAAACCAGTTCACTTTGCAAAGTTGGCCCAGTATACATCAAATCATTTAACGAATAACCTGATGATGTTTTTGCGGATGCATCAAATACGACCCTTAGTTTTGTTGTGGTACTATCCGGTTTAAGAACACAGAGATGCGGGATACAATATTTTGGGTTTGATACTGCCCCCAAGTCAATCTTTTGCGTGTGTCCCAATTGCTCGTATTCTTGCATAAACTTGATGTATTGAATTTGGATGGCTTCCTCCGTATAAGTCAGGCTCATAAATCGGTTATACGCTATTGCATGAGATTGCTCGAATGCTGTAGGAGATTCTCGAAAAGGAAGCCTAACAATGAAACGACCGCACTCATCTGTCTAAACATGTTGATTGTAGTGAGATTTACACTGTTTCTCTATTGGAGACATTACTTTTTCAATTGATTCTACTTCCTCCATTCCATAGTTTCACAATTGCTTGTTCTAGTGACGTTTCACTATCAAAAATTGGACATGCCAATTTGTCCTTGCGTGTTAAAATTGTGATCTGCTAATTCAATATTCTTTGGAATTCCAAATCGCGATTTGGTTGTGCTGGTATAATTGTTGGCAAAACAAACGCTTCCAAATCAGTTGAAAATTCAGAATTATTAGACAACATTTGCGCATTTACGCGGTGATAAGATTTCCTTTGAATCCTTCCAACTCCATCAATGGACAAAGAGGCATCACTGGTTTTTTGTCGAACGTTCCAAACGCCTCTCTTTCCCACCCCTTCCAACCGTAGTGGCGACCACCCCTTTATGTAGGGATCGCGTACACATCATGATCCGGAGCATGACGGATAAAAGTGGGCATTGAATACTAGCTACAGAATATTTTTCATCAGCCAGTACTAACATTAGTAATATTCTACTCATTTAGATACGAAATTATTCTAGATTTAATAATATGAATGTTTAAACCAAAATCTACAATAAAATACATGGTAGAACAAATATAAGGTAAAGTTAATACTACAACAAATACAACTCGAACAACAACCACAAAGGAATTTGTTTTTGTTTGTAACGTTACTGCCAGTTGTATTTGTAAACAAAACAAGGAAATGTCTATAAATTATTGGAATTTAAAAAACTAATAATTTTTCACATTTGTTTCAATATTTTGGAAAACATGAATGAAAATTCGTTACATTTTCAATTTTTATGTTTCCACATCATTCCACTAAGTGCATAAATTCTCGCAGAAAGTAGAATTCTTGCAGAAAAGTTTGGGGTCGCTGGAAATTCATAGAAAAAGGAGAAGCTGTTTCAATGTTTTGTTTTAGAAATCAAAGAAGCACATGTTTATTAGGGCTTTATTTTTCTAAATATTTACAAAATACCTCACATACTAACAAACGTTGTATCGCCTCTACAAGCGGGGATTTACTGCGCGGCTTATCGTTCGAACTTGGAGGAGGTTACATATCATTGATATGAAGAAGTCTTTCTGGGAAATGTTTTTTTCCGAATGATATATTTTTTTCTCAAAAAATATATGTCCCTAATGTACATCGATGTAGAAATAAATGTATAAAATGTCATATGAAATTTGACACTAATGGGTACTTTACACGATATGTATTTTACATATGAGTTGTCACTTTGCGTATACATTTTGTATTGGAGAAGTGACAGCTCATATGCAAAAAACATATCGTGTAAAGTACCCATTATGTTACAACACAGTTCAGTCAGCTGTGTATTGCTGCTACCTTTTCTTATTCTACCATGAATAAAATATAAGGAACTAAAATCGTCGCACATTCTACAGACTGGTTCTCCAGATGCATAATTTGTTCGATTAAAATTAATATGGCAGAAATGATAGTATCTTCTAGGTCTAGAAGGAATATTTGTTTTAATAGATGAAATAAGGAAATCTGAAGATATATCGCCATTCCAAATTCTTTGTACCATAACTGTACTGAACATTACACGTCTACTTTTTAATGTTAGTAATTTAATTAGCTTAAGTCTACTGGTATAAGATGGCAAGACGAAATCACTATTCCAATGAAAGCATCTTAAAGCAAAATGCAAGAATTGTTTTTGAACAGATTAAATTTTATAGGGGCATATCGTGTAGTAAGGATCTCATACTACAGAACCAAATTCTAATTGAGGTGTTCTTGAGTTACAAAAATTTTAACGTCATTTGCACACATAAGTACTTTGGAATATGTTATTGACGTTGGTAAATCATTTACAAACAATACGGGACCTAGATGACTCCCTTGAGGAACGCCCGATGGAACATTATTTAATTTAGAATAACAATCCTCGAATAAAACCACTTGTGATCTATCTTGCAGGTAAGATGAGATCCAAGAAAGTAAGTTTTTACTGGATCCGATGTGATTTAGTTTGTAAATTAGTAATTTGTGGT
Organism: Musca autumnalis; assembly: GCF_047663935.1. NCBI lineage: Eukaryota > Metazoa > Arthropoda > Insecta > Diptera > Muscidae > Musca > Musca autumnalis. Next base: position 161,025,275 of record NW_027411977.1, on the reverse strand, counting down.
TAACTCTATCGAATGCTTTATTAAAGTCGGTATAGATCGTATCAGTTTGCTTTTGCTGACTAAAGCCTTTAATGACCTCTGAGGTACATTGAACTAAGTTCGTGACAGTGGATAGTCCACTACGAAAACCATGTTGATAAGGGCTTAATATGTTTTGTACTTTATTGGAAATTATATCAGTAATACATTTTTTCAAATAATTTTGGAATTGCATTCATTTTTGCAATTCCTCTATAATTGGATACATCTGATAAACTGTCAGATTTATGAAGAGGTACCAAATAAGACATTTTCCAAAATGTGGGAAAATAATCACGATTTAAGGAGTGATTGAAAGGACGTGATAATGAAGAAACTATGGGCTTGTGACAGTTTTTAAGAATTATGCAGGGGATTCCAGCGGGACCAGGGGTTTTTGCTGGTGTGAAGCACCATTCCATTGAGAGAAACGACATACAAATATTATCCATCTTAGATAACTTATATGGATATGGTATATTCAATGAACTGTTGTTATATGAGTATGTTGAGGCAAAGAAATTTGCAAAACATTCAGCGATACCCTGATATCTAACAAATTCTTCGTTATTACATTTTAGTAAGTAGGCTTTATATGACTTGTGGGACTCAATGGTGTATTTAGATCTAGCGACGGATTAATTAGTGCAATCTAACGTAGATCCCGATTTTTAAATCTTTTGAAAGGTCTGTTTTTAGAGTTTTTTTTAGAGCGGATAGATCAGGTGTAATCCATGACAATTTCTTAGAAGAATTTGTATTAGCTTTTGGTACACATTCTGTACAAATAACTTTGTACATATCTTTGGGTGAGGTTAGGGCACTGGGAAAATCAAACCATTAAAAATAAATATTGCATATTATCAATTTCCCAGCGCCATAAAATACCACATGTTTTCAATGCAGCATTATTAATCTATTTTAAATATGTATGATGAATTTCGAGCCATCGTAAATCTATGTGTGTGAGCACTGATAAGAAAGAATGTCATAAAGTCCACACACGAAGATAACGATACGCTCAGTAGATATAAGGCACACAATGTACAAAACAACCCTCCTTGTGTGCTGGCTAAATAGATAAAAAAGATTGTATGTCTGCATGTAGGCTAAGATAGATTAGTTTAAGTAGTTCTTAAGGAAAATATTTTTAAATAAAATTAGAATTGAATCCTCAACCGAATCGATAGGTTGTCTTTTCTTTTCTCGCCTTTACATCTGGTCCGTCGAGCCTTTGAATAGGTTTGAACTAGCGACAAAAGGAACTCAATTTTTTTGAGTTTAAAATAAAAAATATTGAAATAAGCTCTTCTCAAGAAAAGATGGGAATTACTGAAAAGATAAACAAATAATAATAATAAAAGATAATATAAATGCCGCAAAGGCAAATTTAAGAGCCGTGAAGGCAAAAATGAAAACGCCGCGAAGGCGAATTTAAGAGGCGCAAAGGCAAAAATTAAATAGCCGCGAAGGCACATGAAGGCGCATGAAGGAGGCAAATTTGAAAAAGACCCAAAGAGGCAAACAATTGAGAAAAGACCCAAGGAGGCAATTTTGAAAAAAGGCCCAAAGAGGCAAACAAGTGAGAAAAGACCCAAGGGAATTACTGAAAAGATAAACAAATAATAATAATAAAAGATAATATAAATGCCGCAAAGGCAAATTTAAGAGCCGTGAAGGCAAAAATGAAAACGCCGCGAAGGCGAATTTAAGAGGCGCAAAGGCAAAAATTAAATAGCCGCGAAGGCACACGAAGGCGCATGAAGGAGGCAAAATTGAAAAAGACCCAAAGAGGCAAACAATTGAGAAAAGACCCAAGGGAATTACAGAAAAGATAAACAAATAATAATAATAAAAGATAATATAAATGCCGCAAAGGCAAATTTAAGAGCCGTGAAGGCAAAAATGAAAACGCCGCTAAGGCGAATTTAAGAGGCGCAAAGGCAAAAATTAAATAGCCGCGAAGGCACACGAAGGCGCATGAAGGAGGCAAAATTGAAAAAGACCCAAAGAGGCAAACAATTGAGAAAAGACCCAAGGAGGCAATTTTGAAAAAAGGCCTAAAGAGGCAAACAAGTGAGAAAAGACCTAAGGAGGCAATTTTGAAAAAGACCCAATGAGGCATAAATAGAAAAATACCCAGAGAGGCAACAATTTGAAAAGACCCAATGAGGCAAAATTAGAAAAAGTCGCGAAGGCAAACATTTAAAAAATACATAAAAATTTTAAAAGTGGGCATATAGTCCCACTTAAGAAAAAAATTATATATTACTATCAAAAAGAGGGAAAAGTCCCAGTTAGAGAAGAAAAAACAAGCATGGAAGGAGATATGCTGAAAAAACTAACAGCTCGAAATAGAGAGCTAGAAGGCCGACTAAAGTTAGCCGAGGATGCCAAACTTCGCCTTCAAAAATTGGTGAAGGCATTCCAGGATCTATTCCAGGGAGAAATTACCTGCCCTGTTGACGCAAAAAGAAGGAAGAGGAGAATGGACGAGGATTCAATAGAGATACTCCATATGGAAGAAAGATATTGGATATTCTACCCCCCAGCTATGAATGTGACGGGTGCATTGCCGTAGCCAGCCAAAAATATCAAGAGCTGGAGAGTTGGCCGCCGGCAGGTAGCGATTATGAAGGAAAAGATGATGATGAAGAAGAAACGTTCGAAACAGACACAGGTTATTTTAACCCGGTACTAATAAAAGAAGAACGAGATTTCGACAATGGCGAAGCGGTTGATAAATCGCGAAACATCAACAATGAGACTAGTGGCAATGAAACTGGCAACACGAAAACTACTGAACAACAACTATCATCGTCCGACAACTACGTATCTGAGAAACAATCAACAAAACCTAAGGTAAATCCAAATTCATATATGAATATCAACAACAATTTTTCTTTTGAAGCTAGTCTGAAATGTCAAGAAGAGCACGATGTCGTCTTCAATGAGAGGTGTGGCCAAATACTAACAGGAAAACATGGAAGCAATGGCATCGTGGCCGTTACATCAAAAGAAGAGGACAAGAACAAGAAAGAAGAAACCAATACAGCGAATGACGAAGAATATACTACAGACTACAGGAACGAAGATATGGACGATAAAGATTATAAAACAAATTATGGTCAGAAAGAAGACAACAGAAAAAGTAAGGTGGCCCAAATTGACCCACTTGTAATAGGAAGACTCGAGGAAACTGCTGCAATGCATAACAACTTTGAAAAACATTTTGGCAGTAATCGACCGCTACAACTAAAAGCAAGGCAGAAGATGGGAAACATAGTCAAAGAATTGCCCTGGAAGAAGAGGAACTTTTCAAAGGATAATGAAGTTATAATGCCCTGGAGGGAAAGGTCCACGGAAAACATAAAGATGGCGTGAAAAATGAAGCCGTTAGGCAAAGGTGGAGGAAACTGCCAGAGACGTTCGTTGGAGAGGTGGCTGAGACAGGTCGTTGGTACAGTCACTTAAACTATTATGGATATATTTAGACGCTCCTTATTTTCATTTAATTAGTGCATACATAGAAATATACAGTCCACTTCACATTCGTATTTATGTTAGAGTTGGGCAATCTCGTTCAATTGAACGATCCGGATCACTATCTCGTTCAATGGACAGCGATAATTTCTTTGACCAAACTGCGTATACTTAACTTTACACGTTGGTTTTTATGTTGTTACTCATTCGTCTTTGACCGAGGACAGTGATCCGGATCGTTCAATTGAACGAGGTTGGCCTACTCTAATTTATGTCGCCCGGGAGAATGTACAAATAACTTTGTACATATCTTTGGGTGAGGTTAGGGCACTCGGAAAATCAAACCATTAAAAATAAGTATTGCATATTATCAATTTCCCAGTGCCATAAAATACCACATGTCTTCAATGCAGCGCTCTTATGCGCTGGCGCAGACGGCATTTATTAATCTATTTTAAATATGTATGACGAATTCCGAGCCATCGTAAATCTATGTGTGTGAGCACTGATAAGAAAGAATTTCATAAAGTCCACACACGAAGATAACGATACGCTCAGTAGGTAGAAGGCACACAATGTAGGGACAAAACAACCCTCCTTGTGTGCTGGCTAAATAGATAAAAAAGATTGTATGTCTGCGTGTACGCTAAGATAGATTAGTTTAAGTAGTTCTTAAGGAAAATAATTTTAAATAAAATTAGAATTGAATCCTCAACCAAATCGATAGGTTGTCTTTTCTTTTCTCGCCTTTACACATTCATTAAGCAAATTATTCAGTACGTCGTAAAATTTCTTAACAGCATATTCGAGGTCAAGATGATTATTACAGTGACACAAAGATAAACAAACTATGGTAGAAATTATATGATTCAGCTTTTGAAAGTTAGGTTTTTTTTTAATTTAAAACAGATTTGAAAGTACTAAGAGGGTTATGTGTTGTATTTGGGGAATCGTAAATCATTTGCATGCAGAGTGGGGGATGGTGATCATTTTCAGGACTTATTACAGGATGAATTCTCCAGGTTTCAAAATTGAGAGTATTATTCACAAATACTAAATCCAGTATCTTATCAAACTTGTTTGTTACATGATTTATTTGACACATATTTAAATCTGAGAAACGAGTTACAACATCAAAGGCAAATTGATTTGAATTGGCACTCTAGGTTAATGGGTCATCCCGTCAGAATCCTCAAGAGAAAGCCACTTTATTGAGGATAAATTGAAGTATCCTAGAATTAGAATGATATCAGTATCATTCATCTTTTTTAAAATTGAATCTATCGCGGACAAATGTTGAAAATATGGACTTTGATCATCAGCAGGTAGCTATGTAAGAACAGGTAACAAATAATTTGAATTTGGATAATTCTATACACACACTTAAAAAATAGTAGGTTTTAGCCAAGTTTCTAAAAAACGATGACTTGGAAATCAAACTCAAAACTATCAGTGAACAGTCGGGACAATTTTTTATTTAGTCCCGTCATGTTCTGATAGCAAAATGGGAAACGTAGTCAAAGAATTGCCCTGGAAGAAGAGGAATTTTTCAAAGGATAATGAAGTGATAATGCCCTGGATGGAAAGGTCCACGGAAAACATAAAGATGGCGTGAAAAATGAAGCCGTTAGGCAAAGGTGGAGGAAACTGCCAGAGACGTTCGTGGGAGGGGTGGCTGAGACAGGTCGTTGGTACAGTCACTTAAACTATTATGGATATATTTAGACGCTCCTTATTTTCATTTAATTAGTGCATACATAGAAATATACAGTCCACTTCACATTCGTATTTATGTTAGAGTTGGGAAATCTCGTTCAATTGAACGATCCGGATCACTATCTCGTTCAATGGACAGCGATAATTTCTTTGACCAAACTGCGTATACTTAACTTTACACGTTGGTTTTTATGTTGTTACTCATTCGTCTTTGACCGAGGACAGTGATCCGGATCGTTCAATTGAACGAGGTTGGCCTACTCTAATTTATGTCGCCCGGGAGAATGTACAAATAACTTTGTACATATCTTTGGGTGAGGTTAGGGCACTCGGAAAATTAAACCATTAAAAATAAGTATTGCATATTATCAATTTCCCAGTGCCATAAAATACCACATGTTTTCAATGCAGCGCTCTTATGCGCTGGCGCAGACGGCAATTATTAATCTATTTTAAATATGTATGACGAATTCCGACCATCGTAAATCTATGTGTGTGAGCACTGATAAGAAAGAATTTCATAAAGTCCACACACGAAGATAACGATACGCTCAGTAGGTAGAAGGCACAGAATGTAGGGACAAAACAACCCTCCTTGTGTGCTGGCTAAATAGATAAAAAAGATTGTATGTCTGCGTGTACGCTAAGATAGATTAGTTTAAGTAGTTCTTAAGGAAAATATTTTTAAATAAAATTAGAATTGAATCCTCAACCAAATCGATAGGTTGTCTTTTCTTTTCTCGCCTTTACACATTCATTAAGCAAATTATTCAGTACGTCGTAAAATTTCTTAACAGCATATTCGAGGTCAAGATGATTATTACAGTGACACAAAGATAAACAAACTATGGTAGAAATTATATGATTCAGCTTTTGAAAGTTAGGTTTTTTTTTAATTTAAAACAGATTTGAAAGTACTAAGAGGGTTATGTGTTGTATTTGGGGAATCGTAAATCATTTGCATGCAGAGTGGGGGATGGTGATCATTTTCAGGACTTATTACAGGATAAATTCTCCAGATTTCAAAATTGAGAGAATTATTCACAAATACTAAATCCAGTATCTTATCAAACTTGTTTGTTACATGATTTATTTGACACATATTTAAATCTGAGAAACGAGTTACAACATCAAAGGCAAATTGATTTGAATTGGCACTCTAGGTTAATGGGTCATCCCGTCAGAATCCTCCTTTATTGAGGATAAATTGAAGTCTCCTAGAATTAGAATGATATCAGTATCATTCATCTTTTTATACCCTACACCACTATGTGGGGAGGGTATTATAAGTTGGTTTTGGCCAAAAAGTTTGTAACGCATCGAAATAATGGTCGCAGACCCATACTTATATATACCAAAATGAATGTCTCGACGAGCTGAGTCGATCTGGCTATGTGTGTCCGTCCGTCAGTCCGTCCGTCCGTCCGTCTGTCCGTCTGTCCGTCTGTCCATCTAAACCTTGTAATCACGCTACAGGTCGCAATTTTGATCGGATCGTCACGAAATTTTGCATGTTGATAGGGGTCCCGGAGGGGAAGAAGCCTATTGATTTTGGTGATGGTCGGATAATATTTAGGGGTCGGAAAGGGCAAAAAACTTAGGTGGATAAAATGACAACGTTTTTTTCCAAAGTGAATATCTCAGCTTCTATATGGGGTATATCAAAAGCAAAACCTGACAATTGAAGTAGAAAATATCACCTTTCTAATGATGTAAAGCAGGTGCTCGTAGGTGATCAAACAAGGAAGATATCACAATAGAAGCAAATAAAACCCCAATTTTCATTTTTGCGATTTTAATTATATTGACGAATATCACAGCTTTGGTTGAAAACATTCCAAAAGCAAAGTCTGACTCTGAAAGTAGAAGATCCCTTCTTTACAATGATGCAAACTAGGTCGGCGTTGGTAACCAAATAACGGAGATATCGCAATAGTCGGTAATACATCCCATTTTTCTATTTTTTTGGAAATCACGCTACAGGTCGCAATTTTGATCGGATCGTCACGAAGATTTAAGGGTTAATGGGGGTCTCATAGATGAAGAAGGCTATTGATTTTGGTGTTGGTCGGATAATAATTAGGGGTCGGAATGGGCAAACACTTGTTTGCAGAAAAGTCAACATTTTATTTTAAAGCCAATATCTCTGTATCTTTAAGAGGTATATCAAAAGCAAAAACATGGCGAGGAAAGTAGAAAATATCACCTTCACAACGATGTAAAGTAGGTTGTCGTAGGTGGTCTAATAGCAGAGATATGGCAATAGTCGTTAATGCATCCCATTTTCCGATTTTTTTGTAATCACGCTACAGGTCGCAATTTTGATCGGATCGTCACGAAATTTTGGGGGCTAATGGGGGTCCCAAAGAGAAAGAATCCTATTGATTTTGATGATGGTCGGATAATATTCAGGGGTCGGAATGGGCAAACACTTATTTGGAGAAAGGTCAACGTTTTATTTCAAAGCCAATATCTCTGTTTCTTTAAGAGGTATATCTAAAGCAAAACCTGGCAAGGAAAGTAGAAAATATCACCTTTACAAGGATGTAAAGCAGGTTGTCGTAGGTGGTCAAACAACAGAGATATCGCAATAGTAGATAATGCATCCCATTTTCCGATTTTTTTGTAATCAAGCTACAGGTCGCAATTTTGATTGGATCGTCACGAATTTTTTTGGGAGTTGATGCGGGTCCCACAGAGGAAGACGCCTATTTAGTTTGGTGATGGTCGGATAATATTCAGGAGTCGGACTAAGCGAAAAGCTTATGTGGAGAAAAGTCAACGTTTTTTATGCGAATACCTCAGCTTCTGGTTGGAGTATTCCAAAAGGAATACCCGTCAATGGAAGAAGAAAAGATCTCGTTTATATTGATGCAAAGTATGTTGGCGTAAGTGAGCAAACCGAGATATTGCAAAATTCAGTATTATACCCAATATTTCCATTTTTTGTAATCACGCTACAAGTTGGAATTTTGATCGGATAGTGACGAAATTTTTGGGGGTAGATGTGGTCCCCACAGAGGAAGAAGCCTATTGATTTTGGTGATAGTCGGATAATATTTAGGGGTCGGAATGGGGAAAAACTCATTTGGAGACAAATTCAAAGTTTTATTCTTTGTGAATATATCGGCTTCTAGTATGGGTATTCTAACGACAAAGCCTGTCATTGGAAGAAGAAAATATTACCCTTACATTGGTGTAAAGCAGGTTGGCGAAGGTGGTCAAACAAGGGAGATACCACAATAGTCGGTAATGCATCCAATTCTTCCATTTTTTGCAATCTAGCTACAGGTCGTAATTTTGATCGGATGGTCACGAAATTTTGGTTGCTTATGGGGGTCCCAGAGAGAAAGGGGCATATTATTTTTGGTGGTAGTCGGATTATATTCCCTAAAAGAAATGTTTACCAGTGAAAAGTTTATGCACAGGGGTAGTGGTGTAGGGTATCACATGGTCGGCCCCGTCCCGACTATAGCCTTTGCTTACTTGTTTAAAATTGAATCTATCGCGGACAAATGTTGAAAATATGGACTTTGATCATCAGCAGGTAGCTATGTAAGAACAGGTAACAAATAATTTGAATTTGGATAATTCTATACACACACTTAAAAAATAGTATCAGTATCATTCATCTTTTTTAAAATTGAATCTATCGCGGACAAATGTTGAAAATATGGACTTTGATCATCAGCAGGTAGCTATGTAAGAACAGGTAACAAATAATTTGAATTTGGATAATTCTATACACACACTTAAAAAATAGTAGGTTTTAGCCAAGTTTCTAAAAAACGATGACTTGGAAATCAAACTCAAAACTATCAGTGAACAGTCGGGACAATTTTTTATTTAGTCCCCTCACGTTCTGATAGCAAAATAAAATTGAGTTGTTTAGTTTTTGAAGTCGACTCCGGTCTATGTGGTAAGCGTCCAAATACTCTGACTTTTCAACAAATTCTTTAACAAATGTGTCAGGAGGCCAAGAATCTCTTAATATAATTTGATCAAATATATCCTGAGGTACAAAAATTTTAAATGACGTCATATTTTCCGAAAAGCGCGATTTTAATTTATAACTTTTCAGAAAGTAGTCGCCATCAATCATATAGTACGTTTATATATAACCGGGTTTAACAAACCCACTGGGTTTCAAATATAAATTCCTTTGCTTATATTTCAAATAAATCCTCATAAAGAGGTATCAATTACGGAAAAACAATAAGAAGAAGAGAACTTTCCAATTAGATGAAATTTAAAGGAGTCGAAAATTTATTACTATTCACTTGATAAACAAATGCCCGAACAAGCACACTTAAATTAGGTATACTTATCTACGATTTAAAAACAATTTATCACAATTTAACTCTGTTTAAAATAATAAAACACTATATTTTATATACCATTTTATAAGGATATGTGTCCGTATTAATAATCGTGTATTGTCATTCATAAAGCTGGGTACACATTGTCAGTTTTGAAAGTCGATATTTAGCAATTATCGATAACTGTCAAATGTAATTCAAAACTGACAATGTGTACCCAGCTTAAGACTCTTGTCTTGTTGTGCAGGAGTAAATAAATAAATTTTATGTAAGTTAAACGGAGAGCGCACAAAACCAAAACTTAACGCAACAGTGTTGCCAATATTTTGATAGCTTTTTTTTATCAGCCTTTCAGTCATAATGTTCACTTATGAACCCGAGTCTAGTACAGCTCAATATTCGCCTGACATAACGTTTGCAGCCTTGACGATAACTTTAGCAGTGTTAAAAACATATATACTTACATACGAGGGCGGTTCGGAAACTTCTTAGCCTATCAATATTTTTTCAAAAATATTTTTATTTTTCAATATAATCTCCTGAAACTTCAATACACTTAGTCCAACGCTTTTCTAGCAATTCTATCCCTTGATTAAAATAGTTTTCCTCAAGGTCTTCAAAATAGTGGTTTACAACTGTAATTGCATCTTCATTTGAGGTAAAACGCTTGCCAGCAAGGAATTTTTTTAGATTTGGGAACAAGTAAAAGTCACTGGGAGCTAAATCAGGAGAATAAGGTGGGTGGTCAAGCAAGTCGTACTTTAATTCGTTGATTTTGATTATTGTTAAAACACTCTTGTGCGCTGGTGCGTTGTCTTGATGAAAAATTATTTTTTTGTGTTGTAAGCCAGGACGTTTCTCTCGAATTTGTACATTTAATTGATCCAAAAGGTTGCAATAGTACTCTGATTTTATTGTTTTACCCTTTTGCAGATAGTCAATCAATAAAATACCTTTGAAGTGCCAAAAAACCGTTGCCATAATCTTTTCCAGCCGATTGAATTGTTTTTGCCTTCTTCCTCCAGCTTCAGTCCATTGTTTGGATTGTTCTTTTGTCTCTGGAGTATAGTGGTGGATCCATGTCTCATCAACAGTTATGAAACGACGCTTAAAATCCATTTTATTTCGCTTAACACGATCCAAACAAGCTTGAGAAATGTTCATTCTTATGAGTTTTTGATCGAGAGTTAACAAATGCGGCACCCATCTTGCAAAAAGCTTTTTCATCTGTAGTTCTTCATGGAAAATTAAATGGACTCGATCATTTGAGATGCCCATGATATTAGCAATTTCACGCACATTTATTCGTCGATCATTTAATACCATATCATGCACTTTGGCTACAATTTCCGTTGTTGTTGCTGTTTTTGGACGTCCACTACGTGGTTCATCTTCAATGCTTGTACGACCACGTTTAAATTCAGCAACCCAATTTTTTACTGTTTCACCTAACACATTCACCATATCATTATGAATTTCATGTCCCGATAAACCTTTTTTATGTAAATATTTAATCACAGCACGCATTTCTAATTTTTCCATTGTAAAAAAATTGCGGATGCGTATTTTTTGAACACCTGTTTCTATATGAAGGAGTTGCCAGATCGAAACAAAATTTAACATGTGTTCATAACAGAGATGGAAGTGTCCAAAACACTTAACCTTTTTCTGTTTATACCGCGCTTTTTGTGCTAGGCTAAGAAGTTTTCGATCTGCCCTCGTAGCTTATATTTATTTACTATTTTTATTTTTGTTTTCACACTCTGTATTTTAATTGTCCAAATTGCCAATAAAGCATTATTCAGTCATTAATTAAAGTAAGTCAATGGTTTTTATCGTTAATGTGACCTATATTTGAATTCACTTACTTTGTAATATTTATAAATTTCATTTCTTTACATTTTTTTGTATGCATAATATTTGGCTTAGTCATCATTTATGTTAAGAAAGTATTGTTATAAAAGAGTGAAATCAATAAAGATAAACAGTCGTCTTTTAGTACTACAATCCGCCACCTCTTTTAATTATTAGTCGAAGGTTTCCTTCAAGTTCATGTGCTTGTAAGGAACAACCCGAAAGAGAATCTTAAGTGCCAATTCAAGTTTATGTGCTTGAATGGAGTAACACCAGATTCTAATTAGATTAACATTTCTTGGTGACCTCGACGTGATTGTTTCGGTTTATGTATAACGCGTCGTGTATATTAAATTCGAATCCTCGTGTCCGCACATCTTTGCTGATTCTATAATCAACCTCAGATACAACAGATCCTTGCAGATTCAGCACGCCACCTCAGACACAACAGATCCTTGCAGATTCTACACTCAACCTCGGATACAACACAAATCCTTGCAGATTCTACACGCAACTTTGGATACATCGCATCCCTCGTGCTAGCCACACGCATTTTGAAGCAAGCAGAAGCGTACCTTATTTCAAAAAGGACGCAAACCGAATCATCGGTATGGTAACCAGACGTGACACAACACGAATCCTGGAATTTATTTAAAAAGGGCAGTTGTTCACCGTTCAAGTGGAGAGGATCCAATAACCCCACAAGTGGTTTCGGAAACTTTTACAAAATATAAATCCATTAAAAACCCACAAGTGTTTTTGAAAAAAAAAAATTTAATTATCAATGGCGACAGTACAAGAACTCATAGCCCTGCAGGAAGTAAGGGGCAGTAATTTTGATAAATTCGTGGCGACAATTAAAAAGGCTCCGCTTGAAAGAAGAACGGAAGAGTTCTACGTAGGAAAGCGTAATGAGCTAGTGGGGCTCTGGCAGACGTTTGAAAAGGCAGAAAAACAGATCCGCAATGATCCGTCTTTGCCAGAGGACGACCCATACATAGCGGAGAATTTACACAAGAACATTGGAGAAAAGTTTAGTTCAACGATGGACTATATCGAGGCGGAGTTAGACAAATTGAAGTCTGCAAAGAGCAGGCCACGTTGGACCTGGAAAAGGCCCAAAAAACTAGTTCAGAAGTCCAAACATCGGTCCAGGTAGAGGAACCTGCCCAAGTTGAGGGGCTGGCCCGAAGGATAAAAGCTAGAATGGCTGCCCTTATGCGCCATCTGCAGAGCTTGGACAATATCGAAACCGGACAATCAAATCAATTTTATGGAATCAAAGAAGACACGATCAAAAAGTTGTGGAGTCAAATCACAGATTTGTACGAAGAAACTTGGCAGCAGATTGAGGACCCTTCCAGAATCGGGCTAGATCAAGATAGCTACGATAGCCTAGAAGATACGGTTCAACATAACCTAATTCGGCTGGCGGTTCTGAAAGACAAATGCTCTGACAATGCAACAAACGCACCTCTACTGGGAAGTAACTTGGCAACATATAGCGCACTTCCGCTACCGAAGGTAACAATCCCTCAATTCAATGGGGACTGCTTGAAGTGGCGACAGTTCTATGAACTGTTTTTGGAGATGGTTGACAAACAGCCACCCCCAACGTCCAAAAAATGTGGTATCTCAAAACGAATTTGTCGGGCGAGGCTGACAAACTCATAAGCCATCTAGCCTTGACAGAGGAAAACTACAAAACAGCATGGATGTTGCTTCAAGATCGTTACAACAATAAACGAATTCTTGTTTCAACATTGGTAGAAAAGATTATCAACCAGCCAACAGGAATCTCATCTACCGCTTCAATAAAGGCTCTGCATGACACCACGAGGGAATGTGTTAAACTCTGTTTAACAGACTAGATTAAGAAAATGAATTTACTACTTACACTTTATAATATTAAGAACTTCTTTGCATTTATCTTTGAACTTCAATATAAACGTTAATTGCTTTGATATGGCAACCTTTCATCAAGAAGATACAAAGCTTTCACTCACTTGATGAAAGGCTGTCATTTGTTTGCCTAATTCCATTCGTTTCATATGCCTAACAAAATGTCTACGACACAAATATAGAATGAATGCTTTCACTTGGAGTAAATTTATCAACCAGTTCAGAACAAATAAACGAAACCGCTGCAAACCTTAACATTAAAATCAAACTGCCTTTTGTATTGCAAAGTTGGATTATAATCGTGGAAGTTGCCAACTCGATCTTCTTTAACAAAATTTACAGTCCACTAGTGGCCAAACGTCCACGATTATACATGGTCCTTACGAGCCTCCAAGGAATTGAAGAGCTGTTCATTTGATCTGGATTACGTCCACCGCTTCGCTTCGAAATTCCCTGTTGAGAAGACATTTTATAAAGTCATGGATAAAGGGTATGTAAATGGTTATTAATTTGTGAGCTTTTAGGGATTCGTTTGGTTGTCATTGGTTGCTGCTTGAATTCAAACACTGAATTCATGCACACATTGCTTTTCGACCACAAACACACAAAAACCTTCTGTCCAAGTCGCTGAGTCTCTTACAGAAAGGGCTTTACAAGTAAAGAACTTCTACCCGCTACATAGTCAACGTTATTACGTTGTCCGCTTTAACTTCCAGTTACGCAATAAAATTGTCATTGCAAGAGATTTCTCAATGCAAAATAATATCGGAAACTCTTTATTACAAACCATCCACTCCACCAGATACCGAACCGAACCGAACACATACAGTATCGGCCAAAACTAAAGCACCCCCTCAGTAAATTTTTTTGAAATGATAATTTTTTTATGAAACCTAAATTATAAACTTATTTTTTATTTTTCTTTTTATTCATTTATATCTTCATAATTGAAAAATACAAAAATAAGGAGATCAGAATTTAATAAACAAAAGTTAAAATTCAAAAAACATTTTAGGTCGCAAATATAAGCGGACAAAACTAAAGCACCCCCCATTTGAGGTACAGCAAAAACTATTGAAATTAATATTTCGTTGTTTATCCTCTATTCTGGATGACACAATCACATCTTTTAGCCATAAAGGATACTAAATTATTAATTATTGCAGGCGAAATAATCGGTTTTCCGAAAATTTAGCTTAAATCCTCAAAATACTGAAAATCGGAAGTTACCGTTATATGGGGGCTACACCCAAACGTGAACCCAGGTCCACGATTTTTGGTGAATATGTTTTGTTACCACTAGGAACCCTAAGTACCAAATTACAGCTAATTTAGTAGGAAAATGTGGCTTAAATATCCAAAATACCGGTGATCGGAAGGTACCGCTATAAGGGGGCTATACCAAAACATTAGCCGATATTGTTCATATTCATCCAAAAATGATGCTATTGCATTCTCTGGTCAAATACTAAATCACTTAGGTTTAAAAATTAGCAAAAGAACGAATTGCAAAAGAACGGTAGACGCCGGCTTATTTAGTCGACCACCAAAAAACCTTCCGCCTCCATGTTTTACAGCGTCTTTGCAATATTTAGGATTTAACGGTTGCTCATTTGGTCCAAGCCTTTACCATCTGAATACTTTAAATTAAACATAGATTCATCGAAAAACAGTTCAAATGGGTCTTAATTTTTAGTCGATATGAAAGGTTTTTTTTTTTTTGCTGGTCGTCGACTGAATAAGCCGGCGTCTATCGTTCTTCTGCAATTCGTTCGTTTGCTAATTTTTAAACGTTAGCGTATTGTATTTGACTAGTGGATGCTGTAGCATCATTTTTGGATGAATATGAACAATATCGGCTAATGTTTTTGTTTAGCCCCCTTATAGCGGTACCTTCCGATCACCGGTATTTTGGATATTTAAGCCACATTTTCCTACTAAATTAGCTGTAATTTGGTACTTAGGGTTCCTAGTGGTCACAAAACATATTCACCAAAAATCGTGGACCTGGGTTCACGTTTGGGTGTAGCCCCCATATAACGGTACCTTCCGATTTTCAGTATTTTGAGGATTTAAGCTAAATTTTCCGAAAATCAATTATTTCGCCTGCAGTAATTAATAATTTAGTATCTTCTTTACCAAAAAGATGTGATTGTGTCATTCAGAATAGAGAATACGCAACGAAATATTGATTTCAATAGTTTTTGTTGTACCTCAAATTGGGGGGTGCTTTAGTTTTGTCCGCTTATATTTGCGACCTAAAATATTTTTTGAATTTTAACTTTTGTTTATTAAAGTCTGAAGTCCTTCTTTTTGTATTTTCCTATTATAAAGATATAAATAAATAAAAAGAAAAATAAAATATAAATTTATAATTTAGTTTTCATAAAAAAATTATCATTTCAAAAAAATTTACTGAGGGGGTGCTTTAGTTTTGGCCGATACTGTATATATATGTACATACATACAAATCACTGATGGGTTTTCTCGCACGCCAGCGGTAATGTGGATTGTTTCTCTTTTTCGTTAATACAACATAAATATTTACGGGTTGATTTGTTATTATATTTTTTAATACATTGTGTTTAAGTTAGAAACTCTCTATTGGTATTTTCACTACAAATCTCCAGGGAGCCTTTGTTCGCCTAGTTCGGATCGCAGAGAGGCCTCCCTTCCTTAAGTGTTCTCTACAAACCCTCTGAGAAACTATGTTCGCTTACGGCGGACCGTAGGGTGATATTTCCAATCATTGCCCTACAAATCTTCTCAGAGACTTTGTTCGCTCAGCGCGGATAGTAGAGAGTACTCTCTTGGTAGTGGAATTTCTCTGCAATTTCTCCCTGGAACTGTATTCGCTCAGTTCGGATCGTAGTGAGAACTTTCCAATAAGCAGTAATTGCCTCAGCCTTGATTCACTTTCGGTTTTTATACAAAAAACACTTATAAGTCATCTCTTCACCAGTACGGAAGTACTTCTCGGTTTACTCGCGAATTGTAACGCGTCTCACCCAATACAAGGTAAAGTCATCAGCACTTTTCGCCTAAATAAATCACCTACACACTATTATTATTATTATACCAACTAAAAACCGTTGTGTTTTATTTTCCTCTCCTCTTTTATTTATCGGTAACACTCGGGTTTGTATCACCATTGCTCATCTCCACAAACAACAACTATTCTCTGCGGCCTCTCTGAGCTATCACCTAAACATTTGGTCCAGTCGAGCCGGAAAAGTTCCTTTGGATTTTGTTGTTGTCCACTTAAACATTTCATCCAATCGAAACGGATCAGTGGACAACTTACACGGTGTTGTTTGTGCTAATCGGAGTTTTTGTTCTCTTCTTCACCACACAAAAGATTCCCCAATCACCCCTCACCACCATCCTCATCATCAAACCATCATACATTATCACCATCAACACATATTCCACCAAAAAACATACCAGGTATGTAAATTCAGTGTTTTCCATAAGTGAGCAAATCGCGAGTGTTAAATTTTTATCTCTTTTCTCATAAAAAATATTTCGGATACTGATCGCCTTTTATTCACCCTATCGGTCGGTCGGTAAT
The DNA here is from genome assembly GCF_047663935.1 of Musca autumnalis. Taxonomy (NCBI): domain Eukaryota; kingdom Metazoa; phylum Arthropoda; class Insecta; order Diptera; family Muscidae; genus Musca; species Musca autumnalis. The sequence continues at coordinate 161,008,412 of NW_027411977.1, read as the reverse complement.
TACAAATAACATCCTCATACAGTCCACACAATAAATCTTTTAATAGTTATTCTCACCAAAATACGGTTGTATTCCCTTTAAAATACATGCAAAATGTCGTTTATTTTTTACATCCAATAAATCTAATATACGGCATACTGTGTTTCTTTATTATTCACCAACCAGTGTAGTGATCGCCAATACGTGTTGTTGTTTTATTTATTTCGGTTTTTTCTCACTATCCCTACGTCAATAATTATTCCAAAGGGAGAGCCCTTCAGTGAGAATTGCAACAACAAACGTATTACAAATTACCCGCCTTTTTGCATTTCTTCTAGCGTCACCTAATAAAACGAAAAAAAACCTACCAACAACAATTCAATACGTTGTGGTCTCTCTACCTGCTTACCTACTAGTACATACCAGCATACGTCTACTGCGACGCTAGTTGTGTTTTATTTCGTTTTGTTGTACACCTTCGTTATTACTACGGTTACAGTGGGTCGCAGGTGAAAAAAAAATTTTTTATATAAATTATTTTTTAATATTTTTTTTTGGAAAAATAAATATTTGCATATTTTTGAAAAATAATCGGTATTCGGTATAAACGGTTTTTTGGACATCGTACACCCTACAATCGGCATTATATATTTATATTTTTAGTAAATATAACATATATATTTATTCAAATATTCAATATAAATTTATATTTTTGTACTAAAATCACCTTTTTTATTAACATATTTGAATTTTCGGTTGCGGTTTTTTGCTTTTTTGGTTGTTCTAAAGTAGTGCACCCTACATTCGGTCCCTTTGGAATTTACAATTTTAATTTTTCACAAGGAAAATTCCTAAATTATTCAGTTTTCGATATTTTGGCAATTTATGTTCTCCCATTTCACAAAAATTAATCGATTTTGGACATTCAGTCATTGATTCACCCTACACCTCGCTGCTAAAACAATAAATTCAATTGATTTTTTGCAGCTTTTTGGAAATTTGTTCTTTTTTTGCAATATTTGAACAGATTCGCGGGGATTTGTTTAATTTTTCGGACATTTGGTTTATTTGTGTTTCCTTTTCGGCAAAATAAATCAGTTTTGACATTTTAGCTATTGGTTCACCCTCCACCTCGTGCAAAAATTATAAATTCTATTGAATTTTTACAACTATCTGTGTATATCTGGTCGTTTTCTGAATTATTCCTACTAATTCGTGGAAATTTGTCTGACAAAATCTCTACAAAGAAATTGTGTACAATGCCGGTCACACCTTTAGATCTCTTTATCAGAGCATCGGATGCTTTGATCAAATTCGATTCCCATTTCAACCAAATGCGAGATGATCAGTTAGATCAGTACGACTTAGAGTTTCGCAGCACAGAATTGGACAAGCTGTGGTCAAAGGTCCAATTAACATTCGATCGTTGCCTCGATTATTTAATGTCGGCGGTAGATTCGAAAAAGGATGACATAGATTCGTTAGATAGTAAATACGAAGTCTGTCATCAGACTTACATTACTTGTAGGTCAACTATGAATCGGAAATTGGGCAAAATTCTTAAATCCTCCAAATCTTCACATCACACCTCAATAAATGGTTCGGACCTCTCGACAGAAGAATTTCACGGTGACCAAGCAAATAATATGAGTACGTCGACACCTACATCTCACGAAATCGGTACTCAAGTGGATCCTCCTTCCATTCAAAACAGTTTTCATACTCGTGATTCAATCTTTTCTTCACCAAATCTGGATAGTGTACATAACCTTGTACTTCCTCCATGCGACATAGAAACGTTTCATGGTGATTTCTTGTCGTGGCCATCTTTCCGAGACCTTTTCACCGCGATATATGTAAATAATTCTGGTCTTAGTGACATTGAGAGACTCTGTCATTTAGTTAGAAAGACAGACGGCGAAGCTAAAGAAATTGTATCAAAGTTCCCATTAACTCACCGTAGCTTCGTCTTAGCATGGACAGCTCTCAAAAATCGGTTTGACAATAAACGGGTTATTGTCAATAGTCACTTGAAGCTTCTTTTTGATCTTCCGTACATCGATCGTGAAACTAGTTCAGGATTGAAAACCCTTCAGCGCGGAATAAATAGTTGTTTATCTGCTATGGCCGTATATGATATCACCACAGTACATTGGGATCCTATCATAGTCTTCATTTGTATTCAGCGTTTACCGCGAATAACTGTCACTCTATGGGAACAGAGTGTTAGAGACAAATCGGCTTTGTCTTCTTGGGAAGACTTGGATTCATTTATTTCTGAAAGAATTCAGACACTTGACTGTTTGCGTGATATCAAAGGCCCTGAACCCAATAAAAAGTCTTCTTCGAAAGAATTTAAATCACCTATCACCAATAAATCGGTCTCTAGAAAATTAAATTCACCTTCCAAGATAACTTGTCTTCTATGTCCTACGGAAATTCATTCTTTGCGATCTTGTCCAAAGTTTAAAAAATTGTCTTTTGACCAAAAATCTTCAACGGTGAAGAAACAAGGCAGTTGTTGGAATTGTCTTTCACGGGGTCATACAATTAAAACTTGTACTAGCGCCCATAATTGCAATATATGTCGTGGAAGACTTCACACCCTCCTCCACCGTTCTACTAATTCACCTCCCTCAACTCCCTCATCAAATTCTACACCTTCCTCTTCCCGTCATTCTATAGTTCACCACAATGACAACATAGCTTCCACCTCCACTGGTGCCAATCCAACTATAACAAATCAACAAGTTGGCTTAAATCTAGTTTAGTAAAAACTCTCCGATTTTTTCGAAATTTTTTCCATAGGTAGATATTTTTACGCTGATTACGGGAATGTAAAATTTTCTTGGGGGACGGACCCGGTTACCCGGTTATTCGACCCGAAAGTCCGGATACCCGGTACCCGATAGACCCGGTTCTACTGAACCGATTCTTACAAAATGGGTATCGTTGGAAAGCTTATGAAAATACCTATCCAACAAGTGGTCATATGATGGGGTTATCTCCAGGGGTTCAGAAGTTATAACCAAAATACCTCTTTTTGGACCCGGGTTTTTCCATAAAACCCTCAAAAAGTCGAAAAAGGGCCCATTATGGGTGCTCAATTAATTCACGTAATTTTATAGCTCATACTTCAACCTTTCCAAAATGGTGCCATTTGTTATAACACCTTCACTGGGTCCAGAGATATTGACCTTAGAATGAGAGAAAAATTTAAAATTTAGAAGAAAATGTTGTTCCCATTCCCTAGATTTGAACCTGTCCATAGGAGAAAGTCTTAAATCCCCGGCCGAAGGCCGGCTACTTAGAGAAAATTTATACTTTAAAAGAAAATGTTGTTCCCATTCCCTAGATTTGAACCTGTCCATAGGAGAAAGTCTTAAATCCCCGGCCGAAGGCCGGCTACTTAGAGAAAATTTATAATTTAAAAGAAAATGTTGTTCCCATTCCCTAGATTTGAACCTGTCCATAGGAGAAAGTCTTAAATCCCCGGCCGAAGGCCGGCTACTTAGAGAAAATTTATAATTTAAAAGAAAATGTTGTTAGCATTCCCTAGATTTGAACCTGTCCATAGGAGAAAGTCTTAAATCGCCGGCCGAAGGCCGGCTACTTAGAAAAAAATTTACTTAAAAAAAGTGATGAATTTAGAAAAACTCTGGACCCAGTGAAGGTATTATAACAAATGGCACCATATTGGAAAGGTTGAAGTATGAGCTATAAAATTACGTGAATTAATTGAGCACCCATAATGGGCCCTTTTTCGACTTTTTGAGGGTTTTATGGAAAAACCCGGGTCCAAAAAGAGGTATTTTGGTTATAACTTCTGAACCCCTGGAGATAACCCCATCATATGACCACTTGTTGGATAGGTAGTTTCATAAGCTTTCCAACGATACCCATTTTGTAAGAATCGGTTCAGTAGAACCGGGTCTATCGGGTACCGGGTACCCGGACTTTCGGGTCGAATAACCGGGTAACCGGGTCCGTCCCCCAAGAAAATTTTATATTCCCGTAATCAGCGTAAAAATACCTACCTCTGGAAAAAATTTCAAAAAAATCGGAGAGTTTTTACTAAACTAGATTTGTTCCAACAAGTTTTCCATACATTACAGAATCGTAATGTTCTTCTGGGAACTGCTATAGTGAATCTTCTTCATAACGGTAAAGAGTATCCAGTTAGAGCTCTGATTGATCCAGCATCTGAGGGTTCTTTCATTTCTGAAACCATTAAAAATCGGTTACATTTGCCCACTCGCTCTTCTTTAGCTCGTATTTCAGGTGTGAATGGAACGGTATCAGCTAATACTCAGAAGAGTTGTTCTCTGAAAATCGGTTCAAGAATCAATTCTTCTTTGGTACTTCAAACAGAAGCATATATTCTTCCTCGGATATCGGATGATCTTCCATCTTTCTCAATAGATCCCGATATAACACATCGTTTACCAACCATTCGGTTAGCTGATACACACTTTCTTGATAGTAGACCCGTAGAACTATTGATTGGAGCTGATTTATACCCAAAAATCCTTTTAGACGGAATTCACCAATATATACTCGGTTCTCTTCTTGCACAGAATACTGTATTTGGTTGGATCCTAACTGGTCCAATGTCCTCTTCTCCCGGTAATTCGAACGAATAATGTTCAAAAAGACTGCACCAACAGACAACCAAAAGCCAAAATTCTAAAATATTTCCACCAGGATGTAATTCCTATCGGTTTTCACCACTTAAAATGATATAATTCTCCTCTTATAAGACTTGAAATCGATTATGAGAACAGCCGTTCAAAAAACTAATATCACCTTTTATCGGATGAATGAATTTTTTTGAATTAAATCATCATCGGGATGATGCTCAGGTCATTCATTTATTTTTACCTTCTCCATTTGTATTAGTTACGCAACTGCTATAGCTTGATACATTACAGTACGGAATTTTAAATATAAAATCGCTACCAAAGCTCACCTAACTGAATTTACATACTTGGATTACTAGTTGTAAGTTACTTTAAGTTCACCCATTTTATGTTGAAACACCCCTATGTGTTTCAAGGCTGGCGGCTAATGTTTAAGTTAGAAACTCTCTATTGGTATTTTCACTACAAATCTCCAGGGAGCCTTTGTTCGCCTAGTTCGGATCGCAGAGAGGCCTCCCTTCCTTAAGTGTTCTCTACAAACCCTCTGAGAAACTATGTTCGCTTACGGCGGACCGTAGGGTGATATTTCCAATCATTGCCCTACAAATCTTCTCAGAGACTTTGTTCGCTCAGCGCGGATAGTAGAGAGTACTCTCTTGGTAGTGGAATTTCTCTGCAATTTCTCCCTGGAACTGTATTCGCTCAGTTCGGATCGTAGTGAGAACTTTCCAATAAGTAGTAATTGCCTCAGCCTTGATTCACTTTCGGTTTTTATACAAAAAACACTTATAAGTCATCTCTTCGCCAGTACGGAAGTACTTCTCGGTTTACTCGCGAATTGTAACGCGTCTCACCCAATACAAGGTAAAGTCATCAGCACTTTTCGCCTAAATAAATCACCTACACACTATTATTATTATTATACCAACTAAAAACCGTTGTGTTTTATTTTCCTCTCCTCTTTTATTTATCGGTAACACTCGGGTTTGTATCACCATTGCTCATCTCCACAAACAACAACTATTCTCTGCGGCCTCTCTGAGCTATCACCTAAACACATTGTTTTATTATAATGCTTTTGATCCCGTATATGTCTTAAAATTATTACAAATTTAAAGATTCTAACAAAAACGCTGTTTTTAATTTTTTCCCTTAAAACGTATTTAAGAGCAAGTCTGACCATCTATTATACAAATGTATTCCAAAGCAACAACTCCACTCTGTGTCTTCGTTGTTTTTTTTCTCTTGCTCTAATTAGGTCATATTCTCCGCTTTAACACAAAGTTCCCATCGATATCTAAATATAAAAAAGTACGTCATACAGTGGGGAGTTCTTTAGGTCCAGTTACGGGCAGTGTCATTCCACAAAACACTTAAAACCATTGATGTCAGCCCATATACGTCGTCGTAACAACACACCAGACATATAGATGTTTCCAATGTCCACCATTGTTTAACAAAAGGGCACTGCTCTCCCATCAATTCTGGTCCATTTGTGTGGACATCAGTACTTAAAACCAACAACGCCTGAAGTTGCATCACTCTTAATGCAGAGATCATACCGGTGCTCAGCACCCATACATTTCAAATAATCTCCAAGATAAAATATTTATAGAAGCTATAATCGAAACAACGATAACAGAGTATAAATATTTCTCTTTCCCACTACAAGAGTAATCCTAGAACTAGTCCGCAACAACAATAACACAAAGGCTTCAACATATTCCACTACAAAATCATTCAAATACGACGCTCTTTTAAATTGACAGTCGCCAGTGTGTGTATACGTTTAAGCACACTGCATGGGTCGCTGTTAAGTGTCCATCAACATCTCTCTTGTATTAACAGTGACTGAGTCACTAACAGTACCAGATATTAGCAACACGGCCGCTCTTTAAAGAGAACACATGCATATGTTCTGTTAGTTCCTAACCACAGACATCACACACTCACATACAGCGACGTAGTCGTTGTGCAGAAAAAGTACATTAAACCAACAATTAATATTAAGAGAATAGCCCGAGACATCACCCAAAGTGATAGACGAAGAAGGTGAGAAAAAGAGCAACGTCAAGTATTTGTGATTGACCGTCGTGGGGATAGCAGCAACATCGAATATGCACATGCTAAATGCTAAATGAAATATTCATGTGGCGAAAATAATAATTGTCGGATGAAGTTTTAACAAAATCACTAAATAAACTGAAAACAATAGATTAAAAAATTGGTGATATAAAATAAAATAGAGAAAAACTAAAAATGTTGTAAAAAAACTATATAAATGAAGGAGGAAGTACACAAAAGAAATACGCAACTAATTTGAAACAAAGACGAAAAGGCGAGTGTGATACCGCCACTAACAAATCAGCAAACGTTGGGCATAGCAAAACAAAACCAGGCGTATATAAAGGGAATAGTTAATTGGAATGTATGGCGCTAAAGTTATACGGAAAAATTGCGGAGTGGTATGTGGAGAATTATTGGTGTTTGTTCTAAGGAAAAAAAAAATATTGGTGATATAAAACAAAAAAACAACAAGTACGGATAAGAAGTTAAGCACGCAAAAATTTTAAAAGAAAGAGCAATAAAAGAAAAAAGCAGGAAAGCTAGGGAAAAAAAACTGGTTAGTGAAGAATTTCATGCTTCTGTTTTGTTCTGGTTTCTCCTCTTATGGCTTAAACACAAGCATACTCAACGAAGTTATTGTGCATTGTTGTGTATTATTGGATTTCTACGAATCAATGCTTATAAATTTGTAATTGGTTACACACAAAAGTTTTAAATTTTTAAAATCTAAATCTGGTCTTACACAAGTTGTTTGTTATATTCCTTGTTGCTCATCAGGAGGAAATACGCTTGTTTCTTCAAATTTCTTAAAGAACAGCGTTCTGTGCTTTTGAAAACATTACAGATTCGCTTGTCAAAAATTCATAAAAATACATAACAAAGCAAAACTCAGAACGCATTACAAACACAACAAAAAACAGAGAAACAGTATAAAGAAGAAGAATAAACTCAAAGTTGGAGCAATGAAATAAAAGCTAAGTGCACGCTGCAGTCAACAAAAAAAATTGTTATTTTCCCATGCTCAAACCGAGCTTCAGAAATTCTTCAATAAAGAAGAGAATATACAGAGAAGTACAGCGGCTACTAAAATCATATGGGCCACTAGAAAGCGTTAACAAGCTTTTCTCGACGGTTTCCCTTGCGCTTTCAACTTCGAAATAGCAACAATTTGACGTGTCTATTCGTATTAAAGGTTCTGTTGGAATGTTTACCGAAGTGTCGATAAACAAAAAGGGTTAAAGTTTCTATACGAAAATTCAGGCAAGATTTGTGTGAGAGTAATACGACTCTGTGTTTATCTATTAAGTTGTCCCAATATTTCAAAGCCCAAGGCGTTTGGGTTTCTCTCGTTCTATATGAAATTAAAGACAGTGGAATTTGCCAGAATCACCATAACAACATAAAACAAACATCACCTCTGCCACCACCGCAACAGGCTGACCACAGTATAACCGCATACTCGCACATACAGTCTGCGAAGTACAACGATCGCAAAAGTTTTTTGGAGGGTATAAACTAAATATTTCAATCAGCATTCCTTACAAAAAAGGTATTAATTCTATTGATGGAGGAGTTTGAGAAATTTGGAAAGAGTCTGTAATTAGAGCAAACTTTTTCATAATTCAAATTTGCATGCGTAACAACGAAACATTGTATATTCAAATATACATATTTTAAAAAGTTCTCAATACTCGACAATTCTATTCTAAAATTCTATTATTCTGAATGAAACCACATTGAACGATACATTTCATGGGTCTGTTTGGATTTTGACATTATAGGTGAAGCTTCATTGCTTTTTCAATTGTTTCATTGTGTCTGACTGACGTGGTCTTTTGGTTTTAACCTTACTTGAATTAATCAGTATTGGGGGTTTAAGGGGGAGCACAGCCTGAATCTGATCTTGTCTTTATTTACCTTACTTGCTTCGGTGGAAATAAAGTTTGATTCAGTAGTTTTTGGTACGGTTGTTCTTTTTCTCATTCTGTTTTATCTTTGGGAAGGTTTCACAGGATTTGTGTTGGAAGCCAATATAACAAATACTAGTAGAAGGTTGCGAAGTTTTTTTAGCATACTAATTTGTTAAAACTGTTCTTGAACGTTGCCGATTTTTCAATTTGAACTATTCCGAAAGGAATATTTTCGTACTATTGGAAATATCTCCAGTTCGTTGAACAAAAATCCTTTTGAAAAATTCCCTTGTCAGACGACTACTGTGTGCAAATTTATAATGGCCACCGACGATAAAAATACACTTGCTCCACAGAAATTTGTTTTCTTTTCGGACCAAGTGATTACGTTTTGTGCTGAATTTGCTCTTATACCGATTCAGGACCATACTACTTCCAGTTTACAAGTTGAACTCGATGACTTGGAGAGACGTTGGCGTCAACTTGTAAACATTTACGAAACCGAAATGACCTCCACGGATCCCAGTTTAACAAAAGATGCTAGGGGAGAAATACATGGGAAATTTACGGAATGTTGTCGGTCATATAAGGAATTTAAATCCTCAATTCTTGACCTAATAAACATTGAGCACCAAAAACTTCGTAACTCTGAGCCAAAATCTAAGGAAGAGACAGTTTGCAAATCTAACTCCGGGTTTTCATTAAAGTTACCGCCTTGTGACACTGAATTATTCAGTGGCGGCTACGATAAGTGGCCTAGTTTCAGGGATATGTTTACCGCTATTTACATTAAACATACCGAATTGTCGCCTGCGCAAAAGCTATTTCACTTACGAGCAAAAACAAGAGGTGAAGCCAATCAAATTGTAAAAAGATTTCCCCTCGCTGATAGCAATTTCGATCTGGCATGGGAGGCATTACGCCAACGTTTTGAAAATAAACGAATTTTGATAAATCACCAACTGAGAAAGATATTTGAAATTGATCATGTTTCTTCTGAAAAAGAAAGATCCTTAAGGAATCTCCAATACACAGTGAACAACTGTCTGTCTGTCCTTCGGACGTACAACATTTCTGTGATTTCTTGGGATCCAATTTTAGTATATTGGGTCTCTTCCAAATTGCCAGAAGAGACACTGACTGCCTGGGAAAGTTCTCTTACGAATAATAAAGAAATGCCCTCATGGGATCAATTAGACGATTTCATTACAAAGCGTCTAAATATGATTGAGTCTGTTTCCGACATAAGAAAGCAAAATTCGCATTCATCTAATATTCAAAAAGTTACCTCGTACAATACTTCGGCTACCCCGGAAGGTTTTCTGAAGACATGTAAAGCATGCAAACAAAATCATCCGTTAAGAAATTGCAACAAATTTCGTTCATGGCCGCTGTCGGAGAAAAGAAAATTCGTGTTTGACAATAAAATTTGCGAAAGGAGTGTAGGAGTGAACATCGTTGCCAAACATGTCGTCAGTCCCACCATACCCTGATGAGAGTAATAGTAATGTTTCAACTACCGCGGGTCTTCGACCCAATCAAAGGTGGCAATCACCAAAGTCCGCCTCCGCTTCATACCATGTTGAGACTTATTATGATGAACAGCCGACTACGTCAGCTGCCGCTTACTCGCATATTCCAAATACGCAATCACACTTCTCTCAGTCTGGAGAAAGAACTGTTTTACCAACTGCGTTGATTGATATTGAACATCAAGGGTTCTTGTTTACGATTCGCGCATTCATTGATCAAGGTTCACAAGAGTCCTTTATTTCAAGTCGCGTAATAAACCGTTTCGACATTCAAACAAAAAAATCATTTACAGCTATTTCTGGACTCGGGGGTACCGTTCTTGAAAATTCTTCTAAAAGCTGTCAAATCACTATGAAATCTAGACACTCTGATTTCAAGTTGACTACAACCGCTATCGTTGTTTCAAGCCTTAATCATTTAATGCCCGCTTCTCCTACCGATATCTACGACTTCACCAATTTGCAGAAACTACAATTGGCTGATCCAAATTTTTTCAAACCTGCTCCCATTGATATGCTAATCGGTAGTGATATCTTACCAAACATAATAAAGCCAGGGTTGGAAAAGAATATTTCTGGTAACCTTTTGGCTCAAAGCACTGAATTTGGATGGATAGTCAGTGGTAAACCTACTTCTCACTCTGTAGTAGCATTCGCCTCCTGGACGGCAACAAGTGATCCACTGAACGAAGAACTGAGAAAATTCTGGGAACTGGAAAATGTATCTAATGAAAAAGCTTTGTCGGAATCTGATCTATGGTGTGAACAATTCTATACGAACACTGTTATTCGAAGATCAGATGGTAGATATGTCGTAAGGCTACCGTTCAAGCAGAATTTACCATCTGACCAATATCTAGGCTCTTCTAGACCTGCCGCTATGGGTCAGTTTCTAAGAATGGAAAAAACACTGCAAAGGAATCAAGAACTGGCAACGGAATATAATAATGTGCTTTCTGAATACGTTACCTTGGGTCACATGCAAGCAACCACAAAATTTGAAATTGTTCAAGGTTCGCACTACTTCTCGTATTACATGCCACATCACGCTGTAGTGAAACCTGAGAGAACTTCCACAAAAGTAAGAGTCGTTTTTAATGCATCAAAAAAATCTGGTAGCGGATTCTCATTGAATGATATTCTACATACCGGACCAACATTGCAAAATGATTTGATGAACGTGATTTTACGCTGGAGGTTTTTCAAATATGTTTTCAATGGAGACATCCAAAAAATGTACCGTCAAATATTCGTAAATGAAAAGGATCAACAATTTCAACGAATTTTGTTCCGATCATCTCCGTTAGAAAAAGTTGAGGACTTTTCCCTGCAAACTGTTACTTTTGGGGTAAATTGTGAACCATACCTGGCGATACGAACTTTGCTTCAATTAAGTGATGATAGTAAAGACTCACATCCAACAGCGGCGCAAATTCTTAAGAGCCAAGTTTACGTGGATGACATCTTATCGGGTGCTCATTCACTAACCGAAGCAAAGTCGTATTTACATGAAGTGATTGACTTGTTACATTCCGCTGGTTTTCATTTGAAAAAAATAACTGCAAATCATCCTCAAATTCTGCTAAATCTGCCCCCGGAGGATCTTCTTAACGAAGATTTTTTACGGCTAGCAGATGTGAGTGAAACTAAGACTTTGGGTATTCAATGGAATGCCATTTCCGATTATTTCCATTACAAGGTTACACATTTTGATTTACCTACTATTCCCGTAACAAAACGAAAAGTTTTATCAATCGTTGCAAAATTGTTTGATCCTGCTGGTTGGTTAACACCCATTATTGTCATCGCGAAAATCCTAATGCAACAACTTTGGATTGAGGGAACTGATTGGGATGAAGAAATAACACCACACTCATTTGAAAAATGGAATACTTTCATTTCAAATTTTGCTGCCATTGAGGAAATTAAAATTCCTCGCTGGATACATTTTTCTACGGCAAATAATATTCAGATACACGGATTTTGTGACGCATCCGAAAAGGCATACTGTGCCTGTTTATATATACGAACTACTTCCTCAGAAAATATTACATACACTAATCTTCTGGTTTCCAAGAGCAAAATAGCTCCGTTAAAAACTGTAAGTCTCCCAAGACTTGAACTATGCGGAGCAGCAATGTTATCCAAACTGTTAAAGTCGTTTGCAAAAATTTAGATCTTACTTCCCCCGAAACATTCTTGTGGACTGATTCCACCATCACCTTAGCGTGGATTTGCAAACCACCCTTTTATTGGAAGACCTTTGTGGCCAATAAAGTTTCTGAGATCCTCGACAATGTGGGAAATGCGAGCTGGAGACATGTAATATCCGCTGATAATCCTGCGGACCTTGGCACTCGAGGCTGTACCGCAGATGAACTTCGAACAAATAGTCTTTGGTGGCATGGACCACACTGGTTAGCCAAAGAACCAAAACACTGGCCAAAACCCGCCATTACCAAAGAACCAGAGTTCGAAAAGAAAGTTTTTACAATGCACGCCCAAGTTGTTGGGGACGTTCTCCTAGAGGATTTCTCCTCTTTAAATCGAGTTCTTCGAGTCTTCGCATACGCATTCCGCTTTATAAACGGCTGTCGGCGAAATAATTCCCCAGGGTTGCGAAAAAATTTAATACTTGCACATGAAATCTCATTTGTAAAGTACCACTTCATACGATTGGCACAAATGGCACACTACCCGTGGGAATACCAAGCCCTCGTACTAAATAAACCAATACCAAAAAAAAAGCAGGCTATTAACACTAAATCCTGTGCTTGACGAAAATATGTTACTTAGGGTGAATGGTCGCTTAGCCAATACTGATATGAGGTTTAATGAAAGACACCCCATTATCCTTCCGGAAAAGTCTAGGTTTTGCAAGCTGCTCATTGAATTCACACACACCTTACTACCTCATGCTGAACATCAGTTAATGATACGTGCAATTCGACAGGAATTTTTTGTGATCAGACTAAAAAGTGCCGTGCGTTCATGTATCCGGAACTGCCGAACCTGTACTATTTACAAGCACCACATTCAGAACCAAATTATGTCAGCTTTACCTCTCGAACGCTGTACTTTTTCCCTACCTTTCACCAACACTAGACTGGATTTCGCCGGTCCATTCGACCTCAAGACCTCACGCATTCGAAACGCAAAGCTTCAGAAAGGCTACGCCGCCATTTTTGTCTGCCTATCAACCCGTGCCATTCACTTAGAAGTCTGTTCCGATTTGTCTTCTGAGGCCTTTTTGGCAACCTTCAGTAGATTCGTTGGCCGTAGAGGTCTTCCCAACCAGATATTTTCCGACAATGGAACCACCTTCGTTGGAGCCAGCCGCTCACTAACCAAGGACTACAAAACGTTTTTACGCTCCGCTGAAGAACACCTAGTCTCGAAGTATAACATTCACGGATTTACTTGGCACTTCATACCGCCCCATGCCCCACATATGGGTGGCCTATGGGAAGCTGGCGTTAAAAGTATGAAAACCCATTTAAAAAAGGTAGCGGGAAAACTAAAATATACTTATGAAGAATTCTCCACCCTGCTTATCCGAATAGAAAGTATCCTAAACTCCCGTCCGTTGTCTCCTTTGACTGAAGAGCCTAACGAGCTAGCACCGTTGACTCCTGGCCATCTGTTGAGAGGAGCTCCTCTAATCGCCATCCCTGAACCATCTTCCGATAATATATCTCTGATGAATCGATGGCAACGATTAAAAACGATACAATCTCAATTTGCCAAGCGCTGGAAAACGGAATACATAACAAATCTCCAGCGCAGATATAAATGGAAACGAACTCAAAGAGATCTTGCTCCAAATGATTTTGTCGTTATCAAAGAAGATAACATGCCTCCGACTGAATGGCGACTTGGACGTGTGGTAAAAGTGTTTGCCGGAAAAGATTCAAAATTCCGAGTTGCGGAAGTTCGGACGCAAAACGGGATCATAGTACGCCCACTTGTAAAATTGTGCATCTTACCGAATTGTTAGTTTTTCTCCCTTGCTCACAAATTTAATAACCTTTACTTTTCAGTAGCGTTTCCAGCGTGCCCAAATGCCGTATTTGCCATGAGAGGCACTTTATAAGATCTTGCCCCACCTTTCAAAAAATGAACGTGATGAAACGTCGACATGAGGCACGTGAAAAGGGTTTCTGCTTCAACTGTCTATGTACAGCTCATAGACGTGAATGGTGTCCAAGCCGGAAATCTTGCATGGTCTGTGATAAAATGCACCATACCATGCTACACATCGACGCTACAACCAGCTACCATTCATCTTCCAAATCAGCACAAAATACACGCAGATCCTCATCTCGAAGCTGCAGTCCGGACTCCAATCCAACCAATGCACGGCCTAGCCGAACCCAACAACGCAAGAAGAGATCGCCTAGGCCAACACCAAAACCTTCAACTTCTTCAACTACATCCAGACGCAAGAGCAATGTGAGCGACCGATTGAGCTGCCGCACTAGGTCCCACGTTTTTTTGCCAACCGCTCTCGCGAAGGTTCTAACCACAGAAGGGTGCGACAAGGTGCGCCTATTACTAAATTCTGGCGCAACCCAGACTCTGTTGTCCGTAAAGTTGGTGGAGAGATTGAAGTTACCATTGACAAAAAGGGCAGGGAAACAATTTTCAACGATAAATCTTCAATCATTTCATGATCCGTCTATAAAGGTTCAAATTACCGGGGAAATACGGAATCAATTAAACACCCCCACCCCTGAGTCGACTAAGGACAAACACTTACAATCTATATACAACCATTTAACGGATCTTGCAGATCCTAATTTTTTTGATGCAATCAATGTCGAGATGATACTTGCAACCGACCAAATACAAAAAATTATTAGAGCCGGACTCATTCAAACAGCCACCAACATGCCAATAGCACAAAGTTCAATCTTCGGCTGGATAATATCCGGAAGCTGCCAATATTGAGTTGCGTTCCAGCAAGAGGGCCTGGCATGTTAAACTCTGTTTAACAGACTAGATTAAGAAAATGAATTTACTACTTACACTTTATAATATTAAGAACTTCTTTGAATTTATCTTTGAACTTCAATATAAACGTTAATTGCTTTGATATGGCAACCTTTCATCAAGAAGATACAAAGCTTTCAAAGGCTGTCATTTGTTTGCCTAATTCCATTCGTTTCATATGCCTAACAAAATGTCTACGACACAAATATAGAATGAATGCTTTCACTTGGATTAAATTTATCAACCAGTTCAGAACAAATAAACGAAACCGCTGCAAACCTTAACATTAAAATCAAACTGCCTTTTGTATTTCAAAGTTGGATTATAATCGTGGAGCTTGCCAACTCGATCTTCTTTAACAAAATTTACAGTCCACTAGTGACCAAACGTCCACGATTATACAGAATGCATGCTAGCCCTGAAAAATTTGGATATCGACACTTCGTCGTGGGACGCTCTACTGATCCAATTGGTCACGAAAAAATTGGTTCAGACGCTGTACATACGATTCATGCAATCGTTAACAAAGCCGAAGGAAGTCCCTACCATGAATGAGCTATTTGCATTTTTGGAGCTGCAATTTGAGTCGATGGAATCAATTGGAAAAGTGGCAACTACTCAAAAAGGTTCAAGCAAAACTGTTTCGTCCATAGCATCAGTGGAGGATAACAGCAAATGCAGCCTATGCAAAAACGGCCACCATCCCATCTATCGTTGTAAACAATTTTTGGCAATGAGGGAATCAGAGAGGCTCAAATGGGTACAACAACATAAAATGTGTACGAACTGCTTTAAATACGATCATGTATCGAAAGCATGTACTTCTAGTAACTGCAAAATATGTAGTAATAAGCACAATACTTTACTACATTTGCCAAGCAAATCGAAGACATCTTCAATAGCTTCGAATCAATCACCAACCACAAGGAATGATGCCGCACCAGTCAACACAGCTGCAATCTCGTCAGCATCAGTCGAAGATCAGAAGAACGTAATTCTAGCTACTGCTAAGGTTATCATCAAGGCTGCAAACGGTATGTCAGACGAATTTAGAGCGGTACTCGACTCGGGCTCACAAGTGAACCTTGTGACTGAAAGGCTGATAAAAAAGTTATCACATAGAACCAGGGATGCCTCATTGGCCATTGAGGGAGTTGGAAAGACTCAAAGGAAGGCTTATCATCGGGTGAATGTGCAGATGTTATCTAATAATTCTGAATTTTCAACTGATTTGGAAGCGTTTGTTTTGCCAACAATTATACCAGCGCAACCGAATCACGATCTGGACATCTCTAAATGGCAGATCCCACAGAATATTAAATTAGCGGATCCCAACTTTAACACGCACGGAAAGGTTGATATTCTACTTGGAGCAGAGTTCTACTTTAGCCTAATGCAGCCAGGTACAATAAAACTCAGTGGCAATCAACACATACTACAAAATACTGCGCTCGGCTGGATTGTTGGCGGCTTAATAGAACAAACCTCAACGGACGTCACACCAGCAGCGTTGACATGTGCAATTTTCGATAGTGAAACGTCACTAGAACAAGCAATCGAAAAACTATGGAAGCTCGAGGAAGTAGAAGCGAGTGAGAAAGTAATGTCTCCGCTAGAGAAGCTGTGTGAATCTCACTACAATCAACATGTTCAGACGGATGAATACGGTCGTTTCATTGTCAGGCTCCCTTTCCGGGAATCTCCAACTGCATTGGGGAAATCACATGCAATGGCGTATAACCGATTTATGAGCCTGGAACGCCGGCTTCTACAGAAGGAAGACATCCGATGTCAATACATTAAGTTTATGCAAGAATACGAACAATTGGGACACATGCAAAAGATTGACGTGGGGACGGTATCAAACCCAAAATATTTTATCCCGCATCATTGTGTTCTCAAACCGGATAGTACCACAACAAAACTAAGGGTCGTATTTGATGCATCCGCAAAAACCTCATCAGGTTGTTCGTTAAATGATTTGATGTACACTGGGCCAACTGTCCAAAGTGAACATTTTTCTATATTGCTGCGTTTTCGATTGCCAAAATTTGTCTTCACCACAGACATTGAAAAGATGTATAGGCAAATACTACTACATCCTGATGATCAAAAATATCAACTGATTATATGGAGAGAAGATACGACGCATCCTGTTAGTTATTACAAGCTGAATACTGTCACATATGGCACTCGTACAGCGCCTTATCTTGCTACAAAATGTTTGCAGAAAATTGCAGACGACAACATGGATCGTTATCCACTTGGATCAAAGATGCTCAAGGAAAACTTTTATATGGATGATGGGCTCAGTGGTGCCGACAGCTTAAGTACAGCCCTTGAAACTCAAAGGGAATTGATAGCTATTTTGAAGCAACATGGTTTCAATTTAAGAAAATGGTCTTCGAATTCTCTTAGATTGCTGAAAGATATACCACATAGCAACCGAGAAGTCAACTTAGATTTGGATGAAAATATAAACAAAACAATAAAAACATTGGGGTTATATTGGATGCCTCAAGCAGACCAATTTTGCGTGAAGACAAATATCGACCATCATCAAGCAATATCAAAGCGCTCAGTTACGTCTGAACTGCAAAACTGTTCGACCCTCTTGGTCTACTGGCTCCGGTTGTTGTGAAAGCAAAGATATTTATTCAATAGCTATGGCAGTTTACATTAGATTGGGATGAACCATTACCAGAGAAACTTTGTGCTACTTGGAAAACATTTCGATGTGAATTGGAAGGTCTCAACAACTTCAAAATACCTCGACATGTATTTTGTGGGGAAATTCCGACAAAAACACAATTACATGTGCTTGCCGATGCATCTGAAAGAGCTTTTGGCGCAGCTGTATACATCCGATTTCTTACGAATGATGGGCGCGTAACGGTGCGTCTTGTCTGTGCTAAATCCAGGGTGGCTCCTTTGAAGCAACAATCATTGCCTCGGCTGGAACTATGTGCCGCAGTAGTAGCAGCTCAGCTAGCTAACAGAGTAAAGGTTGATTTAAGGTTTCAAGACCATCCTATGTTTCTTTGAACCGATTCGGAAATTGTACTGGCCTGGATAAAATCACAGTCAACTTTATATAAGACTTTTGTTGCTAATAGGGTATTGATTATCCAAACATTAACATTACCAGAACAATGGAAACACGTACCATCGAAAGAAAATCCAGCCGATATTCTATCTCGTGGACTTCAACCATCAGATCTGGCTAAATGTCGATTATGGTTCCATGGACCAGTTTTTCTTCATGGAAAAGAGGAGCTATGGCCGGCAAAACTTTGTTCTCAAAATGCTATTACTAATAACATGGAGTTAAAGGGAGCAGCTACTGCAGGAATAGTAACTGCTGACATCAATTTCATTTATGGAATCGAACACAAAAATTCCTTCAGGAAATTGCAAAGAATCGTGGCGTACGTGCTTAGATTTACAAGAAACTCTCGGATACCAAGGACGGAACGGCCAGAAAATATAGCACTTAATCCCAGAGAGTTGGATCAATCCCTTCGCTTAATTACGCACGCTATACAATCTACCGAGTTCCGTTCATAAACACTGGAGTAGACTATTGCGGACCATTTTGGGTTCATCACAAGGTGAGGGGCAAACGGCCAACCAAGGCCTACGTAGCTGTATTCTGCTGCTTTGCAACAAAAGCGGTTCATTTAGAACTGGTATCCGATTTGTCCACTGAAGCATTCATTGGTGCTCTAAAGCGGTTTATTGCACGACGTGGGCACTGCCAGAATATATTGTGACAATGCTACAAACTTTGTCGGAGCCAAAAATAGTTTAGCGGAATTATCTGAAAGCATATATGCTACTAAAGCGAAAGAAGAAATAATATCAGCTTCCAGTGCTAAGGGCATACAATTTCATTTTATTCCACCGAGAGCTCCTCATTTCGGTGGTTTGTGGGAAGCTGCAGTAAAGTCTGCAAAACGTCTCTTAGTACGCAGTGTTTCAACAGAAACACTAACATTTGAAGAACTAGAGACAATTATAGTAGAAATCGAAGCTATTTTAAAATCCCGTCCTCTCACGCCACTATCAAACGACCCAGATAGCCTTGAAGCATTGACACCGGGACATTTTCTAATAGGAGAAGCTCTAACTTCACAAGTAGACAGCAGAGCAGATACTGTGAAGACATCCAGTACGTCACATTGGAAA
Source organism: Musca autumnalis (assembly GCF_047663935.1). Lineage (NCBI taxonomy): Eukaryota > Metazoa > Arthropoda > Insecta > Diptera > Muscidae > Musca > Musca autumnalis. Next base: position 160,989,104 of record NW_027411977.1, on the reverse strand, counting down.
TTGATTTCTCATATCAAGCAGCAGTTCTGGAAAAGGTGGTCAGAACAATAACTACAGGAACTTCAACAGCGAAACAAATGGAGGAAAAAGATGGACAATCTTAAAGAAGGAGATATGGTCATTATCCAGGAAGACAATATACCCCCAATGAAGTGGCCATTAGGAAGAATTCTTAAGGTGTTCACCGGTGAGGACGGAGCTGTAAGAGTTGCAGAAGTAAAAACGCAGTCGGGAATATTCAAGCGGGCCATTCACAGACTGGCTCCCTTATTTCCAGAAGGTCAAGATGAAGTGTCTAAAGACAGCCATTCAGCGCAAGACGGTTCAACTTCGGCAACGGGTCAATCCCTAGAAGACGAGGATGAAAGAGATGTCATTCCGGCAAAAAGAGTGAAGATGGCGTATAGCCCGGCAATACTATCAGTATTGTTAGCACTGCTCCTGATGCCTATGGTCCTATGCAACCACCTGCAGGTTACGCAATTTCAGAACGATCCGGGATTGTGTTTTGAAGGATTGGGAACAGTGAAACAGAATACGGCAGAATGGAAAATGTTGGTGTACTATGATTTGACGCCTTTTATATCGGAAATAAAATCTTTGTCATCCGGTTTACAGACGCTGCAGCAAATGTGCCCTGTACTTCATCAGGAAGAGGTGTGCAACATATTTGTAAACAATCTTAAACAGACGAAGAATGAATTACTACAAGAGAAGGAGTTATTTATCAATAGGCGCCTTAGAAGATCTCCATTTAACATAGTTGGCAATATTGCCCGTTCTCTTTTTGGCGTTCTTGATGCAGATTACGCTGAAGAAATGTCGAAAACTATCAACAGAGCAAGGAACGAGCAGGATCACATGACAATATTACTTAAAAATCAAACGTCGATAATTGACTCAACCATTAATATCATCAAACAGGATGAGATCAGCAATCAGCGAAAAATACAAGAGATCTCAGAAATGGTTGACAGGATCAAGAATGATGTCGCTAAGGAATCTTCCCAATTAAGCAACTCACAGCTTGTTGGACTCTTGTCAACGTACCTGACATTATCCGCCATAAACCTTCAGCGAGTAGATTCCGAAATCATCAGTGTGCTTACCGATACACATAATGGCAAAATAAGCCCACTGTTACTGTCTCCTCATCAATTGAAGGAAGAAATTGGCGTTATCAAAGCTAATCTTCCAATTTCGCATGCTTTGCCAACTACCGGTGATAACTTGATTGAACTATATAAGCTTATGAGCGTCAAGGGAGCAGTAACAAAATATGAAGTCATCTTTGAAGTCAAGGTACCCTTAGTCAATCAACAGTTTTTTGAACTATTCAACGTAGTACCAACCATAAAAAATGACACTTTAATCGCTATTCAGCCAGAAACATCGTACATGGCTACAGATGCCCACAGAGATGAATATATACTTTTCCAATCAGAGGACATATCAAGATGCCTCAAACCTATATATCTATATCTATATCTATATCTGCAAAAATCAGCAATCCAAACTCCGGAGGAACGCCGCCGCCAACTACCAATTGCAAACTCAACAGAATTATTGAAACGGCGGTTTGGAGCCAATTGCACCATCAAAATATGTGGATTTTTGCTACTACTGCCGATATTGAACGGAGACTAGTCTGGAAATTGGTCCCAACTGTGTTATGAAGAACAATTTTGTTACCATACACGGACATTTTGAAGCCTCCAATAGCCTACGTGCTTCTTATGTGAGATTGAAAGACATTCATTCCATAAGTTCACCACAGGAGGTAGAAAGGGTTTTAACACGCACTAACACTACTTCTTACAAGGTTCATCTAGAAGTATTAGAGAACATCCAAAGACAGCTGAATGAATCAACTCTCAGACATTTGCTACAACTAGTTCACTCCAAAAGTCTTCATCATCATGCAGTTAGCTACACTTCATTGTTTTGCTGCGTTGTTATTCTGCTTGGTCTGCTGAGTTGGAAAATCCATTCAAGGTTAAACAAAACGGCTCAATTTACACCTACTCCAGCTGTAAGAACTCACCCATCAACAATAAGTGTCCCAGCTGATTCATCCACTCATACAACCAATTCAGCTACACTTACTGCTTGACACTGTCAACGCGGCGGAGAATGTTAAAAACATACATACTTACATAGCTTATATTTATTTACTATTTTTATTTTTGTTTTCACACTCTGTATTTTAATTGTCCAAATTGCCAATAAAGCATTATTCAGTCATTAATTAAAGTAAGTCAATAGTATTTATCGTTAATGTGACCTATATTTAAATTCACTTACTTTGTAATATTTATAAATTTCATTTCTTTACATTTTTTTGTATGCATAATATTTGGCTTAGTCATCATTTATGTTAAGAAAGTATTGTTATAAAAGAGTGAAATCAATAAAGATAAACAGTCGTCTTTTAGTACTACAATCCGCCACCTCTTTTAATTATTAGTCGACGGTTTCCTTCAAGTTCATGTGCTTGTAAGGAACAACCCGAAAGAGAATCTTAAGTGCCAATTCAAGTTTATGTGCTTGAATGGATTAACACCAGATTCTAATTAGATTAACAAGCAGTATCTAGAATTTAGGCTTCTTATATTGATGCTGTCGAGATTGCAGCCGTGTTGACTGGTGTGGAATCATTCCTTGCGGTTGGTGTTAGATTGGAAGCCATTGAAGATGTCTGAGATTTTGTTGGCAAATGTAGTAACGTTTTTGCTTATTACTATTTTGCAGTTGCTAGAAGTACAGGCTTTCGCTACATGATCGTACTTGAAGCAGTTTGTACACATCATACGTTGTTGTACCCATTTGAGCCTCTCAGATTCCGTCAGGGCCGACACGAATTTGTCGAAATTATTGCCCCTTCTTGCAGAGCTATGTGTTCTTGAACAGTCGCCATTGATATATTTTCCAAAACCACTTGAAAAGAGAATTTATTAAAATATCACATGTGGGGTTGCTGCTGGATTTATAATTTTTTAAGTATTTTCGAAACCACTTGTGGGGTTGGTTTTGGGATCTCCACCACTTGCAAGGTGAAAAATGTCTCTTTTTAATTTTTTTAATCCAATGATGCGCGGTGTAGCACGAAGGAAGCGTGTATGTTCGTTGTATCCGAAGTTGAGCCCCCGCCGGGGATATCAATCGTGGCGCGATGACTTGAAGTCACAATCTGATCATTCAATTTCTCTTAGTGTTGAATTGGGGGGTTGTGACCGACCAAAGGTTATTCACTTTTTCTTATCGCGAACCGACATAATGCATTTTTGTATTTTTGGGATAAGCGTCGTAGATTTGGCATTGATCTCCTACCAATATAATTTGAGATCCCCCAACACCGGGGTGTTAAGCGACCGCGTTCCCATCGGTGTTCTTAGATTTGCAGTCAGGGTACCGACTGTATTATAACGGAGCCTCGTTGATACCTGGGCACCTCAACGAGTAGCAGGCTTAGTTGTTAAGCCCTAATCATGGCAGTGGAGGGCTATGCCATGATTGTCCTCAGCTCCCCCTGTCACAAATGTTTCTATGGATGCAGTTAAAAATAAAAACAAAAACCAAATTCCCTTAACAACGACCACTGCTACGACCACGGACAACGCTGCACCCGGTGCAACAAACGAAAACATGGGCGGGGACGACTGTTCCACTCCGACTCTGGACAGAGATAGCGACTCCATCAACACACAGAGTAAGGAATTACTCAATCTCTTGAGGGAAAATGCGGCCCTGAATCTGAACACGGAAAGTTCTCCTGTTAGCAAATGGGAGGATATCCCCCTGTCGGATGACGAGATGGATATCACGGTTATCCCAGACGAACAGGGAGGTGTCCCCCCCCCCCCACCCCCGGTTGATCCGAGGAGTGCTAACCAGGAAGAGCATGGAGTAACTCCCTCAAGGGATGAAATCTTCCCAGGCAGGACGCCTTGATGGATGAGGCTATCGGTGAAGAGATTGACCAATCTCTCACTTCCCCCTCCATCAAGAGTAGTAAGGCCAATGTTTAGGTGATAGCTCAGAAAGGCCGCAGAGAATAGTTGGTGTTTGTGGAGTTGAGCAAGTGGTGATCCAAACCCGAGTGTTAGCGATAAAAAAATAAGAGAAAATAAAAACAAAGGTTTTTAGTTTTTATAAATAATAATATTGGTGTGGGTGATTTATTAAGACGAAAAGTACTGATGACTTTACCTTGAGTGGGGTGAGACGCGTTACAATTCGCGAGTAAACCGAAAAGTACTTCCGTACTTGTGAAATGATTACTAATAAGTGATTTATGTATAAAAAACCGAAAGTTAATCAAGGCTGAGGAAATCACTGCTTATTGAAAAGTTCTCACTACGACCTGAACTGAGCGAATACAGTTCCAGGGAGAAATTGCAGAGAAATTCCACTAACAAGAGAGTACGCTCTACGACCCGCGCTGAGCTAACATAGTCTCTGAGAAGATTTGTAGGGCAATGATTGGAAATATCGCCCTACGGTCCGCCGTAAGCGAACATAGTTTCTCAGAGGCCTCTCTGCGATCCGAACTAGGCGAACAAAGGCTCCCTGGAGATTTGTAGTGAAAATACCAATAGAGAGTTTCTAACTTAAACATTAGCCGCCAGCCTTGAAACAAATAGGAGTGTTTCAACATAAAATGGGTGAACTTAAAGTAACTTACAACTAGGAATCCATCAAGTATGTAAATTCAGTTAAGGTTAGCTTTGGCGATTTTATATTTAAAATTCCGTACTGTAATGCATCAAGCTATAGCCGTTGCGTAACAAATACAAATGGAGAAGGTAAAAATAAATTAATGACATGAGCATCATCCCGATGATTTAGTTGAAAAAAAATGCATTCATCCGATAAAAGGTGATATTAGTTTTTGAACGGCTGTTCTCATAATCGATTTCAAGTCTTATAAGAGGAGAGTTATATCATTTTAAGTGGTGAAAACCGATAGGAAATACATCCTGGTGGAAATATTTTGGAATTTTGGCTTTTGGTTGTCTGTTGGTGCAGTCTTTTTGAACATTATTCGTTCGAATTACAGGGAGAAGAGGACATTGGACCAGTTAGGATCCAAACAAATACAGTATTCTGTGCAAGAAGAGAACCGAGTATATTTTGGTGAGTTCCGGCTTGTAATATTTTTGGATATAAGTCAGCTCCGATCAATAGATCTACAGGTCTACTATCAAAGAAGTGTGGATCAGCTAACCAAATGTTTGGCAAACAATGTGTTATATCGGGTTCCATTGAGACAGATGGAAGTTCATCCGATATCCGAGAGAGAACAAATGCTTCTGTTTGAAGTACTACAGAAGAATTGATTCTTGAACCGATTTTCAGAGAAGAACTCTTCTGAGTATTAGCTGATACCGTTCCCGTTACTCCTGAAATACGAGCTAGAGCAGAGCAGGTAGGCAAATTTAACCTTTCCCTTATGGTGTCTGAGATAAATGAATCCTCTGATGCTGGATCGACCAGAGCCCAAACTGTATATTCTTTATCATTATGAAGAAGATTCACTATAGCAGTTCCCAGCAGAACACTACGATTCTTTGATCTATGGAAAACTTGTTGATTTGCTATAGTTGGATTGGCACCAGTGGAGGTGGAAGCTATGTTGTCATTGTGGTGAACTATAGAATGACGGGAAGAAGAATGTGTAGAATTTGATGAAGGAGTTGAGGGAGGTGAATTAGTAGAACGGTGGAGGAGGGTGTGATGTCTTCCACGACACATATTGCAATTATGGGTGCTAGTACAAGTTTTAATTGTATGACCCCGTGAAACACAATTCCAACAACTGCCTTGTTTCTTCACCATTGAAGATTTTTGGTCAAAAGGCAATTGTTTTTGGACAAGATCGCAAAGAATGAATTTCCGTAGGACATAGAAGACTAGTTATCGTGGCTAGTGATTTGAATTTTTTATAAACCGAATTGTTGGTGATTGGTGATTTAAATTCTTTCGAAGAAGACTTGTTTTGGGTTCAGGGCCTTTGATATCACGCAAACAGTCAAGTGTCTGGATTCTTTCAGAAATAAATGTATCCAAGTCTTCCCAAGAAGACAAAGCCGATTTGTCTCTAACACTCTGTTCCCATAGAGTGACTCTGTTCCCATAGAGTTATTCGCGGTAAACGCTGAATACAAATGAAGACTATGATAGTATCCCAATGTACTGTGGTGACATCATATTCGGCCATAGCAGATAAAGAGCTATTTATTCCGCGCTGAAGGGTTTTCAATGCCAAACTAGTTTCACGATCGATGTATGGAAAGAAAAGAAAGACTATTGACAATAACCCGTTTATTGTCAAACCGATTTTTGAGAGCTGTCCATGCTAAGACGAAGCTACGGTGAGTTAGTGGGAACTTAGATACAATTTCTTTAGCATCGCCGTCTGTCTTTCTAACTAAATGACAGAGTCTCTCTATGTCACTATGACCAGAATTATTTACATATATCGCGGTGAAAAGATCTCGGAAAGATGGCGACGACAAGAAATCACCATGAAAGGTTTCTATGTCGCATGGAGGAAGTACAAGGTTATGTACACTATCCGGATTTGGTGAAGAAAAGATTGAGTCACGACTATGAAAACTGTTTTGAACGGAAAAAGGATTCACTTGAATGCCGATTTCACGCGACGCCTGTGTCGAAGTGCTCAAGTTATTTGCTTGGTCGCCCTGAAATTCTTCTGCCGGGAGGTCCGAACCGTTTGAGGTTTGAGGGGAGGATTTCGAAAATTGACGAATTTTTGCTAACTTGCGGTTCATCGTCGATCTACATGATATATACGTCTGATGACACACTTCGTACTTACTATCTATCGAATCGATGAAATCTTTTCCTGGGTCTACCGACGACATTAAATTTTCGAGACAAGTATCGAACATTGTTTGGACCTTGGACCATAGCTTGTAAACTCCAATTCATACTCGTCTAACTGTTCATCTCGCATTTGGTTGAAATGGGAATCGAATTTGATCAAAGCATCCGATGCTCTGATAAAGAGATCTAAAGGTGTTACTGGCATTGTACAGAATTTGTAGAGAATTTGTCAGACAAAATTTCACGAATTAGTAGGAATAGTTTAGAAAAAGACCAAATATACTCAGATAGTTGCAAAAATTCAATAGAATTTATTATTTTTGCACGAGGTGTAGGTAGAACAAATTGGTAAAATGTCAAAACTGATTTATTTTGCAGAAAAGGAAACACAAATAAACCAAATGTCCGAAAAATTAAACAAATCCCCGCGAATCTGTTCAAAAATTGCAAAAAACAACAAATTTCCAAAAAGCTGCAAAAAATCAATTGAATTTATTGTTTTAGCAGCGAGGTGTAGGGTGAATCAATGACTGAACATCCAAAATCGATTAATTTTTGTGAAATGGGAAAACACAAATGGCCAAAATATCGAAAACCGAATAATTTGGGAATTTTCCTTGTGAAAAATGAAAATTTTAAATTCCAAAGGGACCGATTGTAGTGTGCACTCCTTCAGAACAACCAAAAAAGCAAAAAACCGCAACCGAAAATTCAAATATGTTAATAAAAAGGTGATTTTAGTATATAAATATAAATTTATATTGATTATTTGAACAAATATATGTTATATTTACTAAAAATATAAATATATAATGCGGATTGTAGGGTGTATGATGTCCAAAAAACGTTTAAAACGAAAACCGATTATTTTTCAAAAATATGCAAATATTTATTTTTCCCAAAAAATATTAAAAAATCATTTATATAAAAAATAATTTTTCCACCTGCGACGCAAGTAGTCGATGCCGCAGTAGACGTATGTATGTTGGTATGTACTAGTAGGTAAGCAGGTAGAGGGACCACAACGTATTGGCTTGTTGTTGGTAGGTTTTTTTCGTTTTATAAGTGACGCTAGAAGAATTGCAATAAGCGCGTGATTTGTAATACGTTTGTTGTTGCAATTCTCACTAAAGGGCTCTCCCTTTGGAGTAATTATGGACGTAGGGATAGCGAGAAAAATAAACCGAAATAAATAAAACAACAACAACACGTATTGGCGATCACAACACTTGTTGGTGAATAATTAAGAAGCACAGTATGCCGTATATTAGATTTATTGAATTCACGAAATAAAAGATATTGTTTATTCGGCCCGAAGCGACCAAATGTTTATTCGGCCCGAAGCGACCAAATGTTTAATCCGCACTATAGGGACTTGGGAACAAGTGTATGTAGGCTCTCCCAATAGAGCCAGTGCGCCCAATGCGTACGAGTGGCCGTCGATATAAAAAGAAATAGATAAAATAAAACACAATAGTTTTTAGTAAAAGAGTTTGGCTCAACTGCCGGTGTTTATTATTGGTAAACAATATTACCTTTAGGAATTAAGTACAACCATATGTACAATGCTTACGATAAAGCGCGGGTGTTGCTTGCAAGTCAAGCTGATCGATCAATTCTTTGTTTCTTTATTAGATTTGTTTTTATTAGTGTTGTGTTGACATCTGTATGGATGCTTGAAGAGGGCGGCTGTCAAGTGAATATTCGTTGAAATCTCTCATACTATTACAGGGGTGTAATAAATGGGCATGAGGAGATTTCAACGAATACACCTATGCAATTCATAGGGCCAATTCAAATTATATGATCAATTCTAACTTAAACATTTGCCGCCTCCCTTGAAACATCCAAATGTTTTAACAGATTCCATATTAATGATATACATACAAGTATTAAGCTGTAGTATAGTGCAGGCGTGAGCATAACCTTTTACGTTTTTTCAAACAATTTTTTTTTTTTTTTAGCATATCATTTTTTCAAAAACATTCTTACATGCTAAACGATGGGCCATGAGGGACCCGGGCCATTAGGGACCCCGCGGTAAATATGGTCATGAGGGACCATTCAAGCGACTGGGCCATTAGGGACCCAGCTGTTGTGCAGATCACTATAGACCTGGCTAACGAAAGGGCCATTAGGCACCCTACGAACGATAGTGCAACGTGAGCCAACGTTCGCCTTGTTTGGTTGGGCCGCTTTACAACGATTTTCAGTACGATCTACGAAAACCACAATTTATAGGACAGGGCCAGTAATGATCCACCCAAACGATGTATTTTGAGCGAGCAGCGAACCAGACGAAAGTCGAAGAGAATGATTTTTAATTATCTTCGGGTACAAGTCTGCTCCTATCAAAATATCTGCGGGGCGCGATTCGCCGAATTGAGGATCGGCCAAAACTATATTCGACAAATCCGACTTAAGGTCCGAAGTGACCGAAAAGGTTGGAAGATTTCCCGATATAGACCCTACTACCAACGCCGAAGTCTCAAAAGTAGACGACCTGTCACCACGACTGCAAAGTTTCAATGAGCAGCTTTTACGACATGTAGCTGCGACAGTACTATTAACTCCAATGATTGTCGATTTCGTGGATTGAACCTGGAGTTTCAGATCCTTCAGAAGTCTTTCCGAAATTAAAGACGACTCAGAAGCCGGGTCGATCAGCGCCCTAGCAGGAAAAGAAGCACCCTGATGAACGATATTCACCAGCGCTGTTCCCAATAGAACTTTTCTTTTCTGAGCTACGTGGAAGGATTGTCGAACTTTGTTATCTACCGATGTCGAAGGAATGCTAGAAGCTGAGGAAGAAGTACAACTACCATTTAGAGTTCTAGGCCGAAAAGTGGAAGCTGAAGCAGACAACTTCGAACTACTGGGAGTCACAATTTGACTCGGACTGCTCACCATAGAGCGATCTCTGTGCAACAGAGTGTTATGCCTCTGATTGCACTTGCGACAAGAACGACTATTACAATTTTTGACCTCGTGTCCCTTCTGAAGGCAATTCACACACAAACGATGCCTTTTGACCAATTTGTATCTCTCCAACGGTGTACAATTTACAAACCGCTGACAACCATTTAATTTGTGTTGTTGCTCTGAACAAAGAACGCAACAAGAATTAGGAAACGAACGAAGAGGTGCCGAAAAGTGTTTGGGACTGGGAGAAGAGTGAGGAGAAGTACAAGATTTAGGAGAAACTTTATAAGTCGAATTATACAAAGTGCCAACACTTCTCATTTCATGCAAACACAGAAGAGTTCGAATTCTCTCTGTCAAGAATGCATCTAATTCTTTCCAAGTTGAAAGACGAGACTTATTTGTCACACTTTGCTCCCATAAAGCGTGTGTGGTCTTAGGCAATTTTTGTAAACAAATGAAAACCACGATCGGATCCCAATTATCCGTAGGTATTTCATAAATTGCCATTGCCGAAAGGCAACTATTTATTCCACGCTGTATTGATTTTAGTCCCGAACTGGTTTCCTGATCTACAACAGGAAGTGAAAACAATGATTTTAATTGGCTGTGTACCAGCAATCGTGGATTATCGTAGGTGGAATTCAATGCATTCCACGCAAGATCGAAACTCCGATGAATTAAAGGAAACTTCGAGACGATTTCTCGAGCCTCACCACTAGTTTTACTCACCAGATGACACAAGCGCTCAATACCTGTCAACTGGGAGTTATTTATGTAAACCGCACTAAACAAATCTCTGAAAGTGGGCCAATTTAGAATTTTTCCATCGAAAACTTCAATCTCCAAAGGAGGTAACGCAAGATTGTGAATGCTATCAAATTCTGGGAGAACATCAACGAAGTTTGTGCCTATTCTAGGATTCCCAATACTCAATATTGAAGAGCTAGACGCCTGTGTTCCCACATCACGAGAATGATGGGACGACAAACTCACGTTTTTAACATTTACGTCACAGGACTGTTTTTCCGAAGAAATATCGCCTGGATGTTTTGTTAAGAAATCTTCCGAACTACCCAATGTGTTCGGGGACATTTTAGATGAACTACTAAATTTGGACAACAAACTATTTATCATTGAAGAACAACTTATATATTTCTTATGCGACTCCTCATATATGGAATTAAGATTTTCAGGATTTTCTACAGAAGAGAGGCATTTACTAAAAGTTTCCTGAAAGTTTTTCCACAATTTCTCAATTTCCTCACTCCTAACTTCGAGAGCATAACAGTCATGTTCATCTTCCTTCATAGCACCGAAATGTGCAGTGAATCTCACTATAGAGTTGGAAGCTCTGAGGATCTTTTCTTTAGGGGTGAAAGCCATGTTAACGAAAAACAAAGAGAAATCAAACCAACAATATGGTAACCACAAATTTGTAGCCACAAAGAATAATGCCAATAATTAATTTCCACAAAAGGAAGAATAATCGAGCTACCAATTGCAGCGTGCTGATTTAAAATCGCAATCCAAAATTGAAACAATATTCAAAATCTTAAAAATAAACGAAATTTTGCAAACGAAAGCAACAAAAATTCAATTGACAACTATTTGCTCAAAAAATTGCAATAAGAAATTTGAGTCAATATTTAAATTCCAAAATTATGTAAACTACCATTTAATTTACCAACAATTTGAAACTATATTCAAATTCCAAAAGCAAATCGCAATAGAAATTTTAAAATAATATTCCAAATTCCTGAAATGCGCTATTTAAAGTACAAAATTATGTAAATTACTATTTAATTTACAAAACTATTTGCAAGAAGAAATTAATTTTGCAGTAAAAACCAATAACAAATATCTACTATCTCCCAAAAGTACGAAATAACAGTGTATTTGTGACAAAAAAATATAAATGGAAATTCGAACAATATCAGAATTCCAAAAAAATTGTAAAATTCGCAAAAATAAGTGGACAAAATGGCCTACACAAGAAAGCGTCCAATTGTAGGGTGCATGCAATATCAAATTTATACAAATAACCACCGAATGTAGTGTATTTGTGTCCAAAAATTCAATAGGAAATTCGAACAATATCAAAATTCCGAAAAAATCACGAAATTCAAGTAAACAACTCCCTACACAAGAACAAATCCAATTGAGCGACTGTAGGGTGCGTGCAATATCGAATTTATACAAATAGCCACCGAATGTAGCGTATTTGTGTTCAAAAATGCAAGGAAAATTTCAAACTATATTGAAATGCCAAAAAATTACACAAATCGCAATAAATATGTTTAAATAACTCCCTACACAAGAAAAGGTCCAATCGACCGATTGTAGGGTACACGCAATTCAAAAATGTCCAAAAATATTATTAAAAAGTTCCCTGACACCGATTTATTATATTTACTATAAAATATAATAATATGTGTCACAGTAATAATTTACTGACCGGGTACTGTGTAATAATACACCGGCGGGTTACTGTGCAATAAAAACGGACACGACAGAAAGAGGAATAACCAAAAATGCAATATTTACGCGTACATGCGTGTGTGTATATATTTGCATGTAACTGACTGGCTGACCGACTAGACGGAACAACCAAGCGACGATGCTGTGTATGTAGCTATACTAACGTGTGTGTACCAGAACAGAACGGACCACGAATAGGCCGTGCAGTGTAAATATGTAACCGATGTATTTATGAAAATATGTTTGTACACTGCTAAAGCGAAACGAAATCAATGCAAATTAGAAATATTTTATAGGGAATATTTTCTACACCTTTTTGCAACAACAATAAGACGCGGGTAAACGACAATTTAGAGGAAAATAAACGAAAAATAATTCGAAATATTTAGAAGAAAGTATTTATTATTTTTGTTTTGATTTTTCTATTCCCGTATGTATGCACGTCTGTCCACGATTTGGACTTTGACCGATAGACAAAAAAGGAATCGATGACGTTGTAAGACGACCAAACAAACAAACGAACACTTGTATTTTTATTTATTTTGATGCTCACTTTGCACTATACGTACCAATAAAATAGTGAGATCCAAGGGGGTAGTGGACTGTATTTCAATAGGATGATTGATTCCAATTCCAATCCGGCTCGAAGGACCAAATGTTTATTCGGCCCGAAGCGACCAAATGTTTATTCGGCCCGAAGCGACCAAATGTTTAATCCGCACTATAGGGACTTGGGAACAAGTGTATGTAGGCTCTCCCAATAGAGCCAGTACGCCCAATGCGTACGAGTGGCCGTCGATATAAAAAGAAATAGATAAAATAAAACACAATAGTTTTTAGTAAAAGAGTTTGGCTCAACTGCCGGTGTTTATTATTGGTAAACAATATTACCTTTAGGAATTAAGTACAACCATATGTACAATGCTTACGATAAAGCGCGGGTGTTGCTTGCAAGTCAAGCTGATCGATCAATTCTTTGTTTCTTTATTAGATTTGTTTTTATTAGTGTTGTGTTGACATCTGTATGGATGCTTGAAGAGGGCGGCTGTCAAGTGAATATTCGTTGAAATCTCTCATACTATTACAGGGGTGTAATAAATGGGCATGAGGAGATTTCAACGAATACACCTATGCAATTCATAGGGCCAATTCAAATTATATGATCAATTCTAACTTAAACATTTGCCGCCTCCCTTGAAACATCCAAATGTTTTAACAGATTCCATATTAATGATATACATACAAGTATTAAGCTGTAGTATAGTGCAGGCGTGAGCATAACCTTTTACGTTTTTTCAAACAATTTTTTTTTTTTTTTAGCATATCATTTTTTCAAAAACATTCTTACATGCTAAACGATGGGCCATGAGGGACCCGGGCCATTAGGGACCCCGCGGTAAATATGGTCATGAGGGACCATTCAAGCGACTGGGCCATTAGGGACCCAGCTGTTGTGCAGATCACTATAGACCTGGCTAACGAAAGGGCCATTAGGCACCCTACGAACGATAGTGCAACGTGAGCCAACGTTCGCCTTGTTTGGTTGGGCCGCTTTACAACGATTTTCAGTACGATCTACGAAAACCACAATTTATAGGACAGGGCCAGTAATGATCCACCCAAACGATGTATTTTGAGCGAGCAGCGAACCAGACGAAAGTCGAAGAGAATGATTTTTAATTATCTTCGGGTACAAGTCTGCTCCTATCAAAATATCTGCGGGGCGCGATTCGCCGAATTGAGGATCGGCCAAAACTATATTCGACAAATCCGACTTAAGGTCCGAAGTGACCGAAAAGGTTGGAAGATTTCCCGATATAGACCCTACTACCAACGCCGAAGTCTCAAAAGTAGACGACCTGTCACCACGACTGCAAAGTTTCAATGAGCAGCTTTTACGACATGTAGCTGCGACAGTACTATTAACTCCAATGATTGTCGATTTCGTGGATTGAACCTGGAGTTTCAGATCCTTCAGAAGTCTTTCCGAAATTAAAGACGACTCAGAAGCCGGGTCGATCAGCGCCCTAGCAGGAAAAGAAGCACCCTGATGAACGATATTCACCAGCGCTGTTCCCAATAGAACTTTTCTTTTCTGAGCTACGTGGAAGGATTGTCGAACTTTGTTATCTACCGATGTCGAAGGAATGCTAGAAGCTGAGGAAGAAGTACAACTACCATTTAGAGTTCTAGGCCGAAAAGTGGAAGCTGAAGCAGACAACTTCGAACTTCTGGGAGTCACAATTTGACTCGGACTGCTCACCATAGAGCGATCTCTGTGCAACAGAGTGTTATGCCTCTGATTGCACTTGCGACAAGAACGACTATTACAATTTTTGACCTCGTGTCCCTTCTGAAGGCAATTCACACACAAACGATGCCTTTTGACCAATTTGTATCTCTCCAACGGTGTACAATTTACAAACCGCTGACAACCATTTAATTTGTGTTGTTGCTCTGAACAAAGAACGCAACAAGAATTAGGAAACGAACGAAGAGGTGCCGAAAAGTGTTTGGGACTGGGAGAAGAGTGAGGAGAAGTACAAGATTTAGGAGAAACTTTATAAGTCGAATTATACAAAGTGCCAACACTTCTCATTTCATGCAAACACAGAAGAGTTCGAATTCTCTCTGTCAAGAATGCATCTAATTCTTTCCAAGTTGAAAGACGAGACTTATTTGTCACACTTTGCTCCCATAAAGCGTGTGTGGTCTTAGGCAATTTTTGTAAACAAATGAAAACCACGATCGGATCCCAATTATCCGTAGGTATTTCATAAATTGCCATTGCCGAAAGGCAACTATTTATTCCACGCTGTATTGATTTTAGTCCCGAACTGGTTTCCTGATCTACAACAGGAAGTGAAAACAATGATTTTAATTGGCTGTGTACCAGCAATCGTGGATTATCGTAGGTGGAATTCACTGCATTCCACGCAAGATCGAAACTCCGATGAATTAAAGGAAACTTCGAGACGATTTCTCGAGCCTCACCACTAGTTTTACTCACCAGATGACACAAGCGCTCAATACCTGTCAACTGGGAGTTATTTATGTAAACCGCACTAAACAAATCTCTGAAAGTGGGCCAATTTAGAATTTTTCCATCGAAAACTTCAATCTCCAAAGGAGGTAACGCAAGATTGTGAATGCTATCAAATTCTGGGAGAACATCAACGAAGTTTGTGCCTATTCTAGGATTCCCAATACTCAATATTGAAGAGCTAGACGCCTGTGTTCCCACATCACGAGAATGATGGGACGACAAACTCACGTTTTAACATTTACGTCACAGGACTGTTTTTCCGAAGAAATATCGCCTGGATGTTTTGTTAAGAAATCTTCCGAACTACCCAATGTGTTCGGGGACATTTTAGATGAACTACTAAATTTGGACAACAAACTATTTATCATTGAAGAACAACTTATATATTTCTTATGCGACTCCTCATATATGGAATTAAGATTTTCAGGATTTTCTACAGAAGAGAGGCATTTACTAAAAGTTTCCTGAAAGTTTTTCCACAATTTCTCAATTTCCTCACTCCTAACTTCGAGAGCATAACAGTCATGTTCATCTTCCTTCATAGCACCGAAATGTGCAGTGAATCTCACTATAGAGTTGGAAGCTCTGAGGATCTTTTCTTTAGGGGTGAAAGCCATGTTAACGAAAAACAAAGAGAAATCAAACCAACAATATGGTAACCACAAATTTGTAGCCACAAAGAATAATGCCAATAATTAATTTCCACAAAAGGAAGAATAATCGAGCTACCAATTGCAGCGTGCTGATTTAAAATCGCAATCCAAAATTGAAACAATATTCAAAATCTTAAAAATAAACGAAATTTTGCAAACGAAAGCAACAAAAATTCAATTGACAACTATTTGCTCAAAAAATTGCAATAAGAAATTTGAGTCAATATTTAAATTCCAAAATTATGTAAACTACCATTTAATTTACCAACAATTTGAAACTATATTCAAATTCCAAAAGCAAATCGCAATAGAAATTTTAAAATAATATTCCAAATTCCTGAAATGCGCTATTTAAAGTACAAAATTATGTAAATTACTATTTAATTTACAAAACTATTTGCAAGAAGAAATTAATTTTGCAGTAAAAACCAATAACAAATATCTACTATCTCCCAAAAGTACGAAATAACAGTGTATTTGTGACAAAAAAATATAAATGGAAATTCGAACAATATCAGAATTCCAAAAAAATTGTAAAATTCGCAAAAATAAGTGGACAAAATGGCCTACACAAGAAAGCGTCCAATTGTAGGGTGCATGCAATATCAAATTTATACAAATAACCACCGAATGTAGTGTATTTGTGTCCAAAAATTCAATAGGAAATTCGAACAATATCAAAATTCCGAAAAAATCACGAAATTCAAGTAAACAACTCCCTACACAAGAACAAATCCAATTGAGCGACTGTAGGGTGCGTGCAATATCGAATTTATACAAATAGCCACCGAATGTAGCGTATTTGTGTTCAAAAATGCAAGGAAAATTTCAAACTATATTGAAATGCCAAAAAATTACACAAATCGCAATAAATATGTTTAAATAACTCCCTACACAAGAAAAGGTCCAATCGACCGATTGTAGGGTACACGCAATTCAAAAATGTCCAAAAATATTATTAAAAAGTTCCCTGACACCGATTTATTATATTTACTATAAAATATAATAATATGTGTCACAGTAATAATTTACTGACCGGGTACTGTGTAATAATACACCGGCGGGTTACTGTGCAATAAAAACGGACACGACAGAAAGAGGAATAACCAAAAATGCAATATTTACGCGTACATGCGTGTGTGTATATATTTGCATGTAACTGACTGGCTGACCGACTAGACGGAACAACCAAGCGACGATGCTGTGTATGTAGCTATACTAACGTGTGTGTACCAGAACAGAACGGACCACGAATAGGCCGTGCAGTGTAAATATGTAACCGATGTATTTATGAAAATATGTTTGTACACTGCTAAAGCGAAACGAAATCAATGCAAATTAGAAATATTTTATAGGGAATATTTTCTACACCTTTTTGCAACAACAATAAGACGCGGGTAAACGACAATTTAGAGGAAAATAAACGAAAAATAATTCGAAATATTTAGAAGAAAGTATTTATTATTTTTGTTTTGATTTTTCTATTCCCGTATGTATGCACGTCTGTCCACGATTTGGACTTTGACCGATAGACAAAAAAGGAATCGATGACGTTGTAAGACGACCAAACAAACAAACGAACACTTGTATTTTTATTTATTTTGATGCTCACTTTGCACTATACGTACCAATAAAATAGTGAGATCCAAGGGGGTAGTGGACTGTATTTCAATAGGATGATTGATTCCAATTCCAATCTGGCTCGAATTGACCAAATGTTTATTCGGCCCGAAGCGACCAAATGTTTAATCCGCACTATAGGGACTTGGGAACAAGTGTATGTAGGCTCTCCCAATAGAGCCAGTACGCCCAATGCGTACGAGTGGCCGTCGATATAAAAAGAAATAGATAAAATAAAACACAATAGTTTTTAGTAAAAGAGTTTGGCTCAACTGCCGGTGTTTATTATTGGTAAACAATATTACCTTTAGGAATTAAGTACAACCATATGTACAATGCTTACGATAAAGCGCGGGTGTTGCTTGCAAGTCAAGCTGATCGATCAATTCTTTGTTTCTTTATTAGATTTGTTTTTATTAGTGTTGTGTTGACATCTGTATGGATGCTTGAAGAGGGCGGCTGTCAAGTGAATATTCGTTGAAATCTCTCATACTATTACAGGGGTGTAATAAATGGGCATGAGGAGATTTCAACGAATACACCTATGCAATTCATAGGGCCAATTCAAATTATATGATCAATTCTAACTTAAACAGATATTTTGCTAATATTTAAAGGGTATGCAACCGTATTTTGGTGAGAATTTTTATTAAGTGATTTAGTGTGTGGACTGTATGAAGATTTTAACCGTATTTGTTTGTAATTACCGACCGGTAGGGTGAATTAAAGTCGATCAGTAACCGAAATATTTTTTATGCGAGAAGAATTAAAATTTAACACTCGCGATTTGCTCACATATTTAAAACACTGAATTTACATACCTGGTATGTTTTTTGATGAAATATTTGTTGTTGGTGATGCGATTGGATGGTTTTGTTGATGAGGATGGTGGTGAGGGGGGATTGGGGAAAGTTTTGTGCGCTGAAGTAGAGAACAAAAAACTGCCATTAGCACTAACAACACCGTGTAAATTATCCACTAATCCGTCTCGATTGGTGGACAACAACAAAATCCAAAGGAACTTATCTGGCTCGACTGGACCAAACCCGAGTGTTACCGATAAATAAAAGAGGAGAAAATAAACACAAAGGTTTTTAGTTTGTATAAATAATAATATTGGTGTGGGTGATTTATTAAGGCGAAAAGTACTGTTGACTTTACCTTGAGTGGGGTGAGACGCGTTACAATTCGCGAGTAAACCGAAAAGTACTTCCGTACTGGTGAAGAGATTACTAATAAGTGATTTATGTATAAAAACCGAAAGTGAATCAAGGCTGAGGCAATCACTGCTTATTGGAAAGTTCTCACTGTTGCAGGGAGAAATTGCAGAGAAATTCCACTACCAGGAGAGTACTCTCTACGATCCGCGCTGAGCGAACATAGTCTCTGAGAAGATTTGTAGGGCAATGATTGGAAATATCACCCTACTGTCCGCCGTAAGCGAACATAGTTTCTCAGAGGGTTTGTAGAGAACACTTAAGGAAGGGAGGCCTCTCTGCGATCCGAACTAGGCGAACAAAGGCTCCCTTGAGATTTGTAGTGAAAATACCAATAGAGAGTTTCTAACTTAAACAAAGAGAGTGAAGTCTTCTGAGGACCCGCATCCAGATGCTTAGAGGTTGGGAGGCGCCAGTCTGATAGTCGACCGGCATCGTACGCGAAAATGGCCGCCAACCAGTTGAGGGAGGTCAACCAGGGAGGGTCTGCAAAGGCAGCCCGGGCCAAAAACTCCCTGCGAGAATGACGGCCTCAGATGACTTTCTGGTAGCAATCATTGATAGAACTGATCCTTAAGGCAGAATCAATGACGATCACTGGTTGCTGGTAGAGGGCCTTCTGAGGAGGGTCATTACTTCCGATGATGTGGATGAGAGAAAGACCGGCTTTGGCAGGGCTGCTGTATACAAGGGCGTCAAAGTTATTAACTGCAATGATGGGGAATCGCGCGATTTCCTCACCCAAACAGTTAATGCCTCTGATGCTCTGTGGGACGGTTGCAGACTAAACTGCGATTTCCATCACCGAGATTCCGTCCAGAATAGTGGCGACAATATGGGTGCCACCTCCTGATTCGGATGTGGCATAGGTGTTGAAGCTGATCAAACAAAATAGGTTCCCTAAACAGACGTCAGAGTTAATTTACATTAAAAATGTCCTAATTTGAATTAATTTTTCACCCTGACAGACGATGGTATCTGCATTTATGAAACAGCTGTTTGTGTTGTTTGTTTGTACCCAGCAGACCATTTCATAAAGCTTTACAAAAGTTCGCCAAAATATGCGAAACAAATACACTTTCTACCTTTGATCTTTCCACCACGATGAAGCAAAAATAAATTTAATTTATTCGCGATATTTTTGAGTCTTTTTAATATTATAAAAATATTGCAAAACTTAAAAAAAAACATTTGAGGAAGATATAATTTTCGATAGAATTGGTATGGTGGGTAATGAAATTTTTTGTGAAAATAAAAATTTGAAAAAGAGATTTGTTAGAAGGCGTGAAAAACAATTAGCTGCTATTCTACTCGCAAAAGACCACTACTTATTTTGAAGAAACGCGAAAATTGCTGATTTGCTTTCCCTTTTGATTTTCTTAAACATGGAAATTTGACAAAAGACAATTGATTTTCAACAGCATTGCCATATTGAAATTGCTAAATTCAGTTTAAATTTCCTTTGATTTTGTGCATTAATAATATGGATAATGCACGAATTAATTTGAATTAAGGCAGTTAATGCATATTAACGCTGCCGTCTGTCTAGGGTATTAGGTGGAATAAAGATCCGTCTAACCTCAGGAAGGCTAGCAGGACGGCATATAACAAAGCGAACAGGACCAGACTTAGTACGGATTGGGACCAGTATAGAAACAGTTTCAATAAATACAAAAGCGAGGTCAGGAAAGTCAAGAGGAATTCCTGGGTAAACTTTAGTTCCAGGGCATTGCAATGTTGAGGGAAATGAGATAGAAATAAAAATTTTTCATTCCGGAAACAGAGAGGGAATTCACAGAAAGGGCGTTGCTATTATAGTAAAAAGTCACATAGGGACCTGTGTCACTGGATACGTTCCAATTTCTGATAGGGCGATGATGATAAAAATATCTGCAAAACCAATAAACATGAATATAATACAAGTATATGCACCCACAAGCGATGGCGATAACGATGAATTGGAACAGTTTTATTGCGACGTTGAAAAGTTATTTAAGATGACAAAACCCCACGACATTACCATAATCCAGGGCGATTTTAATGCTAAAGTTGGGCAAGAAGTAACAAACGGAATCACAGGAAAATTTGGCTTAGGACAACGGAATGAAAGAGGAGAACGACTGATACAATTCTGTCAGGAACACAATTTTAAGGTTGCGAATACGATGTTTCGCCTCCATCCAAGACGACTTTACACCTGGAAATCGCCACAGGATAATAACAGAAACATTGTTAGAAACCAAATTGATTACATTTTAATAAATAAGCGATATTCCTCCTGCATAAATAAATGTTCTACGTACCCAGGAGCTGATGTACCCTCGGACCATAACCTTCTGCTGTGCAAATTACAGATAAAGCTAACTACCATCCGAAAGAAAAAACCAAAGAAAAGAGTTAACATTCAAAAGTTAAACGATCCCTCCACTAAACAAAACATGAAAAATCACCTTAATGTAGAACTACACAATATTGATGGAGAAGACATCGAGAATTTATGGAATAATGTAAAAAACTCCATGAATACCATAAGCAGCAATATCCTTGGAACCACAACATCTAAAAGAGAAGACACGTGGATGACGGACGAAATACGCGCGCTTCGCATAGAAAGGAGCAAGCACAAAAATTCTAACTATGAAAGATATTGGGAAATAAATCAAGAAATAAAAATTGCAACTCGGGCCGCAAAAAATGCGCAACTCAATAAACAGTGCCAGGAAATTGAAAGACTCCAAATCCTACATGACGATTTCAATCTCCACAAAAAGTTAAAAGAGGCATCTGGAATTTATTCAAAAAGATTATCTACATCTATTTTTGCTGAGAATAATATAGCCATATACGAAACTGCAGAAAAGAAAAAACACTGGGAAAACTATATTAGAAATCTCTTTACCGACACTACAAGAACAGAAACTAATAACACAGATAGAGAAACCAATTTTAGAGGAAGACGCATTACCAAAAGTGAACTAGATATGGTCATAAATTCAATGAAAAACAATAAGGCTACCGGGCCGGATGAAGTCCCATCTGAATTATTTAAATTACTAGATGAAAGAAACACACAACTATTGTTGAAATTATACAACAAGATTTATGAAACAGGACAATACCCTCAAGATTGGCTGAAATCTACGTTTATAACGATTCCCAAGAAAAATAATGCGAAGACGTGCGGAGACTATAGATTAATAAGTCTTATGAGTCTACCATCGTGAAAGCTTATTTGCTTACTGTGATAACTTACACTGTGCAACAAGGTTTCTGTGCGGTGGAAAATTCCTTTTGGAGATGAAAGCCCTTAGTGAGTATATTAAAAACCCAAAAGGAAATTTTCCCCATAGGTCAAGTTTCTGAGATATCGCGCGATAAATTTTTTGAATTTTGGCCTATGATGCTTGAGAAAATAGCTTTATATTTCTGTTTGCCGTTATTGTAGCTTCGTTTTGAGATTACATGTCTTCAGTCAAATCGAATGACGAATCTTTTTGTAGAACATTTTATTGTTCTAACTCAATTCCTTTCATGTCCTTTTCGTCCTTTCTTTCTTGAACCGTAGTAAAAGTACCACAAGATGAGATTTTACAGCATCCAAATATTCCACAAAAATATTGCTCAGAGAATTTTAGGTACGGTTCTCATTGACAACTAATCGATATTTTCACGTTTTCATTGTCCTTTTTGACATCTACTTGGTTTTTGTTCAGAAAAAACCTATGTTTTGTTTTTCTGTATATTCGTTATTTGTTATGTATTGCTAGGTAGACATACCCATTGGTTATCGCTTATATTGACATCTGGGATGTATCTGAAATATTTACCATATATAGCTCCCGATATGCTAAACACGTTAATGACAAATTTTCTTGGAGATTAGATCCGGTTAGCTAATATTTTGAATAGGATATAGCGATATAAAACCCGGATTTTGTACCGATTTTAAGTAACCGATTAAGGTTATATGTATACCATTAGAAAGCTAATAAAATTGCCAATCAGGGAAAATAAATTTTTTGACAGCATCTTACCTGAGTTCGGTGCTAAAACAAAAAACCCGTATTCTTGAACCGTTTTTAAGGAAAAACATCACTGCGCGTAAATATGAAGATCAAAGCTTGGTGGGTGAAATATTCTTTTTTTAACAATTCAAAAAACAATTTTGTAGACGAAAAAATTTTTTTTCGGTACCGTTATACTAAAAATATCCCAAAAAAATAAAAAATGAGCATTTTTAAATTCAGCATTAAAAATGATGCACCACAATAATCCATTAATAATTTCCAAATTTTTCGCTTTTTATGCCATTTCAGTAATCAAAATGGTGCAATAAGAGGTTCCCTATCGTTTCCAGAAGCTTTGTCATTAATTTTGATAAAAAAAATATGTTCCTGACGTATTTTTGTCATGATTGTTATTAATGTCACTGTTTAATTACAAATAGTTTCCGCATTTTAGGAACCGTTTAATTTTTTCCACCGTTAGAATTTGCACATCTCCAGCACAAATGCAACTTTGTGCATTCGCACAAAGTGATAGATATAAAATTCTAACGAGTAAAATTCGCGCCACTTTGCAACACCTAGCTTATTCGTTACTTTGTACACACACTTCTGTTTGGATATTCGTCCACTAAGCTACAGCTTTATCGTTGGACGTATGGTTATTAGGGTTATGACTTTTTTACAACCTCATATCCCTGTATCATAGCGTGACGAGTTTTGCCATAAGATTACATAAAATCTTAATTATAAGGTCATTCCGTGAAAAAACCTCACGCACAAAATGATTTTAAAATTTGAATTTATCAAAATTATGGACAATTTTTTGAAGTCACTGAAAACAGATATATAATTGAAAATAAACTTTAGAGCCACATGAGATAATTAAAATGACATAAAATTTATTTCTCACTATTTTTCTTCAATTCTGAGAATCGTAAAAATGTCGTAAACGCTTTTATTCAAAAATATAATTTTTTAACAAAAAACAAAAAATTTTAAATTTTTTCAAAGTGACTTTTTTCGCGACTTTTTTAATATTTGAATGAAATAAACGTTATTATAGTTATTAGTAGGCTTATATTTATTCATTCGTGCAACAAAAAATAATTTTTTGAAAAAAAAATTTTTTTTCATTTCATATATTTTTTCAAAAAATTATTTTTTTAAAATCGATTTGTGCGTGAACTTTTTTTATATTTCAATGGAATAAACGATAGCATAGTGATTAATAGGCAAAAGTTCATTCATCCCTGCTACAGGAAATCATTTTTGAGGAAAAATGTCAAAAAGTCATAACCCTAATGGTTATACACATACACACGTCATACTAATATACGAGGGCCGGTTCATAAGGCAATTATAAGACGGTCGGTTGAAAAGTTTCGAAGTGAATTTAAATTAAATTTTTGAAATTTTTTATCGTTTTTTTTTTGTCAAAAAAATTTAGACGGTAGATAAAATTATTACGCGAGTCGACTTACGGTGCACCCTACACTCGCGAATTTGTACGAATATTTTTATTATTTATAAATATATTTCTATATTTATTTAAATTTCATATAAAATTTATTGATTTTTTTGCAAAATTTATTGTTGTTGTTGGTCGCTCGGGTGTATATTTACTTTTGTTCGATTTTATACAAATTTTGAACTATTTTTGAAACTTTTTTGGAATTTTTTCCCATTTCTGCGCAAGAAATAATTGGTTTGTGTATTTTTCGGTACATTTAACCGATTTTTTGATATATTGCGAGAAATTTCGTGACTTTTCGGTACATTTGAAAAAAAATTATTTCGTAATTTTTTTGGATTTTCTTGATTTTTGGTATATTTTTCGATATATTAAAAATAAAGTTGGGTATTTTTCGATACAGATTCTAAAGATTGTTCGATTCAACAAATTTTTTAAAGTTTTTCCATAATTTGTGGTTTACATTGGTGTTTCTGGTCTTAGAATTTTCATTCGAAGACAGAATTTCGTGAATTTCTTGAATAGGTTTGGCAATTTATTTTGAATTTTCGTTAGCTTTTACGAGATTTTGCGTATTCTTTCAATTTTTCGAGTTTTTGGGTCAATTGATTTCAACCCTAATTGAAAATGTAGCTTACTCCTTTGGAATTTTTCATTAGAGCCACTGATTTTCTAATCAATTTCGATCAAAATCTCTCTTCCCTCTGGGATGAAGATTTTGATATTTATATTCTGGAAGCACAATCAGTTGAAGTCAAGGAAATGTGGGGAAAAGTGAAAGATAGGTATGAAGAATGTTTTAATTATCTAAAAACTTCCAATCATTTGATCCTACCGAGGTTACCTCGGCTGAGAGTAAATATCAGGTATCTTTTAGGGCATTCATAAATAGCAGTGCCATGATTAATAGGCAATTAGACAAAGTTAGATCGCCGAAGACTTCTTCTGCCAATATCAGACAAAATTGTAGTAGTAGTAATCCGCGATCAGTGGGATGCGGTTCTGACGACATTTTATCCACTTCTCATGTTCCTCATCGCACAGGAACATCATCGTACGTAAGTGAAAACAATTTTCATAATTTGCACCTGCCTCCCTGCGATATTGATGTTCTCTGTCCCAGATCTGTTCATTCTATGCGTTTATGTCCAGAATTTATAAAAAATGAGAGTCGAAAGTCGCTAGTCTTGTTTGAATTGTTTGACTGTTGGACATGAATTAAGGAAATGTATTAGTAAGCATAGTTGTGGGAAGTGTAATAAGCGTCATCACACCCTACTTCATAGAGAATCTTCAAATGCTTCTAGATCACCTGCTCCACTACAAAGTAATTCGAACTCTTCTTCAGCTCCACCATTGATCCAAATGGTGCATCGACTTCGTCAGGTTTGACGTCTGGTCAGTCAAATTTCAACACGCTCCATGTTTCCCAGAATAGAATTTTTTTTGGGCACGGTCATGGTGAACATTATACTTCACGGTATTAATTAACCTGCTCGTGCTCTCATCGATCCCGCGTCTGAGGCCTCTTTTATAACCGAAAAACTGCAGCGTCAGTTAGGTATTTCAACAAGTTCGATTCTTGCCACGGTGTCAGGAGTAAATCAGACAGTTGCCACTACTTCGAGGAAGCTATGTTCGCTGAATATTGGCTCTCCTATACAGGAATAGTTGATATTGCCGTTAACGGCGCTAGTGATCCCTAGTATTTCAGGAAATTTGCCATCGTTTGGCAGATACACAGCTATTCGACTGTAGACCCATGATAGAACAAATACAAGGTAAAGTTAATACTACAACAAATACAACTCGAACAACAACCACAAAGGAATTTGTTTTTGTTTGTAAACCTTAGTGTCAACGTAAATGTAAACAAAACAAGGAAATGTCTATAAATTATAGGAATTTAAAAAACTAATATTTTTTCACATTTGATTGAATATTTTGGAAAACATGAATGAAAACTCGTTAGATTTTCAATTTGAATGTTTCCATATCATTCCACTAAATGCATAATTTCTCGCAGAAAGTAGAATTCTTGCAAACATGTTTGGGGTCGCTGGTAATTCATTGAAAAAAGAAGCTGTTGCTTTTGAAAACAAAAAATCACATGTTTATTAGGGCTTTATTCTTTTCAAGTTTAACAAAATACCACACATATTAACAAATATTGTACCGCCTCTATAAGCGATGTTTTAGTGTGCGGCATGTCGTTCGGACCTGGAGGAGGTTACATGTCAATGATATGAAGCCGTCTTTATGGGAAATAGTTTTTTTTCTGATGAATAAATTTGTTCCTCAAAAATATATATCCCTAATATACATCGAACATAGAAATAAATACATAAAATGTCGAATGGAATTTGACACTAACACTACAACCCAGTTCAGTCAGCTGGGTATTGCTGCTACCTTTTCTTGTTCTACCATGCTGTAGACCGGTAGATATGTTAATAGGAGCAGACTTATACCCAAGAATTTAGTTACGGGGAACTCATTTGAATTTGTTAGATTCATTAGTGGCACAGAAGACAGTTTTCGGGTGGATAGTGACAGGGGATGGAAGATACCAAGCAACGGTCCTTACCGGTTTTAACATGGCAAAGCCCAGGATTTATCTTGGTCCCTCTTTCATCCCAAGTGGACACTGACCTCCCCGTGGTGTCACCTGGGGAACTGCCTTTAACACCCGTTAAAGGTAGTGAGCTAACATGTGCCGCGCGTTCACCCATAAGAACGTTAAAAACTTAGGTTTGGGCGTCGGGCTAGTAACCCCCCCCCCCTAGAAAAAAGCAGCCTACTATGAAAAAACGCAAGAAAAGAAAAACAAACCCCTCTAATGTTGACGACCCCCGCAAACGTTTTAAGGACCATGACCTGCGAATCTGCCCCTGGAATGTTCGCACTCTTTATAGAGAAGGTGCAGTTTACGCGCTGGCAGATGTACTTGAAAAGTACAAGGCCGACATTACTGCTATACAGGAAATACGATGGACTGGGAAAGATGTCACAACAACACCTAAAGGTGACGCACTGTATTATAGCTGCCATGACACAAAGCATGAGTTTGGTTGCGGTTTTGTAGTTGGTCAGAGGTTAAAACATCTGGTCTCCAGCTTCACCCAAGTGAATGAAAGACTTGCTACAATTCGATTAAAAGCAAAATTCTTCAACATCAGCTTTATCTGCGCTCATGCTCCAACCGAAGACAAGGACGAACAGACCAAAGATATATTCAACGAGCGCTTAGAAGAAACATTTGACTGTTGTCCTGCCCATGACATTAAAATTGTTCTAGGCGATTTTAATGCCAAAATTGGAAAGGAGAATATCTTTGGACAAACAGTCGGGAAATTCAGTCTACATAGTGAAACATCAGGCAATGGAATGAGGCTGATAGACTTCGCAGCGGCAAAAAACATGGTAGTTAGCAGTACCAGATTTAAGCATCTCGATATTCATAAAGGCACTTGGC
Organism: Musca autumnalis; assembly: GCF_047663935.1. Classification (NCBI taxonomy): domain Eukaryota; kingdom Metazoa; phylum Arthropoda; class Insecta; order Diptera; family Muscidae; genus Musca; species Musca autumnalis. Next base: position 160,961,363 of record NW_027411977.1, on the reverse strand, counting down.
TGTCTCCAGACCAAAGAACAATAAATCAAGTTGATCGCGTTGTGATAGATGGAAGACATTCATCGAGCGTGTTGGATGTACGATCGTTCCGAGGAGCAAACATAGATTCGGACCATTACCTCGTTGCAGCAAAGGTACGTACCCGTCTTAACGTTGCAAATAAAGCACGGACAGACACAACACGAAAGTTGGACATCGCTAAGCTGCAAACACAACAGATAGCCACAGCATATTCCACTCAGCTGACCCAATTGCTTAATGAAAGCGCTTCTCGACCCGATAACGTATCAGCACAATGGCAAAATATTGCCCACTCCATGCAAACTGCCGCAAAATCAGTACTTGGATACCAGAGACCTCCACCAAAGAATCCATGGTATGACCAGGAGTGCCGAGCTGCTACCGAAGAAAAAAATGCGGCATATATGGCTACTTTACAATCAGTAGCAACGCGTAGCGCACGAGAGAGGTATCGGGAGAAAAGGAGCGAGGAGAAACGTCTTTTCCGCACGAAAAAGAGAGAGATGGAAAAGAGGGAGTGTGAACAAATAGAGATGTACAGGAGACAGAACGAAGTCCGAAAATTCTACCAAAGAGTGAAGCATCAAACTGATGGCTTTGGTACAGGCATATCCTCCTGTAGAGACCAACAAGGTAATTTGGTAACTGATACAGATAGTGTGCTCAGGATATGGAAAGAACATTTTTCCAAACTGTTGGTATCCGATAGCAGTGAAGACGGCGAAGATACCACAGATCCAATCACAGAAGATGGTATTGTATGTATACCGCCCAGCCAAGATGAGGTAAGGACAGCAATAAACCGGCTAAAGAATAATAAGGCGGCAGGAGCAGATGGCCTACCAGCCGAGCTGTTCAAAACCGGAGGCGACACGCTGATAAGGTGTATGCATCAGCTAGTTAGCACCATCTGGCAGGAAGAACGCGTACCCGACGATTGGAACGTGAGCATCCTATGTCCAGTCCACAAGAAGGGTGATAAGACTGTGTGCTCCAATTACAGGGGCATAAGTCTGCTCCCTATTTCATATAAGATAGTATCTGGCATATTGTGTGAGAGACTAAAGCCTATGGTCAATGAAATTATTGGACCCTATCAGTGCGGCTTTAGACCTGGCAAATCCACCATTGACCAGATATTTACCTTGAGACAAATCCTGGAAAAGACCCAAGAAATGCAGATCGACACCTTCCATCTTTTCGTCGATTATAAAGCAGCATTCGACAGCCCTATACGTTCAAAGGTGTTCCAAGCCATGTCTGATTTTGGTATTCCTGCGAAGCTCATTCGGCTTTGTAGAATGACATTAACTGAAACGAGATCCTCAGTTAAAATAGGAAAGAACCTCTCCGAAGAGTTTATTACCAAAAGAGGTTTCAGACAAGGAGACGGCCTGTCGTGTGATCTATTCAACATCCTGCTGGAAAAGGTCATACGAGACGCGGCGAAGGTCAAAAGAAATGGAACGATATACACGAACAGCCATATGTTACTGGCTTATGCCGACGACATTGACATCATGGGTCGATCGGTAAAGGAAGTAACTGACACCTTTACAAAAGTCGAAAGAGAATCTGCTAAAGTTGGTCTGGCAGTAAACGGCGAAAAAACCAAGTTGATGGTATCGACGCGTAGTATTAGTATTTGAGGTAGTAAAGGACTTCGTCTACCTCGGCAACGCCATAAACACAACAAATAACATCAGTTGTGAAATACGAAGAAGAATAGTGTTGGCTAACAGATGTAGCATCTGTTTGGGCTGAGTAAGCAGTTTAGGAATAAAGCCACCTCTCGTCAAACAAAAGTAACACTTTACAAAACACTGATACTGATGTATGGTTCCGAAGCATGGGTACTTGCTCAAGCAGATAAGGCAGTGCTTGGTGTGTTCGAGGGAAAAATTCTTCGAAAGATCTACGGGCCAATCTGTGTTGGCGGCGAATATCGGCGTCGTATGAACAACGAGCTGTACCAACTATACAATGACATCAATGTAGTTGAACAAATCGAGATACAACGATTACGATGGCTAGGCCATGTTATAAGAATGAGTGATGACGAACCCGCTAAAAAGGCATATAAATACGGGCCGCATGGAGGTTCTCGCAGATCTGGAAGGCCAAAGCTTCGTTGGAGCGAACAAGTGAAACGAGATATCAGTAAGCTACATATCCCAGATTGGGAAAATACAGCAGCAACCAGAATGGATTGGAGATTTTTTCTTAGTTCGGCTTATGGAACAAATGTTCTGTAAAAGGCCAGCTAAGTAAGTAAGTAAGTGACAGGCCATGTTCCAAATTCCAGTGTGGGAGTGTATTCTACTACAATTTCCTATTCAGAAGAGGAACATCTAGACAAGACTTTGTTACGTTTTTGGGAGTTAGAGGAACCCCCTAAACGATAAATTTTGTCTCTTTCGGACAAACTTTGTGAGGAGAATTTCAAGTCTACTACAGTAAGGGACTCTGAAGGCACATATGTTGTCACTCTCCCTATTAAGCCAGAATACTTATGTACGTCAAGCGATGTTAGGACATTCTAGGACGAATAGTGGAACTTCTAGTGGCAAAAGTCTTAACGACATTCTGTATGTAGGCCCTACTTTGCAATTAGATTTAGTTCTCGTTATTTTGAGGTGGAGACTATTCCAGTTTGTCTTCAACTGCGATATAACCCAAATGTATCGCCAAATTAGAGTTTGTTCCCAACACCTCTTCAGAGAATAGTTTTTAGGGATTCTCCCGATCAAGACATTAAGGATTATGAGCACCAAACAGAGACTTTCGGTGTTAACTGTGCACAGTATTTAGCTATAAGGACACTATGACAATTAGCTGACGATACTGAAAGGGAATTTCCGCCTGCAGCCCACATCTTACGTAGGTGCATGTATGTGGATGACGTTTTGGCAGGTTATCACGATTTGGGCTGCGCTCAAAAGGCACGTGATGAGCTTATTCAAGCATAACTATCTGCCAAATTTGAATTAAGAAAGTGGACGTCGAATGACAGTACCATATTAGAAAGCTTTCCCCCTGAACATTTGTATGACACAAAGTTTCTTACATTCGTAGAAGCGAGTAGCTCTAAGCCCTTAGGTATTCGATGGAATGCACAAACTGATTTGTTCTGTTTCAGTGTGAGCCCTCTAGCTCATAAAGATAAATACACAAAACGGGAAGTTTTATCCACTATCGCTAAGTTGTTTGATCCTGTAGGTTGGTTAGGACCAGTGATAGTGGTAGCCAAAATCATAACGCAACGTGTTTGACACGATAAAATTTACTGGGATGATTTATTACCATCGTCGACGGCAAGTGAATGGCAAAAATTTTTTGACACCTATATATTCCTCGATGGGTTAGGTATGCCCCAGATTGTCAAGCCGAACTTCACGTTTTTTCTGATGCCTCGGTTAAGGCATACGTGGGTGTGATATATATTCGTATTGTCACACCGAATGGACAAATTTACACTCATTTACTCTCTTGTAAGACCAAGGTTGCTCCGCTCAAGTCGATTTCATTGCCTAGGTTGGAACTCTGCGGTGCAGTTTTGGCTTCAGAGATGGTAAAATCAATTATTTCTGAAATTGGTATAGATTTCCATCGGATATATTACTGGACAGATTCTACGATCGTCCTCTCTTGGCTTAAAAAATCCCGGGTCGAATAAAACGTTTTGAATTAAATTTACATGAAATTTTAAAATTTTTTTCGATTTTTTTTGTGGAAGAATTTATTAGAGTAAAAAAAATATTAAACGAGTCGACTTACGGTGCACCCTACACTCGATATAAAGTAAAGTAAAATCAAGTAAGTGAATAATAATAATTTGATTATTTATAAATATATTTCTATATTCATTTTAATTTTTATAAAATTTATTGAATTTTTTGGAATTTTTATTGTTGTTGATCGTTCGGGTTTATTTTACAGTCGAAATTTTGAACATTTTTGAATTTTTTTTCGGAATTTTTTCCTTTTCTTCGTAAAAAAAATTGGGTTGTGTATTTTTCGACACATAAAGCCAATTTTTTGATACACTGAGGAAAATTTGTTACTTTTCGGTACACTGGGAAAAATTAATTAATTTTTTTATTTTCTTGATTTTTGTGTATTATTCGATACTTTAAAAGTAAAAAATTGTTGGATTTAAGTAAATTTTTTCGAATTTTTGGGAAGTTTTCTATAAATTTTGATTTACATTGGTCTTTTTGATCTTAGAATTTTTATTCGAATTCATTTGGTATTTGGCTATATTTTTCGTGCGATTTTCCGAGATTTATATATTCTTTTATATATTTTTTGTGCTTTCGGTTCATTAAATTCAATTTCAATCACAATGTCGCTTATAAACAGCATTGCCACTATTAATCGTCAACGGGAGCGTCAGCTCACTTAAGTGAGAGTAATTTTCATAATTTGCATCTACCTCCCTGCGATATTGATGTTTTAACGGCGATTTTCTTTCCTGGCCAACATTTAGGGATTTTTTCTCAGCAGTTTTTATTAAAAATAACAATCTAAGTGACATTGAAAGTTTATGTCATTTATTGAAAAAGACTAGTGGCGAAGCGAAAGATATAGTTTCCAAGTTTCTTCTTACACATAAGAGTTTTGACTTAGCGTGGAAAGCATTAAAGGCCACTTTTGACAATGTTCGTGTACTTGTCAATAATCAATTGAAATTATTATTTGACCTTCCGGTCCTTGAAGACGAATCTTGTTCAGGCTTAACAAATTGACAACGAGGAATAAATGGTTGCATTTCTGCAATGGTCATTTATGACGTTTCTACTGATGACTGGGACCCAATACTTGTTTTCATTTGTATTCAACGGTTGCCCACAAATACGGTGACGTTGTGGGAACATACGGTAAAGGATAAATCCGCATTGTCGACATGGAGAGATTTGGATTCTTTACTTTCGGAAAGAATTGAAACTTTAACATGTCTTCGAGATATATATTTAACTAAAGCGTCGAATAAATCTTCTTCCGATCCTTCGGTAAAGTTCTGCATTCTCTGTCCCAGATCTGTTCATCCATTACGTTTATGTCCAGAGTTCATCAAACTGACGGTCGAAAGACGCTATTCGGTGATTCGTAGACATCAGTGTTGTATGAATTGTTTAACTGTTAGACATGAAGTAAAGAAATACATTCCCAGCAAAATTTGAAGGAATGGGTTCTTTGCGATGACGTGATTTCATGTCATCTTTTGCATTGGTTCAAAGGAAGTCGTGAAAGATCCGATCTTTTCATTAGAATTTTAACCAATGCAAAGGAAGTCGTGAAAGATCCGATCTTTTCATCAGCATTTGTACCCATTCCATCGATCCAATAGAGATGATGTTTGTGTTTTTATTTACACACCTGTTTATTTTCATTTTGGTATGTTCCAGTACTGCAAAAATTTACTAATTTTTACTATTTTTTCCGATAACATAAAGAAAAAATTGTTATCGTAGTAAAAATTAGTAGATTCTTGCAGGTTCTGGAACAGACCAAATTTGTTAGAACTGTCGTCGTGATGTTGTCTTACATTTCCTGCATATCAGACAACTAAAACTTCTAAACAATTGGTATTGTATGAAGCTCGAAATGTCTGCAATAAAAATGAAGTCCCAATCATCGAGCTAAAAATAGAATCGGACTGCACACATTGCTATTTTAAAAGTTCCCTTGTCTGTTCTAAATCTGACATAGAACGAAATCAATCAAATCTCGCTTCTTGGAATTTGAAAAAAAGTCCGAAACGAAAGGGAACAAGAATCTGAAAATAAAGAAGAAACGACTTTTGGAAAGAAACAATTAAAAATAAATAATTTAAGCATAAATGGTATTTTCCAGAAAAAGTCTCTCCTTTGCTGTAGATCCCTACATATTTTTGTCACTAAACAAAAGAGTATAAATTTCCAAAATGTTGTTATAAAATAACAAAATTATAAAATAAAAGTAATTTACGAAGCAAAAATACTTAAAGGAGTGCATTTGGAGTCCATGTCGAAATCTGAACTGGTGATGGGAAGATAATAGAAAAAACCTTTTGTAAGATGAAAGAATATCAGTTGCGGAGAACGGAGAAAGTAATCTTTTGCGTAGCATCGGTGGTGATTACATTGCAATTTTGGATGTAAACTTTTTGCTGATCATTTAATTGTAGGTATTTCGTGAATTGGTTTGAATTAATAAAGAGTTTTGTTTGTCCATATTTCAATAGAGCATTTCCATTTTCCAAACAAGACATGAAAATGTCATGGCAAGGGGTTGGTGAAAATGACATGTCAAAGCACTGGTTAAAATGACATTTCAAGGAATGGGTGAAATGACGTGTCAATGCATTGGTTAAAATGACATGCCAAAGCATTGGTGAAAATGACATGTCAATGCATTGGTTAAAATGAAATGCTTAGGATCCAAAAAATAACGTCATCTTTTGGGGGTCACGCTCATATAAAATTCATGAGTGAAAATGACAAAAAGATGACATGCCACCCATGATTATACTCATGATTTTTCATCGAAGATTTTACTGGGTTAGTAAGCATAGTTGTGGGAAGTGTAATACGCGTCATCACACGCTTCTTCATAGAGAATATTCAAATGTTTCAAACTCTTCAACATCAGCTGCCCCTTTACAAACAAATTTGAATTTATCTTCAGTCCCACCTCCTTCTTCTGCAATTGATCCAAATTTACCAACGACTTCGTCAGGTTTAACTTCTGGTCAATCGAATAGACAGTCGTTCCATGTTTCTCAAAATCGAAATGTGTTATTAGGAACTGCAATGGTAAATATTATTCACCACAAAATTAACTATTCTGCTCGTGCCCTCATTGATCCCGCGTCTGAAGCTTCCTTCATAACGGAATTTCAACAAGCTCCACTCTTTCCACGGTCTCAGGGGTAAATCAGACGGTTTCCACTACTTCGAGGAAGATATTTTCGCTGAATATTGGCTTTTTTATACAGGATTCGTTGATATTGCAGTTAACTGCTCTAGTGGTCCCAAGTATTTCTGGAAGTTTACCCTCGTTTTCGGTTAGTCCTGAGTTCGCTTCACGTTTACCAATTCTTTGTTTGGCAGGTACACAGTTATTCGACTGTAGACCGGTAGATGTGTTAATAGGAGCCGACTTATATCCAAGGATTTTATTGCAAGCAACTCATATTAATCTGTTAGATTCATTAATGGCACAGAAGACAGTTTTTGGGTGGATAGTTACAGGCAAAGTTCCGAATTCCAGTGTGAGAGTGTATTCTACTACAATTTCCTATTCAGTAGAGGAACTTCTAGACAAGGCTTTGTGACGTTTTCGGGATTTAGAGGAACCCCCTAAACGGTCCATTTTGTCTCCTTCGGACAAATTTTGTGAGGAGAATTTCAAATCTACTACAGTAATGGATTCTGAAGGCAGATATGTTGTTACTCTCCCTATTAAGCCAGAATACTTAGGTCAAGCTGTGTTAGGACATTCTAAGACGAATTGTTTACGACAATTCCTTCGAAACTAGGCTTCACTCTTACGAAAACCAAGTATTAAAGAGATTTACGATGGGGCAGTAAAATAATGTTTAGAATTAGGGCATATGAGGCCTGTTTCTCCTCCTTCTTATAAATCCTGAAAAGCCCACCACCAAACTAAGAGTCGTTTTCGTCGCCTCTAGTGGAACGTCAAGTGGCAAAAGTCTTAACGACATTTTGTATTTAGGTCCCACATTGCAGTTAGATTTATAAAATAAATAAACGTCCGTAAAAGTTTGCTGTTAGAATAGAACTAAACTTTATTGATGAATATAAATGCAACATACATGTTTGTTTACTTTAATTTTAAATAAATTGGATATTATCGTATGATTATTGTAATATGATTATTCTAAAAACATAATTGGACTTTTGATTCGATCGTATGATTTGAAGTACGATCGATCGTATGATTTGCAAAAGGGTGTGGCTTTATTGGAATGTAAAATGACAGTTGGTACATAATATGAATATGTTGCCAAGTCATTGAAAAGGCAGTTTGGTTTGGGTTATAACACCGCCGGACGAAGACTCTTTCCCGTGATCCAATGGAGCTATATTTTACATACAGATACAATGCTATAATAATTACAATAACAGCTGTCAAAACAATTATTGTGTAATTAGTTACTTTCTGTTTAAATTTTATTTCTGATATGAATTCGGTGTTTTTAATATGATTATACTGTATTTCCCCTAAAGAATCATGCGAATCGTTTATCATATGTATGTCTCTGTAGGGATTTAGAATTATTAACATGTTTTGAAACATTATTTTATTGTACCATTTGTCCAATTTTACTTTGCAATTTTCTATGGTCATGATGTGATTTCCAGATTATATTAATGATTTTTATTACATGTATGATTAACAATTTGATTTGTATTTATAGCAATTATAATATTTAAGCCAATCTCGATAACTACTGTTTTAGTATTTTTTATGGTTATATTATATATTCTTATTTCGTCATCACTCATGATGTCTCGTGAGAATATTTAATTTCGAAGCCAAGATTAAGTCTCTTACTTTATCTAATAGTTTACCCATATGATCAATTTGGTATTTTAGACAGTAAATTTTATCAGCTTTTGCTGTGTTATCTTAAATTGACTTAACGTTCGAAATGCTCTTAATCAACAGTTTCGTTTGGTCATTATATAATTTTGCCAAGTTAGCTAATTGATTGTCAAATTGGGTATTTATGTGTATTTGGTTATTAGTTTGAGTTATTATATTATGTTCATTTTCCTCTAAAGTTTGCAGTTTTCCTTCAATATCTTCTCTATCATTATTATCCATTGTACCATATAGATATTTTAATCCTGTACCAAAAAGATTAATTAAACATCTTTTGCTTCTTTTTTGATGGGGAATAATACTTTTAAGCTGTAAATCTATATGTTCGATTTCATGCTATAAAAATGAATCATTAAGACGCGAAACTTCTCAAGAAATTCATCTATTTTGTGGTGTTAAATATGTGAAGAATTTTAATATAGTCATCTATTAACATTTTTTCATTAAGTTGTATCATTGCACATCCGTTACCTTCATTCAAATCGATTACCTCGAGTTTCTGCGCTACCACTGGGGATATCATCAAGAAAATCGCCAGCAAGGACTTCCAAAGACTTGTAGGGCGATTCAGTAACTTTTAACAACTGTCGAATTGTTATTTTTATCGCCAGGTTTTGTTGTTTGCAGTAACCATTGTGTTATTCAGTAACTTATGTTAAAAGACTATTGAAAATAAATATTTTAAAATGGTATCTCTGGAAATTCAAGATGTCAAAAATAAAGAATAAAATAAAAACCAGGAAATAGAACATACATATATAATTGAAATTATTATTTGACCTTCCGGTCCTTGAAGACGAATCTTGTTCAGGCTTAAAAAATTTACAACGAGGAATAAATGGATGCATTTCTGCAATGGTCATTTATGACGTTTCTACTGATGACTGGGACCCAATACTTGTTTTCATTTGTATTCAACGGTTGCCCAAAAATACGGTGACGTTGTGGGAACATACGGTAAAGGATAAATCTGCATTGTCGACATGGAGAGATTTGGATTCTTTACTTTCGGAAAGAATTGAAACTCTAACATGTCTTTGAGATATAAGTGGCATAGATTCCTCCAAAAAAGGTGAAAAAAGGATTCGATCTCATTTAACTAAATCGTCGAATAAATCTTCTTCCGCTCCTTCGGTAAAGTTCTGCATTCTCTGTCCCAGATCTGTTCATCCATTACGTTTATGTCCAGAGTTCATCAAACTGACGGTTGAAAGACGCTATTCGGTGATTCGTAGACATCAGTGTTGTATGAATTGTTTAACTCTTAGACATGAAGTAAAGAAATGCATTCCCAGCACAATTTGAAGGAATGGGTTCTTTGCGATGACGTGATTTCATGTCATCTTTTGCATTGGTTCAAAGGAAGTCGTGAAAGATCCGATGTTTTCATTAGAATTTTAACCAATGCAAAGGAAGTCGTGAAAGATCCGATCTTTTCATCAGCATTTGTACCCATTCCATCGATCCATAGAGATGATGTTTGTGTTTTTATTTACACACCTGTTTATTTTCATTTTGGTATGTTCCAGTACTGCAAAAATTTACTAATTTTTACTATTTTTTCCGATAACATAAAGAAAAAATTGTTATCGTAGTAAAAATTAGTAGATTCTTGCAGGTTCTGGAACAGACCAAATTTGTTAGAACTGTCGTCGTGATGTTGTCTTACATTTCCTGCATATCAGACAACTAAAACTTCTAAACAATTGGTATTGTCTGCAATAAAAATGAAGTCCCAATCATCGAGCTAAAAATAGAATCGGACTGCACACATTGCTATTTTAAAAGTTCCCTTGTCTGTTCTAAATCTGACATAGAACGAAATCAATCAAATCTCGCTTCTTGGAATTTGAAAAAAAAAGTCCGAAACGAAAGGGAACAAGAATCTGAAAATTAAGAAGAAACGACTTTTGGAAAGAAACAATTAAAAATAAATTAATTAAGCATAAATGGTATTTTTCAGAAAAAGTCTCTCCTTTGTTGTAGATCCCTACATATTTTTGTCACTAAACAAAAGAGTATAAATTTCCAAAATGTTGTTATAAAATAACAAAATTATAAAATAAAAGTAATTTACGAAACAAAAATACTTAAAGGAGTGCATTTGGAGTCCATGTCGAAATCTGAACTGGTGATGGGAAGATAATAGAAAAAACCTTTTGTAAGATGAAAGAATATCAGTTGCGGAGAACGGAGGAAGTAATCTTTTGCGTTGCATCGGTGGCGATTACATTACAATTTTGGATGTAAACTTTTTGCTGATCAATTAATTGTAGTTATTTCGTGAATTGGTTTGAATCAATAAAGAGTTTTGTTTGTCCATATTTCAATAGAGCATTTCCATTTTCCAAACATGACATGAAAATGTCATGGCAAGGGGTTGGTGAAAATGACATGTCAAAGCATTGGTTAAAATTGCATTTCAAAGAATGGGTAAAATGACGTGTCAATGCATTGGTTAAAATGACATGCCAAAGCATTGCTGAAAATGACATGTCAATGCATTGGTTAAAATGAAATGCTTAGGATCCAAAAAAGAACGTCATCTTTTGGAGGTCACGCTCATATAAAATTCATGAGTGAAAATGACAAAAAGATTACATGCCAGATCACTTGCACCCATGATTCAACTCATGATTTTTCATCGAAGATTTTACTGGGTTAGTAAGCATAGTTGTGGGAAGTGTAATAAGCGTCATCACACGCTTCTTCATAGAGAATATTCAAATGTTTCAAACTCTTCAACATCAGCTGCCCCTTTACACACAAATTCGAATTTATCTTCAGTCCCACCTCCTTCTTCTGCAATTGATCCAAATTTACCAACGACTTCGTCAGGTTTAACTTCTGGTCAATCGAATAGACAGTCGTTCCATGTTTCTCAAAATAGAAATGTGTTATTAGGAACTGCAATGGTAAATATTATTCACCACGGAATTAACTATTCTGCTCGTGCCCTCATTGATCCCGCGTCTGAAGCTTCCTTCATAACTGAGAAATTGCAGAGACCGTTAGGAATTTCAACAAGCTCCACTCTTGCCACGGTCTCAGGGGTAAATCAGGCGGTTTCAACTACTTCGAGGAAGATATTTTCGCTGAATATTGGCTTTTTTATACAGGATTCGTTGATATTGCAGTTAACTGCTCTAGTGGTCCCAAGTATTTCTGGAAGTTTACCCTCGTTTTCGGTTAGTCCTGAGTTCGCTTCACGTTTACCAATTCTTTGTTTGGCAGGTACACAGTTATTCGACTGTAGACCGGTAGATGTGTTAATAGGAGCCGACTTATATCCAAGGATTTTATTGCAAGCAACTCATATTAATCTGTTAGATTCATTAATGGCACAGAAGACAGTTTTTGGGTGGATAGTTACAGGCAAAGTTCCGAATTCCAGTGTGAGAGTGTATTCTACTACAATTTCCTATTCAGTAGAGGAACTTCTAGACAAGGCTTTGTGACGTTTTCGGGATTTAGAGGAACCCCCTAAACGGTCCATTTTGTCTCCTTCGGACAAATTTTGTGAGGAGAATTTCAAATCTACTACAGTAAGGGATTCTGAAGGCAGATATGTTGTTACTCTCCCTATTAAGCCAGAATACTTAGGTCAAGCTGTGTTAGGACATTCTAGGACGAATTGTTTACGACAATTCCTTCGGAACTAGGCTTCACTCTTACGAAAACCAAGTATTAAAGAGATTTACGATGGGGCAGTAAAAGAATGTTTAGAATTAGGGCATATTAGGCCTGTTTCTTCTCCTTCTTATAAATCCTGAAAAGCCCACCACCAAACTAAGAGTCGTTTTCGTCGCCTCTAGTGGAACGTCAAGTGGCAAAAGTCTTAACGACATTTTGTATTTAGGTCCCACATTGCAGTTAGATTTATAAAATAAATAAACGTCCGTAAAAGTTTGCTGTTAGAATAGAACTAAACTTTATTGATGAATATAAATGCAACATACATGTTTGTTTACTTTAATTTTAAATAAATTGGATATTATCGTATGATTATTGTAATATAATTATTCTTAAAACATAATTGGACTTTTGATTCGATCGTATGATTTGAAGTACGATCGATCGTATGATTTGCAAAAGGGTGTGGCTTTATTGGAATGTAAAATGAGAGTTGGTATATAATATGAATATGTTGCCAAGTCATTGAAAAGGCAGTTTGGTTTGGGTTATAACACCGCCGGACGAAGACTCTTTCCCGTGATCCAATGGAGCTATATTTTACATACAGATACAATGCTATAATAATTACAATAACAGCTGTCAAAACAATTATTGTGTAATTAGTTACTTTCTGTTTAAATTTTATTTCTGATATGAATTCGGTGTTTTTAATATGATTATACTGTATTTCCTCTAAAGAATCATGCGAATCGTTTATCATATGTATGTCTCTGTAGGGATTTAAAATTATTAACATGTTTTGAAACATTATTTTATTGTACCATTTGTCCAATTTTACTTTGCAATTTTCTATGGTCATGATGTGATTTCCAGATTATATTAATGATTTTTATTACATGTATGATTAACAATTTGACTTGTATTTATAGCTATTATAATATTTAAGCCAATCTCGATAACTACTGTTTTAGTATTTTTTACATAATGACATTTCATGAGCTTATGATTAAATAGATTAGATATGCAATCGTCTTCAACTTCCCTTAGATTTGGAGTTCCATTTACATCATAATACATTTTATTATCATTTGTGATATACAATTTTTCTACAATATCAATTTGCATTTTTTTCTTATTGGGTATTGGTTGGATATATATCACTTGGAATATTTTAGGATTATATTGGAGTACTTTTAAAATGAATACTATATTATTTTTGTAAATGGCTAAATTCATCTTAATTTCTTTCATTTTGTCTATGGTTATATTATATATTCTTATTTCTTCATCACTCATGATGTCTCGTGAGAATATTTAATTTCGAAGCCAAGATTAAGTCTCTTACTTTATCTAATAGTTTACCCATATGATAAATTTGGTATTTTAGACAGTAAATTTTATCAGCTTTTGCTGTGATATCATCAAGAAAATCGTCAGCAAGGACTTCCAAAGACTTGTAGGGCGATTCAGTAACTTTTAACAACTGTCGAATTGTTATTTTTATCGCCAGGTTTTGTTGTTTGCAGTAACGATTGTGTTATTCAGTAACTTATGTTAAAAGACTATTGAAAATAAATATTTTAAAATGGTATCTCTGGAAATTCAAAATGTCAAAAATAAAGAATAAAATAAAAACCAGGAAATAGAACATAGATATATAATTGAAATTATTATTTGACCTTCCGGTCCTTGAAGACGAATCTTGTTCAGGCTTAAAAAATTTACAACGAGGAATAAATGGTTGCATTTCTGCAATGGTCATTTATGACGTTTCTACTGATGACTGGGACCCAATACTTGTTTTCATTTGTATTCAACGGTTGCCCAAAAATACGGTGACGTTGTGGGAACATACGGTAAAGGATAAATCCGCATTGTCGACATGGAGAGATTTGGATTCTTTACTTTCGGAAAGAATTGAAACTCTAACATGTCTTCGAGATATAAGGGGCATAGATTCTTCCAAAACAGGTGAAAAAAGGATTCGATCTCATTTAACTAAAGCGTCGAATAAATCTTCTTCCGCTCCTTCGGTAAAGTTCTGCATTCTCTGTCCCAGATCTGTTCATCCATTACGTTTATGTCCAGAGTTCATCAAACTGACGGTCGAAAGACGCTATTCGGTGATTCGTAGACATCAGTGTTGTGTGAATTGTTTAACTGTTAGACATGAAGTAAAGAAATGCATTCCCAGCAAAATTTGAAGGAATGGGTTCTTTGAGATGACGTGATTTCATGTCATCTCTTGCATTGGTTCAAAGGAAGTCGTGAAAGATCCGATCTTTTCATTAGAATTTTTACCAATGCAAAGGAAGTCGTGAAAGATCCGATCTTTTCATTAGCATTTGTACCCATTCCATCGATCCAATAGAGATGATGTTTGTGTTTTTATTTACACACCTGTTTATTTTCATTTTGGTATGTTCCAGTACTGCAAAAATCTACTAATTTTTACTATTTTTTCCGATAACATAAACAAAAAATTCTTATCGTAGTAAAAATTAGTAGATTCTTGCAGGTTCTGGAACAGACCAAATTTGTTAGAACTGTCGTCGTGATGTTGTCTTACATTTCCTGCATATCAGACAAATAAAACTTCTAAACAATTGGTATTGTATGAAGCTCGAAATGTCTGCAATAAAAATGAAGTCCCAATCATCGAGCTAAAAATAGAATCGGACTGCACACATTGCTATTTTAAAAGTTCCCGTGTCTGTTCTAAATCTGACATAGAACGAAATCAATCAAATCTCGCTTCTTGGAATTTGAAAAAAAAAGTCCGAAACGAAAGGGAACAAGAATCTGAAAATAAAGAAGAAACGACTTTTGGAAAGAAACAATTAAAAATAAATTAATTAAGCATAAATGGTATTTTCCAGAAAAAGTCTCTCCTTTGTTGTAGATCCCTACATATTTTTGTCACTAAACAAAAGAGTATAAATTTCCTTTAATTTAAAATGTTGTTATAAAATAACAAAATTAAATAAAATATATAAAATAACAAAAATTGAAAATGTCATGGCAAGGGGTTGGTGAAAATGACATGTACATGTCAAAGCATTTGTTAAAATGACATGTCAAAGAATGGGTGAAAATGACGTGTCAATGCATTGGTTAAAATGACATGCCAAAGCATTGGTGAAAATGACATGTCAATGCATAGGTTAAAATGAAATGCTTAGGATCCAAAAAAGAACGTCATCTTTTGGGGGTCACGCTCATATAAAATTCATGAGTGAAAATGACAAAAAGATGACATGCCAGATCACTTGCACCCATGATTCAACTCATGATTTTTCATCGCAGATTTTACTGGGTTAGTAAGCATAGTTGTGGGAAGTGTAATAAGCGTCATCACACGCTTCTTCATAGAGAATATTCAAATGTTTCAAACTCTTCAACATCAGCTGCCCCTTTACAAACAAATTCGAATTTATCTTCAGTTCCACCTCCTTCTTCTGCAATTGATCCATATTTACCAACGACTTCGTCAGGTTTAACTTCTGGTGAATCGAATAGACAGTCGTTCCATGTTTCTCAAAATAGAAATGTGTTATTAGGAACTGCAATGGTAAATATTATTCACCACGGAATTAACTATTCTGCTCGTGCCCTCATTGATCCCGCGTCTGAAGCTTCCTTCATAACTGAGAAATTGCAGAGACAGTTAGGAATTTCAACAAGCTCCACTCTTGCCACGGTCTCAGGGGTAAATCAGACGGTTTCCACTACTTCGAGGAAGATTTTTTCGCTGAATATTGGCTTTTTTATACAGGATTCGTTGATATTGCAGTTAACTGCTCTAGTGGTTTTCGGTTATTCCTGAGTTCGCTTCACGTTTACCAAATCTTTGTTTGGCAGATAAACAGTTATTCGACTGTAGACCGGTAGATGTGTTAATAGGAGCCGACTTATATCCAAGGATTTTATTGCAAGCAACTCATATTAATCTGTTAGATTCATTAATGGCACAGAAGACAGTTTTTGGGTGGATAGTTACAGGCAAAGTTCCGAATTCCAGTGTGAGAGTGTATTCTACTACAATTTCCTATTCAGTAGAGGAACTTCTAGACAAGGCTTTGTGACGTTTTCGGGATTTAGAGGAACCCCCTAAACGGTCCATTTTGTCTCCTTCGGACAAATTTTGTGAGGAGAATTTCAAATCTACTACAGTAAGGGATTCTGAAGGCAGATATGTTGTTACTCTCCCTATTAAGCCAGAATACTTAGGTCAAGCTGTGTTAGGACATTCTAGGACGAATTGTTTACGACAATTCCTTCGGAACTAGGCTTCAATCTTACGAAAACCAAGTATTAAAGAGATTTACGATGGGGCAGTAAAAGAATGTTTAGAATTAGGGCATATGAGGCCTGTTTCTTCTCCTTCTTATAAATCCTGAAAAGCCCACCACCAAACTAAGAGTCGTTTTCGTCGCCTCTAGTGGAACGTCAAGTGGCAAAAGTCTTAACGACATTTTGTATTTAGGTCCCACATTGCAGTTAGATGTATAAAATAAATAAACGTCCGTAAAAGTTTGCTGTTAGAATAGAACTAAACTCTATTGATGAATATAAATGCAACATACATGTTTGTTTACTTTAATTTTAAATAAATTGGATATTATCGTATGATTATTGTAATATGATTATTCTTAAAACATAATTGGACTTTTGATTCGATCGTATGATTTGAAGTACGATCGATCGTATGATTTGCAAAAGGGTGTGGCTTTATTGGAATGTAAAATGAGAGTTGGTATATAATATGAATATGTTGCCAAGTCATTGAAAAGGCAGTTTGGTTTGGGTTATAACACCGCCGGACGAAGACTCTTTCCCGTGATCCAATGGAGCTATATTTTACATACAGATACAATGCTATAATAATTACAATAACAGCTGTCAAAACAATTATTGTGTAATTAGTTACTTTCTGTTTAAATTTTATTTCTGATATGAATTCGGTGTTTTAAATATGATTATACTGTATTTCCTCTAAAGAATCATGCGAATCGTTTATCATATGTATGTCTCTGTAGGGATTTAGAATTATTAACATGTTTTGAAACATTATTTTATTGTACCATTTGTCCAATTTTACTTTGCAATTTTCTATGGTCATGATGTGATTTCCAAATTATTTTAAAGATTTTTATTATTATATTTTACAGCAATTATAATATTTAAGCCAATCTCGGTAACTTCTGTTTTAGTATTATTTACATAATGACATTTCATGAGCTTATGATTAAATAGATTAGATATACTATCGTCTTCAACTTCCCTTAGATTTGGAGTTTCATTTACATCATAATACATTTTATTATCCTTTGTGATATACAATTTTTCTACAATATCAATTTGCATTTTTTTCTTCTTGGGTATTGGTTGGATATATATCACTTGGACTATTTTAGGATTATATTGGGGTACTTTTAAAATGAATACCATATTATTTTTGTAAATGGCTAAATTCATCTTAATTTCTTTCATTTTGTCTATGGTTATATTATATATTCTTATTTCTTCATCACTCATGATGTCTCGAGTGAGAATATTTAATTTCGAAGCCAAGATTAAGTCTCTTACTTTATCTAATAGTTTACCCATATGATCAATTTGGTATTTTAGACAGTAAATTTTATCAGCTTTTGCTGTGTTATCTTTAATTGACTTAACGTTCGAAATGCTCTTAATCAACAGTTTCGTTTGGTCATTATATAATTTTGTCAAGTTAGCTAATTGATTGTCAAATTGGGTATTTATGTGTATTTGGTTATTAGTTTGAGTTATTATATTATGTTCATTTTCCTCTAAAGTTTGCAGTTTTCCTTCAATATCTTCTCTATCATTATTATCCATTGTACCATATAGATATTTTAATCCTGTACCAAAAAGATTAATTAAACATCTTTTGGTTCTTGCTTGATGGGGAATAATACTGTTAAGTCGTATATCTATATGTTCGATTTCATGCGATAAAAATGAATCATTAAGACGCGAAACTTCTTCTCAAGAAATTCATATATTTTGTGGTGTTAAATATGTGAAGAATTTTAATATAGTCATCTATTAACATTTTTTCATTAAGTTGTATCATTGCATATCCGTTACCTTCATTCAAATCGATTACCTCGAGTTTCTGCGCTACTACTGGGGATATAATCAAGAAAATCGCCAGCAAGGACTTCCAAAGACTTGTAGGGCGATTCAGTAACTTTTAACAACTGTCGAATTGTTATTTTTATCGCCAGGTTTTGTTGTTTGCAGTAACGATTGTGTTATTCAGTAACTTATGTTAAAAGACTATTGAAAATAAATATTTTAAAATGGTATCTCTGGAAATTCAAGATGTCAAAAATCTTTATATATAAAACTCAATTGTCGTTTGTTGGTAATTGAATCAGTTGAAAACGGATAGAGCGATTTGGATAATTTTTTGTGGAAATGTTAGTCATAGTCCAGTTTAGGTTTTTATGCAAAGAAAAATTGGCCACGCCCACTTTTCCGCCCACTTTTTTAAATATGTTATATCTACGGAACTACTCAATAGATTTTCCTGAAATTTGCAGGGAACGTAAAGTGATGGCCCCCGGTTGAAATAGGCTACATATTTTTTGACTTTCGGATCGGGCGGGTACCTCCCCTACGCCCTATTTTTGTAAAAATTCAATATTTGCAACAAATATTAATGTATCGGTTTGGGAATTTATTTGCGAGTCAATGGCGATTGTGTCTCCAACCATACGTACTTATTTTGTGACTTAAGATCCGACCACGCTCACTTTCTAATTAGGTTATATCTACAGGGGATTTTCAAGAAAATCGCGATTTGTCTAAACTTTTAAATCTTTATAAATAAAAATCAAATATCATTCGTTGGTAATGGCATCAGTTGAGAACGGCCGGACCGATTTTCGACCTGGGTTTTTATGCAAAGAAAATTTGACCATCCCCACTTTTACGCCCAATTTTTTCAATTTTCTATTTTTATCATTTCTACAAAAACTACTGAACCGATTTTCCTGTAATTGCCAGGGAATGTACAGAGATGGTCCCCGCTTAAAATAGGCTACAAATTCAGTTGAATTTCGGAAAGGGCGGGGAACATCCCCTGTACCCTACTTTTTTAAACATTTTATATTTACAATAATTACGAATGTATCTATTTGGAAGTTAATTTGCGAGACAATTGTGGTTGTGTCTCCGACCTTACCTACTTTTTTAGGAACCACAGACTTGACCATACCCACTTTTTAAAATATGTTACATCTACAAAACTACTGAACCGATATTCGTGAAAATGTCAGGGAATGTACAGGCATATTTTCTTGAATTTTGATGAGGGCATATTTAAAAAAACGCCTTACCTTTATGAATAAAAATCAAATGCTGTCATAACCCAACTTAGGTTTTTTGGAAAGAAAAGTTTACCACGCCCCCGAAAACAGGTTACATATTTTATTGAATTCCAGAGGGGGCGGGGTACCTCCCCTATGCGATATTTAAAAAAAAAAACGTTATATTTGCAAAAATTATGTATGTATCGGAATAAAAATTTACGGATTAATCTACAATCTAGGTACTTCTTTGTGGCGTATATGCCCGACCAAGCCTGCTTTTTTTAGTATGTCTTAACTCCAATACTACAGAAGGGATTTCCATAAAATTTGCAGCAAAAGCTCAATGTTTGCCGTTGTTATATGGGGTACCTTCCCCATGCCTTTCTGTTAAACGTTATATGTATAAGCTAAACTTATGATTATATCGGTTTCAGCATACATTTTGGTAGGCAATGAAGTTGTGTGCACCCTAGGACCGGACCAGGCCCACTTTTTTTAATATGTTATATCTTGAAAACTGATGACCACGCCCACTCTTTTCAAAACATTATTTTTCCAAAACTACTGAACCTAATTTTCAGAAAATATTCAGGAATGTCCCGTTGTCCAAAATGCTATATATTTGTAGACGAATTTCGGGGCCTATTATTTTATAATCGGTGTATTTGTTAAACTTATGAGTGCATCAGGTTGCAAATTAGTTTTCGATACAACGGTGGTTGTCCCCCGATCAAGAAAAACTATATATTTACAAATGTACTTAAATGGTGAGGTTCAACGGTCCATCAGCCATGAAAAGCTAAAACATATCGGTCAAAATAAACAGGAGAATTCGATTTAATGATTTTTTTAACTTTTATTATTAGATCGCTTTAGGATAATAAATCGATAATAAATCCTAAAAGGCACAAATTGGCGAAAAATCCGACAAAGTCCGTAGGAGAAGAGATAGGTTACAGACAAAATCTGTTGATAAATTTAAAATCCTTCTCGGTTTGACAATGGACCGAAGAAGTGAGGTAGAAAATACCTACTTTTGAATTAAAACTCATTTCGACGGGCCAGCAACGCGGACCGGGGTCTGCTAGTAAAGAATAAAATAAAAACCAGGAAATAGAACATACATATATAAAACGAATGTTCCGCGAAAAGTAAACAATTTTTATAAAATAGGAATGAAAAATAGCTATTGGGAATGAAATAGGAATGTTTGGAGCCGATGAAATACTTGGAGATGAAATTTGTTTCAGAAATTGGTGACGAATACTGTGAATAACAAATATCACAAGAACCGTCAACGATTCCACCAGCCATAGTGCAGAAAAAAGATCATGGCGCGGTCAAAGTTTTTAGAAATAGCAAAGAAGGTTAAATGCAGATAGTAATTGTTTTAGATTAATTGCAATATTAATCTTTTCATACTTAGATGTTGGCAGAATTTAATGCTGCGAGTAGTGAAGGCACCAGAATGTTCACAGAAGACATCAAAACTATGTGGAGGGTCTGATGGCATATGCATCCTCTATTAATAATCTATTTTGAAAGACCTTCAGTTATAAAAATACAATTCATAAAAATACAATTAACATAAAGCATAAACTTTCCGTTTCATTTTGCGTTTGAACATACAGTCGAATTCGGTTATATAAACGGTCAAAAACGCGACGAATCGCGGTCGTTATAAGTGCTATTCTAAGGGCCGAACAGGCATGTTTGACTTTTAGATTTCATCGTTATTACCCATATATCGTTAAAAGAGACTGTCCTAGACGCGAAGTAATCTTATGTCTATAGCAAGTTCTCTCCTAAAATTGACTCCAAGAGATAAATCCTACATATGTTGTTCAAATGCCATTTTTCAATAACAACAAATCGTGGACAATTTAACAACACAAAATTTATTGCTGTTAATTTAACGACAAAATTTAAAATAACAATGAGTAAAGTTGTTAAAAATGTTTCAGAATAACAAAGTCGGTAAAAATAGGGTTAAAATGTTTAAACAACTTGGTCTTTATGAAGTATTGTGTTGCGGTTATCTAATTTACATTTCTTGTCATTAATTTTTCGTGTAGTCAATTGTTTTATTTTAGTCTCTGTCTTATGAGGGATTGCTGTTCTTCCAAATTTAGGATTAATATCTTCATCCTTCCTTTCTTTATTTTGAAATTTTTTCTTTTGCGGTTTCAATTTCATTATAAATTTTTTCCATTTGAATATCTGAGTTATAAAAATGAAGTTCAATAGGTTTCTGTTAAGTAGAAAGATGTAAACTATTTACAAAGGTAAATCATAGTTGTAGGCTACATCATTATTTTCCTCCCTATTTTTTAATATTCTAATATTCTCATTTAAACTACTATGAAAACTTTCAATGTCCGAATTACCAGTATGTCTATGAGGAGTCGTAAAGTGATACTGAATATCATTATCTTCAAGTGGTCCTGTAAATACTGTCATTGTCCATAGTAATTATTTGGGGTTTCTTCATGATGAGGAACAATTTTTTTTATAGCTTGTAATGGCGTTTTGTCAGATAATTCTTCCATTGTAAATTTATCAATCATGGTTAAATAAAATATTTGGTTATTAAGATACCAAATATCCAAATGGTAATGAACGTAAGGTCCATGTGGTGTTTCTGTTTTCTCGAATGGTGATTTCACAGGGTTTCTTTCTATTTTGAAATTGCATATAACACAGTTAATTATAATCTTAACGATTTCCTTTTTGATATTCGGATAATAATATTTTCCTTTCAATTCAATATATGTTTTATCTATTCCTGGATGATTGTTTTTAAATCGGTGGTGTCTATTTATGATTTCTAGGAGTTCTTCGTATTTAGTTGTGCAGAAATTTAGTTGTTAATTTGATCTCAAATTGTTTTGTATTTAAAGGATTATCTTTTATGGTTTTATATTTTTCCTGTAACTTTAATAAAATTTACGTATCTTCGCAATACAATGCTGAAAGATTATTCTCCATGGCTTCATTCAATATTCGTGTTATTAATTCGTCTTCGAATGTTTCATAAGCGTGTATTATCCTATTTTTATCAAATATCCGTTCATGTGTCGTCTTATTGTCTCTGGAAATGTCAATTCTGATTTGGTTCTTTTAGTGCTGAAGAGGTTTCTCCGATATCTTAAAGAAATTATGGTCATCTTCGTCAGCACTGTGTACTGTAGGAGTAGGTGAAGGTGGTCTTCTCTTTATATGTCCATCTAAATGTTTCCTGAGCAAATTCTTCTTAGTGAACATTTTAATTCATATTTCACATTCATGTTTTCCTTTAGCAGTGATTGCATTAACTTCTTTAATTCTTGAGAGAGCATCAGCTACCTTGTTATCCTTTCCTTCTACATGTTTAATGTCAAATTCGTATTCGTTTAACTTTATTTTTCAACGGATTAGTTTGGAATTACGATCTTTGAGATTTGCCAGCCATATAAGGGGTTTATGGTCGGTTCTCAACTCGAATTTTCTTCCGTAAAGATAATGTCGAAATTGCTTAACTGCCCAAACAATTGCAAGTAATTAATTTTCAGCTGTGGAATAATTAATCTCGTGACTGTTTAGAGTGCGTGAAGCAAATGATATTGGTCCATTGTTTTGGGATAAAACGGCTCCTAATGCATAATTACTAGCATCGGTAGTCAGAGTAAAATTCTTTTCAAAATCCGGGTATTGAAGTACCATATCAGACATCAAGATCTGTTGTAACTTCTTAAATGCTTGTACATAGTCAGTATTGGTATTAATAATTGCATCTGTTTTAAGTCTCTTGGTCAATGGTTTTGCAATTCTCGCATAACTTGGTATAAACCTCCTGTAATAACCTTGTATCTCCTTAAATTTTTTTGGTATGGGGAACTCCTTTATACATTTTATTTTAGTCGGGGTAGGTTTTATCCCATCATTAGTCACTACATGTCCTAAAAATTCAGTTTCTTTTTTCAAAAAATCAGATTTGTTTAAGGATACTTTTAGATTTGCATCTTCTAACGTTTTCAAAACTTTTCCCAAGTTATCCATATGCTCTTGTAATGAAGTTGAAAATACTAGATTATCATCCATGTATACTACACATATCCTGTTTCTATGTTCTCTGAGCACGTTGTACATCATTCGCTGAAAAGTTTCCGGAGCATTCTTTATACCGAATGGCATTCTTATAAATTCAAAATGTCCATTTGTTGTGGAGAATGCTGTTTTTTCCCTATCTTTTGAATCTACCTCAATCTGATAAAATCCTTTTGTTAAGTCCAATATTGTGAAATAGTTAGCTCGACCTAATTTGTCTAAGATGTCATCAATTATTGGTATTGGATATCTATCATCTTCAGTAATAGCATTCAATTTCCTATAATCTATAACAATTCTCCACTCCTTATGTCCTACTTTGTCTTCCTTCTTGGGTACTACCCAAATAGGAGAATTATATGGAGAATAACTATGCTTTATTATACCTTGCTCTAGCATTTCATTCATTTGTCGATCTACTTCTTCCGTATGTATTGCTGGGTATCTATATGATTTGGTGTATACAGGACCATTGTCTCCTGTTTCTATTTTGTGCTTTATCTCATTGGTGAAGGTGAGATCATCTCCTGGATGGTAAAATGCATTTTCATATTTAGTTATTAATCTCTGGAGAACTGATTCTTCTTCTGTGTTAAGATGGTCTGTCCTTAACTGCTCAGTAATTCGTAGTATGTTAATAGAATGGAGTTCTGGCAATTTCTGCGGTGAAAACTCTTCATTTTCAGAATCTCCTTCAAAATATATCTTGAACCTTTGACCGTTAATACTTACTTCTTTTTTACTATAATCAATTACAGAACAATTTTCTTGTAATGTTTGATTGCCTAATATTCCATCGAAGAATTTATGAAAGGTATACACTCTAAATGTTGTATCTCAATTTAACGGAATCTTAATAGTATTTTTTGGAAAATGTGCATTGCGATCACCGTAATGACACCTGCTTCAGTTTTAATGTGTATTGGAATTTTTTATGTATTGTGGGGGACAATGATCTTTACATAATAAATTTTCTGTGGAACCTGTGTCGATTAATAATCTTGTTTTTCTTGATCTTCCTCTGAGTATGATATAGGGAAGTCCGGTGGCTCCTTGTAAGGAACTAACCGAAAATTTTCCGCTTTGGCTTCAAAATTTTCATTAGTTGATACTCATATTCAGAACTGTATTGATTTTCTTGACAGTACTGATTATTATCTTTATATACATTTTCTTTGTATACATTATCTCGATATACATTATCTTGATACACATCATCTTGATACACTTTATTTATAACACTTTCTAAATTCTTACCAGACTTCTGCTCCTGGTGGTGTGTGTGCCTTTTTGATTGCTGAGATGCATCAACATCCATTGATTCATGCCTTTTTTGATACGCTGTTGGTGGCTGTTGTCTGATTTGTTGTTGCTGAGGCTTGTAGTAAGTTTGCTGCGGTCCTTGTTGTCTGTATTGTTGTGGAAATGTGGTTGCGCCATTCTCGGCTGCCAATGTTGTTGTTGTTGGTAATGTGGCTGCACTAGCTTAGTTCATGCAGAGCTTCTTCCATAGTTTCTGGTTTTAATGCGCATAACACAGTGTATGTGTATTGGAAGACGTGTTATAAAAGTCTTCAACCCGGTTTGGATATTCCTATCCACTTCATCCAATCGATCCTCCTGTCCACATTTTTGGTTAAGGATTGCTAGTTGCGCTGCTCTTAGTTCTGGATATAATTGGTCAACAGTGGCAAAGCCGCCAAAGTTGGTATTCAGCATTGCTTTTATTTCAGTCCAAAGGATCAAATGGGGATGGACCTCCATTGCCCTTCTGGCTTTGCCAGTTAATTTTGATTTCACAATGTTCATGCACATTCTTTGTGCTTGTTCGTTGTACAACAACAATGTGGGAATTATATCATCTACATTTGCTATGAATGTTGACAGGTCCTCTTTTTCCCATCAAATTCTCTTAATTTCTCAATATAGGTAGGGGGATTGATGTCTAGCGTACGTAATTGTATGTTGTTTTGCGTTGGGTTAGGGACTGGTTGATTTGCTGGATTCATTTTGTTTCAATTTTGTAAATTTTATAAATGTTCAAAATTTCACTTGTTACTATTTTTTTTTTTGTGACAATTTGTTAGTCTTTTAATATCTTAAAAGTTTAGTTTTTCCTCTTACGTTTGATCACATTCACTTTTTAAGTTTTGTAATTATTCTTATATTGTAATTATATTTTAAGTTTTATAATTATTTTGTCCTTTTGAGGAGTTTTTTCCTTTTCCGTAGGAACGTTTCGCGGATTACCTGACGGATGGGTAATCCTACCGACTGCGCCAATTTTATTCCTTTTTAATAGGAATATGTTTTTTAAAAACTTAAATGAGTTTTAATTCTTTTAGCGAAACTCGCGTAACAATAAAAACTTCCGTTAAAGTTTGCTGTTAGAATAGAACTAAACTTTATTGATGAATATAAATGCAACATACATGTTTGTTTACTTTAATTTTAAATAAATTAGATATTACCGTATGATTATTGTAATATTATTCTTAAAACATAATTGGACTTTTGATTCGATCGTATAATTTGAAATACGACCGATCGTATGATTTGCAAAAGGGTGTGGCTTTATTGGAATGTAAAATGACAGTTGGTACAATTATTGTAATATGAATATGTTGCCAAGTCATTGAAAAGGCATTTTGGTTTGGGTTATAACATAGGTGTATGTATGTGGATGACGTTTTGGCAGGTTATCACGATTTGGGTTCAGCTTAGAAGGCACGTGATGAACTTATTCAAGCTTTATTATCAGCCAAATTTGAATTAAAAAGTGGTCTTCGAATGACCGTACAATATTAGAAAGTTTGCCCGCTGACCATTTGGATGACCATGGATGGAACGCACAAACAGATTACTTCTATTTTAGTGTGAACTCTCTCGCTCATAAGGATAAATACGCAAAACGGTAAGTTTTATCCACTATCGCTAAGTTGTTTGTTCCTGTAGGTTGGTTAGGACCAGTGATAGTGGTAGCCAAAATTATAATGCAACGGGTGTGGCAAGATAAATTGACTGGGATGATTCACTACCGTATCCGACGGCATCCTATAGAGATGTTAATTCCATTAATATTCTTCGATGGGTTAGGTAGGCGCCAGATTGCCAAGCTGAACTTCACGTTTTTTCTGATGCCTCGCTTAAGGCATACGCGGGGGTGATATATATTCGTATTGTCACACCGAATGGGCAAATTTACTCTCTTGTAAGACCAAGGTTGATCCGCTCAAGTCGATTTCATTGCCTAGGTTGGAACTTTGCGGTGCAGTTTTGGCTTCAGAGTTGGTAAAATCAATTATTTCTGAAATTGATATAGATTTTCTTCGGATATATTGCTGGATAGATTCTACGATCGTTCTCTCTTGGCTTAAAAAATCCCCTTCAACTTGGACAACATTTGTTGCTAATAGGTGAACAGAATTCATGAAAATGTTGGTCAAGAAAATTGGTATCATGTGCGGTCAGAAGACAATCCCGCCGATTTATGCAGTCGTGAACTTTCACCTGCAGACTTAGCTGCATCTGAAATGTGGTGGTGTGGTCCTACTTGGCTTCGTTTTGATAGGTCGCAATGGAATATTCCTGATTTATCGTCTCTTGATACTGATGTAGAGAGGCGAGGTGTTAAAAGTCATGTCTCATTCTTTTCAGAATATTCTGACATTTAAGAAAGATTTTCGTGTCTGAAAACGGCTAGAAGAACCATTGGATACATAATTAGGGTTTTCCACCGCACTCATCCTTTGCATAATTTTGAGGGAATATCTCTTTCGAATTCTGAGGTTCATTTGTTAAACTTCGTTTAGCAATGTTAGCTCAAAAGGTACATTATGCAGAAGAGTATAATTGTCTACTAAATAAAAGGCCTTTGAATTCTAAAAGTTAGATTTTGTCATTAAATCCGTTTTTGGATGAAGCGGGTGTTATGAGAATTAATGGGCGTTTAGTAAGGTCGCCAACTCTTACTCCTTCGGAAACCGATCCTATACTACTTCCATACCATAGTCGATTCACGTATTTGTTACTGGATCATATTCACATACATTCAATTCATGGACAAATTCAGCTGATGTTGCGAATAGTTCGTAGTGAGTATTGGGTACCTCGTCTCACTACATTGATTCGTACAATAATTAGTCATTGCAGGCGATGTTCCTTGTACAAGAGTCAAGTATGTACTCAAATTATGGCAGCTCTCCCTCCGGAGAGAACAATTTTCACTAGGCCATTTGCTACCACAGGGGTCGATTTTGCTGGTCCTATTGAAATAAAGTCATTCACTGGTAGATGTTGTAAGATTACTAAAGGATACATCTGCGTATTTGTTTGTTTTTCGACAAAGGCCATACATTTAGAAGCTGCTTCGGATTTATCTACGACAGCTTTCTTAGCAGCATTTCATAGATTTATTTCGAGTCGCGGTTGCCCTAAAATAATGTTTTCGGACAACGGCGCCAACTTCGTTGGAGCTTTGCGACAACTAGAGGAAGATTTCAAAGGTTTCTTGAGAGAAAATCGTGAGCGAGTTTGTTCTGAGTTGAGTTATCAGGAAATAACATGGAATTTCATGGAATTTGGGAAGTAATCAATTATTTCTGAAATTGATATAGATTTTCATCGGATATATTGCTGGATAGATTCTACGATCGTTCTCTCTTGGCTTAAAAAATCCCCTTCAACTTGGACAACATTTGTTGCTAATAGGGTGAACAGAATTCATGAAAATGTTGGTCAAGAAAATTGGTATCATGTGCGGTCAGAAGACAATCCCGCCGATTTATGCAGTCGTGAACTTTCACCTGCAGACTTAGCTGCATCTGAAATGTGGTGGTGTGGTCCTACTTGGCTTCGTTTTGATAGGTCGCAATGGAATATTCCTGATTTATCGTCTCTTGATACGGATGTAGAGAGGCGAGGTGTTAAAAGTCATGTCTCATTCTTTTCAGAATATTCTGACATTTAAGAAAGATTTTCGTGTCTGAAAACGGCTATAGGAACCATTGGATACATAATTAGGGTTTTCCACCGCACTCATCCTTTGCATAGGGAAAATCATAATTTTGAGGGAATATCTCTTTCGAATTCTGAGGTTCATTTGTTAAACTTCGTTTAGCAATGTTAGCTCAAAAGGTACATTATGCAGAAGAGTATAATTGTCTACTAAATAAAAGGCCTTTGAATTCTAAAAGTTAGATTTTGTCATTAAATCCGTTTTTGGATGAGGCGGGTGTTATGAGAATTAATGGGCGTTTAGTAAGGTCGCCAACTCTTACTCCTTCGGAAACCGATCCTATACTACTTCCATACCATAGTCGATTCACGTATTTGTTACTGGATCATATTCACATACATTCAATGCATGGACAAATTCAGCTGATGTTGCGAATAGTTCGTAGTGAGTATTGGGTACCTCGTCTCACTACATTGATTCGTACAGTAATTAGTCATTGCAGGCGATGTTCCTTGTACAAGAGTCAAGTATGTACTCAAATTATGGCAGCTCTCCCTCCGGAGAGAACAATTTTCACTAGGCCATTTGCTACCACAGGGGTCGATTTTGCTGGTCCTATTGAAATAAAGTCATTCACTGGTAGATGTTGTAAGATTACTAAAGGATACATCTGCGTATTTGTTTGTTTTTCGACAAAGGCCATACATTTAGAAGCTGCTTCGGATTTATCTACGACAACTTTCTTAGCAGCATTTCATAGATTTATTTCGAGTCGCGGTTGCCCTAAAATAATGTTTTCGGACAACGGCGCCAACTTCGTTGGAGCTTCGCGACAACTAGAGGAAGATTTAAAAGGTTTCTTGAGAGAAAATCGTGAGCGCGTTTGTTCTGAGTTGAGTTATCAGGAAATAACATGGAATTTCATAGCTGCTGGGGCTCCACATATGGGTGGCCTTTGAAAAGCAGCTGTGAAAAGTTTCAAGTTGCATTTTAAGAAGCATAGAAAAAATTTCAAATATGCGTTTGAGGAATTGTCAACGCTTTTATGTAGAATCGGAGCATGTTTAAACTCGCGACCTCTGTGTCCAATGAACGACAGTCCAGATTCTCAAGAGGCACTTACTCCGGGTCACTTTCTGATAGGAGCTCCAATTCTTGCTCCTCCTGAGCCCACAATTAATGAATCTCCTATGCATATCGTCAATCGGTTCAGGAAAATGAAAGCCTTAACTCCACAATTCTGCCTCCGGTGGAAGGAAGAGTATTTGAAAGGTCTCCACAAGCGATATACAGACGGATGATTTAGTCGTTATTCGTAATGAGCAACTACCCCCCACTTCGTGGAAGCTCGGTCGGGTTATCAACGTTTGCCCGGGTGTCGATGGACGTTCGTACAGAAAACGGTGTTGTAAGACGACCGGTGGTTAAGTTGGTCATTCTAACCAACGAATGGTTGTTTATTATGTTATTATCGCGGCTTCTCTCCTTTTTCACAGAATGGAAAACATGAGCAAGATTGCCGCTACCCTCCATCGAGGACGAGCTCTTGATGCCCCACGAAGAGGGGGAATTCGACTCCAAGTTGGCCCCTGAAAAGGAAATTAAAATTGATAAGGCAGATCCGATCGATTGTTCGGGAAAAATGGAGGCGGCTCCTATCCGGGAGATTGCACCCCGTCCTCCAATAGATGATGGTAGCGCCCTTCAGGCAGATAGAGCCAAAGTGACTCCTATCCGGGAGACCGCACCAAAACTTTGTGCCTCAAGTTCGAGCGTAGAAGTCACGGAAGTAGCTCCTATCCGGGAGGCTCAAAAACCTTCCGGTGATACGTTGTTACCTTCCGCATCCGCGGATCTAACTAAGTCGGCATCTTCGACTGTAAAATTGGGGACAAACTCAGGTTCGAGAAGGAATGAACAGCGACGTGCATATTGCAATAAGGGCCACAAACTCCGCGCTTGTTTTAAGTTTCAGAAGTTGTCTCACGAGGGTAAAGTCCGGGTTATTGTTTCCAAACGCCTGTGTTCCAATTGTTTTGACGGGAACCACTTCTACTGAAACTGCCCCAATCCCAGAAGATGTCAGATATGTCAGCGGGATCATCATATCATGTTGCATCCCACCAACAACGCTCCGAACCCAAATACGAGGTCGCATAAGGGCAAACAGGTAGTTCCACTTCTTTCAGACCCATATTCCCATCCCAACTTGTCTACTGCCATTCCTTTCCAAAATCCTTCATTCCACTGCTATGCTCAGCTTCCAACCTACCGTTGCCCTTACCCCCACCATAATCTTGTGACTCAGCTTCGGTGACCGTGGAACTCATGTTCAGGCTCTTCTTGACCCTTGTGTGGGGCACAGCCGCTTATGTCAATCGCTCGTCCAGCAACTCAATTTTTAGTCTGTTCCGATGGGTCATGGTATGTTTTGTCCGGTCCATGTGGAATGTTTGTATAATAAAGAGAATAGGATAATGGGCTCCTTCTGGTCTCAAGGATCGCTACGAGGGGTTGCTTGCCGATCCGGAATTTTTTAAATCGGGACACGTTGGAATTTTTTTGGGGTCCGACGTTTACCCAAAGTTGTGAAGTCACAAACCTTCTTGAACCCGTGTTTTCCCTTGGTCCAACTCAACATTTTTGGGTGGGTTATAACGGGTACCTATAGTATATAGTTGGAACTTGTAGCTCCAGTGAAGATTGGCATGGGCAATGCTCGCCATTGACGGTTCTAATCTTAAACTCCATTTATACATTCATCATCAGATATTAAGTTTTTTTAGTTGTAACATCGCTGGATGTTCCAAGGTGGCCGAGAAATGTTAAATTACAAATAGTTTCCGCATTTTAGGAATCGTTTAATTTTTTCCGCCGTTAGAATTTGCACATCTCCAGCACAAATGCAAGTTTGTGCATTCGCACAAAGTGATGTTTGTTAAATTCTAACGAGTAAAATTTGCGCCACTTCGCAACACCAAGCTTATTCGTTAGTTTGTACACACACTTCTGTTTGGATATTCGTCCACTAAGCTACAGCTGTAATTTCATGAAAGGTAAAAATATTGTTTTCCGAACAATATTTGTTCAATAAAGTGTTTTTATAAATTTTATTTTATTTTTATTAATAAGAATTGATACTGGTGTTTTTCTTTTTGGTTCTCTTTTTATTGCCTACGCAAACAGTCTCTTTGTAGTCAATTTGGCTAGAAATTTATAGTTTTTGAAGTGATTTTCCAAAAAATGACTATGAAAGATCATTAAGGGTTATGTCTAGAGTACGTACAAACAATTTAATGATATGAGGAAAGTCCTCTATGAGCCAGGCTTGCCCCATATAAGAATATCCTTTAACGGCATTGCCCTGATAGAGGAAAAAATCATGGCATAGAACAAAAGTTTTCGCCCTTTTCTTTGAAAATAGTTTTTAGAAACATTGTTAAAAACAACATTGTTGCCGTTCCCATTGTAGCCGTTCAAGCCAAACAATACTACTCCCTTCGACAAGTTTTATAGAATCACTAAAGTTAAAGTTATGCCTTATTTTTGCGGACATTGTGTGGTATAAAATTCATAGTTCGGATGAAAATCAGCATATCTGGCGTAAAATCGATATATTATTCGTGGAAGAAGCCAACATACACCTGAGTTTAAATAAATAAACTGTCGCTATCAACCCGATTCGTAAGAAGCTTTATTGTTTGGGCTTGAATGACAACAAAGGGTGTTGAAATTTTGGTTTTTATAAAAGCAAACATGGTCAGAGCATTGTAAACAATATTTCTGAAAACTATTTTCAAAGAAAGTGCAAAAAACTTTGTTCTATGCCCTGATTTTTAATTCTATCAGGGCAACGCCGTTAAAGACTTGTATAATATAGGGCAAGCCTGGCTAATATAGGATTAAATTAGATTGTGTGTAAATACTCTGGACATAACCCTTAAGGCCTGCGTACATAAGCTGCCTTGCCTGCTTACCTTGCTTACTTCTGATAAAAGAATAAAAAAGAAAAGGGCAACCCAGTTCGAAATTTCCTCGGCCTTCTTTATTCTTTTATTTTTATTATGTCAAGAATGAAGCAGGAAAGCAAGGCAATCAGGCAGAGCAGCTTATGTACGCAGGCCTTTAATGATTTTTCATAGACAATTTTCGGAAAATAACTACAAAAACTAGAAATTACTAGGCAAATTGCCTACAAAGGGAAAGTAATTACAATCATGCATTTTTTGGTATAACGGTACTGTAATCGGAAAATTTTTGTGTAACATCTTAAAAACAACTATCAGCCTACAAAGTTGTTTTTTGAATTGTTAAAAAGTCTCAACTCGCTTCCAAGTTATCAACGTTTACATTTTTATTTCAGGTTGCATCATTTTCAGTGACAGTCAGTGTATATAATCGCATCTGCAACCACATCCATAACCGCATCTACAACACATCCAATATACAACCTTCACCCTCTACACATCTACAACCATCAAATTTCAATATATTCCGGATGATAACAATGGACCTTGAAGTCTCGAGTGGAGTAGCTGCCATCACAGCAGCTGTTCATCCTAAACCTAACCTAACATCCGAGGTTGCGTGTAGAATCAGGAAGGATATGCGTTGTACCCGAGGTTGCGTGTTGAACCAGGAAGGATATGCGTTGTATCCGAGTTTGCGTGAAGAATCATCAGGATTCGAATTGAATAAACGCGACACGTTATACTTAAACCGTCGGGGTCACAAAAAAACTTTAATCTAAATAGTGTGAGTCCATTCAAGCACATAAATTTGAATTGGCACTTAGAATCCAGTTTAATTGTTCCTTGAGGAAACCGTCGACTAATAATTAAAACCACAATCGATTTAGTCACTACTAACAGACGACTGCTTTTCTTTATAGAATTAATTTTTTATAAAAATATTTTCTTAACATAAATGATGAGATGCATAAAGTATAACTAGACCAAATATTACGATACATGCATACATAAAGTAAAGAAATGAAATTGATAAACATTGCGAAGAGTCAGTGAACTTAAATAAAACATCTTAATTCTTAACATGAATGAGTGGATGATGAGCTGGGTTGATTGGTGAGTTCTTACGGCTGGAGTAGGTGTAAATTGAACCGAATTGTTTAACCTTGAATGAACTCACCAGACCAAGCAGAATAATAATGCAGCAAAATAATGAGGTGTATCTAACTGCATGATGATGAAGACTTGTGGAGTGGATTAGTTGTGGCAAATGTTTAAGAGTTTATTCATTCAATTGTCTTTGTATGTATATTATCCAGTACTTCTAGATGGACCTTGTAAGAAGTAGTGTTAGTGCGTAGAAAAACCTTCCTTTTTCTTGTGGTGGACTTATAGTATGGAAGTCTTTTAGTCTCTCATAAGAAGTATGTAGGCTATTTGAGGCTTCAAAAGTCCGCGTAGGGTAACAAAATTGTTTATCATAACACAGTTGGAACCAATTTCCATTATTCCGGAATTTTTAATAGTGATAAGAGTAGTTCCCGTTCCGCATACAATGCAAGATTCAATATCGGACGTAGTAGCAAAAATCCATCTATTTTTATGATGCAATTGGCTCCAAACTGTCGTTCCAATAATCCTGTTGAGGTTGCAATTGTTAGTTGAATGGTTATTAAAGATATTGACCTCGCAGGAATTGGCGACTGCATTCCTCCGGAGTTTGGACTGCTGATTTTTGTGGATATATTCATCATCCTTCGGTTCGAGGCATCTTGATATGTCCTCAGATTGGAAAAGTATGTACTCATCTCTGTGTGCATCTGTAGCCATGTATGGTGTTTCTGGTAGAGTGGTGATTAAAGTGTAATTTTTTTATTGTTGGAACGGGTACTACCTTGAATAGTTCAAAAAAACTTTTGATTGACTAAGGGTATCTTGACTTCGAAGATGAAATTGGAAGATTAGCTTTGATAAAGTTAATTTCTTCCTTAAATTGACCAGGGATAGTAATAGTGGGCTTATTTTGCCATTATGAGTATCGGTAAGCATACTAATGATTTCTGAATCGATTCTCTGACAAGAGTCCAACAATCTGTGAGTTGGTTAATTTGGGAAGATTCCTTAGATACATCATTATTGATTTTCTCAGCCATTTTATTGGCAATATTGCCAACTATATTAAATGGAGATCGTTTAAAGCGTTTGTTGACAAATAACTCCTTTTTTGTAGCAGTTCATTTTTTATCCGTTTGAGATTGCTCACCAATATGTTGCACATCTCGTGCTGATGAATTACAGAGCACATTTGCTGCAGCGTTTGTAAGCCGGATGACAGCGGTTTTATTTCTGAAACAAAAGGCGTTAATCATAATACACTAACATTTTCCATTCTGCCGTATTAAGATTCACCGTTCCTAATACCTCAAAATACTGTCCCGGATCGTTCTGAAATTGTGCAACTTGCAGGTTGTTGCATAGGACCATAGGCATCAAGAATAATGCTAACAGTACTGAGAGTATTGCCTGCCTATACGCCATCTTCACTCTTTTTGTTGGAATGGCATCTCTTTCATCTCCATCTTCTAAGGATTGACCCGTAGTCGAAATTGCCTCGTCTTGCACAGAATTCCTGTCTGTTGACACTTCTTCTTGACTTTCTGGAAATAAGGGAACCAGTCTGTGAATGGCCCGCTTGAATATTCCAGACGGCGTTTTTACTTCAGCAACTCTTACAGCTCCGTCCTCAGTGGTAAACACATTAAGAATTCTTCCTAATGGCCACTTCATAGGAGGTAGATTGTCTTCCTTGATAATGACCATATCTCCTTTTCTAAAATTGCTTATCTTTTTTCTCCATTTATTACGCTGTTGAAGCTCTTGTAAATATTCTTCTAACCACCTTTTCCAGAATTGCTGCTCAATATGCGAAATTAATTTCCATTGTGATGTACTGGATGTCTTCAAAGTATCTGCTCTGCTGTCTACTTGTGAAGTTAAGGCCTGGGTTAAGCTACCTTGCCTGCTTTCCTTGCTTGCTTCTAATAAAAGAATAAAAAAGAAAAGGGCAACCTAGTTCAAAATTGTAATTGCCTTCTTTATTCTTTTATTTTTGTTATGTCAGCAATGAAGCAGGAAAGCAAGGCAACCAGGCGAGGCAGTTTATGTACCCAGGCCTTTAGAGCTTCTACTATTAGGAAATGTCCTGGTGTCAAGGCTTCAAGATTATCGGGGTCGTTTGACTTTGGCGTGAGAGGATGAGCAAAAAAATTAGATTCGATTTCTACGATAATTGTCTCTAATTCTTTAAAAATTAGTGTTTCTGTTGAAACACTGCGTACCAAGAGACGCTTTGCTGACTTTACTGTAGCTTCCCACAAACCACCGAAATGAGGAGCTCTCGGTGGGATAAAATGAAATTGTATGCCCTTAGCACTTAAAGCTGATATAATTGCTTCTAAATGAACTGCTTTTGTTGCAAGGCAGTAGAGTTGTGCCAACGGAACTATATGGAACTATCTCGTTCACTTCGCAGTTCCAATGGCCCACATTTTTTCTTTGAACAAACTGCGTATACTTACTATCACACGTTATATTAAATGAGGTTACTCATACGTTTTGGAACTAGTACAAGGAACTAGGAACTAGATTACCCAACTCTACAAGGCAGCAGTACACAGCTACATAGGCCTTAGTTGTCCACAATAGTCTACTCCAGAGGTTATGAATTGTCGAGCAGGAAATATCCTTGTTGATGGCAGATTACCCATTATTTGTTGATATAGCTGTGGTCGCGCTCTAGTACATAACACTCATTTTTGAACAATTTATCTTGCTGTTATTTTGCCTTTGATTGGCCAAAATCGCTGCCTTATTGTGTTTAACAGTGCGTGAGGCCCACAGTGTTTGTTCTCTTCATGAGTCATCCTTTGACTCCATGTTATTGGTAATAACATCTTGAGAAGAGAGTTTAGCCGGCCAAAGTTCTTCTTTTCCATGAAGAAAAACTGGTCCATGGAACCATAATCGACACTTAGACAGATCCGCCTCGCGATAGAATGTCGGCAGGATTCTATCAGACGCACAGCTACGCGCCCATACTTTGTAAGACATCCGATGTATGCAGCGCCAAAAGCTCTTTCAGATGCATCGGCAAACACATGCAATTGTGTTTTTGTCGGAATTTCCCCACAAAATACATGCCGTGGTATTTTGAAGTTGTTGAGCACAAGTAGCACAAGGTTTTTCGGGCAATGGCTCATCCCAATCTAATGTAAGCTGTCACAGCTACTCAATAAATATCTTTGCTTTCACATTAAGCGGAGCCAGTAGCCCAAGAGGGTCGAAGAGTTTCGCGAGTTCAGACGTAACTAAGCGCTTTGAGATTACTTGATGATGATCGATATTTGTCTTCGCGCAAAATTGATCTGCTTGAGGTGTCCAATATAATACCAATATTTTTATAGTTTTGCTTACATTTTCATTCAAATCCAAGTGGACTTCTCGATCACTATGTGGTATATCTTTCAGCAATCTTGGAGAGTTTGAAGACCATTTTCTTAAATTGAAAACGTGTTACTTCAAAATAGCTATCAACTCCTTTTAAGTTTCAAGGGCTGTACTTTAGCTATCGGCACTACTGAGCCCGTCATCCATATAAAAGTTTTCTTAGAGCTTCCTTGATCCAAGTGGGTAACGATCCATGTTGTCGTCTGCAATTTTCTGCAAACATTTTGTAGCAAGATACGGTGCTGTACGAGTGCCATATGTGACAGTATTGAGCTTGTAATAGCTAACTGGGTGCGACGCATCTTCTCTCCAAATAATCAGTTGATATTTTTGATCATCGGGATGTAGTAGAATTTGCCTATACATCTTTTCAATGTCGGTGGTAAAAGCAAATTTTGGCAATCGAAAACGCAGCAAGATAGAAAAAAGTTTACTTTGCACAGTTGGACCAGTGTACATTAAATCATTTAACGAACAACCTGATGATGTTTTTGCGGATGCATCAAATACAACCCTTAGTTTTGTTTTTAAAACACGTCAATCTTTTGCATGTGCCCCAATTGCTCGTATTCTTGCATAAACTTGATGTATTGGATTCGGATGTCTTCCTTCTGTATAAGTCGGCGTTCCAGGCTCATTAATCGGTTATAAGCCATTGCATGAGATTTCCCTAGTGCTGTAGAAGGTTCCCGAAAAGGGAGCATAACAATGAAACGGCCGCACTCATCTGTCTGAATATGTTGATTGTAGTGAGATTCACACAAGTTCTCTAGTGGAGACATTACTTTTTCACTTCCTCGAGTTTCCATAGTTTCTCAATTGCTTGTTCTAGTGACTTTTCACTATCAAAAACTGCACATGTCAACGCTGCTGGCGTGACGTCCGTTGAGGTTTGTTCGATTAAGCCACCAACAATGCAGCCAAGCGCAGTATTTTGTAGTATGGGTTGATTGTCATTAATTTCTATTATGCCTGGTTGCATTAGTATAAAGTAGAACTCTGCTCCAAGTAAAATATCAATTTTTCCTTGCTGTTGCTGCTAATTTAATGTTCTTTGGAATTTGCCAGTTAGAGATATTCAACTCGCCATTTGGTTGTGCTGGTATAATTGTTGGTAAAACAAACGCCTCCAAATCAGTTGAAAATTCAGAATTATTAGACAACATTTGCACATTTACGCGATGAAAAGCCTTCCTTTGAATCTTTCCAACTCATTCAATAGTCAA
Organism: Musca autumnalis; assembly: GCF_047663935.1. Classification (NCBI taxonomy): domain Eukaryota; kingdom Metazoa; phylum Arthropoda; class Insecta; order Diptera; family Muscidae; genus Musca; species Musca autumnalis. The sequence continues at coordinate 160,923,007 of NW_027411977.1, read as the reverse complement.
AGAGGCGTCCCTGGTTTTCAGAGATAACTTTTTTATCAGCCTTTCAGTCACAATGTTCACTTGTGAATCCGAGTCGAGTACAGCTCTAAGCTCGCTTGACATACCGTTTGCAGCTTTGACGATAACTTTAGCAGTAGCTAGAATTACGTTTTTCTGGTCTACTGATGCTGACGAGACTGCAGCCGTGTTGAATGGTGTGGAATCATCATTGCTTGTGGTTGGTGTTTGATTGGAAGCTATTGAAGATGTCTAAGATTTCTTTGGCAAATGAAGTAACGTATTGTGCTTATTACTACATATTTTGCAGTTGCTAGATGTACAGGATTTCGCTACATGATCGTACATAAAGCAGTTTGTACACATTTTACGTTTTACACTGTACCCATTTGAGACTCTCAGATTCCGTCATTGCCAATAGTTTTTCGCAACGATAAATGGGATGGTGGTCGTTTTTGCATAGGTTGCACTTGCTGTTATCATGCACTGATGCTATGGACGAAACCGTTTTGTATGAACCTTTGTGGGTAGTTGCCACTCGATTCCATCGACTCAACTTGCAATTCCAAAAATGCAAATAGTTCTTTCATGGTAGGGACCTCCTTCGGCTTTGTTAACGAACGTAACGTAACGATGATCCAATTGCTTCGTATTCAATTATATCAATAGGGCATCCCACGACGAAGTGTCGATATCCAAGTTGTTCAGAGCAAGCATGCATTATTTTGTCGTGTGATGCAGAGCCTTGATTGAAGCGGTAGATGAGGTTCCTGTTGGCTTGTTCAACCACCGTTCTACCAACATTAAAACAAGAATCCGTTTATTGTTATAACGTTGTTGAAGCAATACCCATGCCGTTTTGTAGTTGTTCTCTGTCAAGGCAAGATGGCTTAGGAGTTTGTCAGCCTCGCCCGCAAATTGGTTTAGAGGTACCGCATTTTGTTGGACATTGGGAAGAGGCTGTTTGTCTACCATCTCCAAAAACAATTCATAGAAGTGACGCCACTTCAAACCAACCCCATTGAATTGAGGGATTGTTACCTTCGGTAGCAAAAGTGTGCTGTGCGTTACCAAGTCACTTCCTAGTGGAGGTGCGCTTGTTACATTGTCACAGTATTTGTCTTTCAGGACTGCCAGCCTAGGGATAGGTAAGTCGACTTTCGGTTAATCGATTAATCGATTTTTTACAGTCAAAAATCTAAAAATCGTAATCGACTTTTGTCTGGATGGAAAATCGCATAATCGATTATCTTGTGATCGATTTTCACTTGGCGGTTTTACACTTTTGGCGGTTTTACTGTTTCAAAAGAAAACTCGAAATCGACGAATAGTCGATTATAATCGATTTTCTGCGGTTATGAAAAAGTCGAAAGTCGAGTTTTAAGACAACTGAAATAATCGCAAGACCGAAAAATCGCATTTTTAGATTTAGACCATAATCGAATAGTCGAAAAATCGGTTATTGCTTTCCATTACCTATCCCTATGCCAGCCTTATCAAGTTATGTTGAACTGAATCTTCTAGGCTATCGTAGCTATCTTAATGTAGCCCGATTCTCGAAGAGTCCTCTACCTGCAGATCTGTGATTTGACTCCACAACTTTTTGATCGTCTCTTCTTTGATTCCATAGAATAAGTTTGATTGTCCCAATTCGATATTGCCCAAGCTCTGCAGATGGCGACTAAGGGCAGCCATTCTAGCTTTTATCCGTCATTTATATATATATATATATATAGCTCGATATAGTCCATTGTTGAACTAAACTTTTCACCAATAGTTTTGCGTAGGTTCTGAGCTATGTATGGATCATCCTCTTGCAAAGACGGATCTGGTTTTCCGCTTTTTCAAACATCTGCCAGAGCATCGTTAGCTCACTACGCTTGCCTATGTAGAACTCTTCAGTACTTCTGTCAAGCTGAGCCTTCTTTATCGCCGACACGAATTTTTCGAAATTGCCGCCCCTTACTTCCTGTAGAGCTATGAGTTGTCGTTTGGTCCCACGCCACTCACTCCCGCCCCACCCGACCGCGGGGCCAACTCCCTATATTGTAGGGAACGCGTACACCCCATAGACCAGTAGTGCAATGCTGTAACTAATTTTTCGAGTTACCGACAAAAATCGGTAAAATAAAAATGCTTATAATTTCGGTAATTAACAAAATTTTTCGGTAAGCTAACAACCAAAATAAAGTTGTGGCTAATTCCTACCGATAATAGCAGTGTTGTCAACTTTTATTGATACTTTTCATTTATAATTTTGCGTTTTACTTTTACCGATTTTTGTCGTTAACTCGAAAAATGAGTTACAGAATTACACTACAGGACTATGGAGAGTTAGTAGAATGATGGGATGACCGGCTACATATTAAATCAGCCGGCAGACAGTAATACTAAACAAGTATATATACACTAAAACTAATTAAAATAAGGTTAGATGAAAAAGTTCTAAATCACAAATCATGCATACGTGTCTGGCACTCACTACATACGCATAATAGCATTTTTTATCATGTTTAAAGGGTCAGTAAACGATATACTATTATATATATTATTAAAGGGTTCACCTAAAGCTCTCATGGGATTATTAGCTTCATAATTGTTCTAACGAGTGGCAAATTTATTGGAATAAAATTACGAGTTAAACGAAACGGGCAGTTAAAATTTATATCGCCTAATAAAAATGGAGAATCGATTAATCCACGAGTAAGTTTTAAAATAAACATTGATTTCAACATGAAACGTCTTATCTCGAGTGTGGGCAGATCAATTAACATAAGAAGACTTTCACTTTTATGAAGTTCTCCATATAATACAGCCATATTCTAAGACCGCACCAGGCTAACGAATAGACGTTTGGTCACCTAAGGATCCTGTTCATAAACGTGTATACTTTTGCTCTCTACTGTCGGTTGGAGTTAGCGGTGACTGCGTCAAAAAATTAGAAAATATGTGAAACATAAAAATGTAAACAAGGTAAATAGTTCACCCACACTCATACGCAGTCACCGGTAAATTCCAACCGATTGGAAGTACATAAACAGAAAGAAGAATTGCAAACTGGCCTAATAAGCTGATGCAAATTATAGCATCGGCCAGTTCTTTGTTATACCTCGAACGCGTAAATTGAAGTTTAAAGTTTCCCCCCCAGTGACAAGTGAAAAACATAAAGTTACAACAGTGATCATTAACATAAAGTATTACAGATGTAAACATAAAATTGCAAGGAGCAATTAAAAGTATTAAACACAAAATCAACATTTAAACAAAGTGAATTTACAACAAGAATAACTAAATTGAATTTGTCAACATAAAGAAGCAATATAAAATACCACAAAGTACAAAATAAATTAAAGTACAAACACGAAAATATTGTTAAAACTTAAAACCTAAATTTACCTAATTAAAACTACTTACAAACTACAATTTACTAGTTAAAACTTACAAGCTAAAAAATAAGTTAAACACAAACACATATATAAATACTTACATTGAATTCCCTAAAATTTGCCTCTTCATTTTACCTAAAAGCTAAACTAAAATTACCTAAAATTGTCCTAAAACTTACTTGCGAAAATTACCTACTTGAAATTACTTAAAAATTGCTATGAAATGTCCCTACATAAAATCTAATTAATTGTGAATAAAAACTTGTATATATTGCCTACTTAAAACTAAACCCTAAATTAAATTTGCTACCTAACCTAAAGCTGTAAATTAAACACCACATTGAATTCAGAACGAAAAAACAACAAATCTTATTACACCAAAAGGCAAACAAAAGGTAAGCCGCGAAACATTTGATCCTTCAGTGCCGGATAAAGTGAAGTTTTTTAAATAACTAAAAACACAAAAAAGTACATACATACTGTAGTGACACACCTCTTGTGGAGAAATTTGTTTAAATCAAGATAACTTTTACTTTTTGAAATTCTTATTAATCAAATATTTTCAATATTTTTTCATTCGAGAATTTTAAGTTTTGAAATAGCCACAACCGGCATTTGCTTTTGTTAATAAATTTTTATAGAAATAAAAAATAGTTGAACGCTGTTTTATCTATCTTCAACGAACCATAAATTGGTGACCCCGAAACTGAACCATATCAAATGTCTGTTATTCGTTCTCCAAACAGAGGAGCAGGAGATTCAGCAGATCCAACAATGCCCCCACCGCAACAAGCCATTGGAAATGCACAAAATGTTATGGATGGATCAAATTCACGTCCTAAAATAGATGCAGCTTCAGCAGCGAATATAAAATTTCCTCAATTTTGGCAAAAGAATCCTAAGGTTTGTTTTTTTCAAGTTGAAACAATTTTTAACCTTCAACGCATCACATCGGACGAAACCAAATTCCGTTATCTTGTGGCGAATATTGATCCTGGAACCCTCGATTTGGTAAGCGATTTATTGGAAAGTGCTCCATCAGACAATAAATACGAAGAACTTAAATCAAGAATTATTTCGTTGTTTTGTGAATCGGATGAACGCAAATTGAAGCGACTTTTAAGCGGCCAAGTTCTGGGTGACCAGAAGCCAAGTCAGTTTTTGCGAACAATACAAAATTTAGGCCAGGGACAAGTCGGCGATAAAGTGATTAAATCAATTTTTTTCGAACAATTACCAGAATTCTTGCCATCAGTGAACAACAAGATGTAAACAAATTGGCTGCTCAAGCCGATAAAATCATGGACATGGTACAACCAACAACGATTGGAAGTATAAATTCTGATCAAGGCAATTCAATAACATCAAGAATTGAAGCTTTGGAAAATAATTTTCAAAATATGAGTGGTCATCGTTATCGAAGCAAGAGCCCCAAAAGACGTCGTTCTCGATCAAGGCAGAAAAATTCCAAATATTGCTGGTATCACAACAGGTTTGGTAATACAGCAAATAAATGTACAGAACCATGTTCATACCCAAAAAACTAATGTTGGCATCGGGCAGTGCGGCCACCGATGTTTCCAGCATTTCCAATTCTGGCCGTCTTTTTATTACCGACCCTTTATCAAAGAAAACGTTTTTAATTGACACTGGAGCCGATGTCTCCGTAATTCCAAGGACCCTAAAAATGGCAAGTACAAATTTTCCAACATCTAACCAACTCTTTGCAGCAAATGGTACACCCATAAAAACATATGGCACTGTAGTTCTTAATCTTTCCCTCGGTTTAAGAAGAAGTTTCTCCTGGTTATTCGTCATAGCAGACGTAACCAAATGTATAATCGGCTCAGATTTTTTGAACCACTTCAACTTATTGCCTGATTTGAAAAATAAAAGATTGGTAGATGGAACAACACTTCTATGTTCTAATGCACGTTTAACATCAGAAAAATCACATGGAATTTCTACTTTATCCAAATGTCAGTCGCAATATTATAAACTCTTGGAGGAATTTCCAGAGATACATAACGTTTCAATGTCACTGGGTGCAAAGAAGCACGGAGTATTCCACCATATAGAAACTGTTGGACCACCAGTTTGTACTAAGCTAGACCACTAGACAAACAACGCCTCAATATAGCAAAAAAAGAATTCCAGTTTATGCTTGAAAACAATATAGTGCGACCTTCAAAAAGCCAATGGTCGAATCCGTTGCATATGGTTTCAAAGAAGAATGGTGAGTTTAGGCCATGCTAGGATTATAGATTTTTAAACAAAATTACAATTCCCGACAGATATCCCATTCCTTTTATAACTAATTATTCAGCAGCACTTCACGGATGTAAGATTTACACGAAACTTGATTTGGTACGAGCATACCATCAAATTTCTGTACACCCTGATGACGTGTGCAAAACGGCAATAATTACCTCATTTGGGCTTTTCGAATTTCTCCGAATGCCATTTGGACTTCGTAATTCTGCGCAAAGCTACCAGCGTCTCATGGATGAAGTTCTTCGAGGTTTAGATTTGGTATTTGTGTACATTGATGATGTTTTGATAGCATCAAAGTATACAAAAAGTGCGGTCAAATTACAAAAAATACAGCAAAACAGTGAGTGGACAAAAAAGTGGCAAAATATACATAAAGACATGCATACAAATATTAGTGTGTGACAAACAAAAAAGTCAAAAGTACATACATATTTACAACAAGAAAGTGCGAAAATAATTTACAACAAAAAACATAAAATCCGTGAGTACATACATACATAAAAAAGTACAACATCGGCATAGAAAAAGAGGAAAAAAAAATCAAATAGTGGTTCCCTTCTGTGAACAAAAAATTGAACACCTAATAAACAAAAGGGAACGAAGAAAATAATTACATTTATAAAACAAAAGGGAACAACGATAATTACACTGAAACACAAAAGTATACAAATACAGTGCGGCACAAAAATTTATATACAAAAAATTAAAAATATAAAAATAAAATTATTAACAAAAAACAGTGAAAAAACGGTGCACAGTGGTACAACACTCAAAACTAGCAACGTGGTACAAAGTGGAAAAAAATACACAAATAGAAAATTACAAAAATACAAAATTAAACATACATAAAGTGATTCTACACAAATATACGAAAATTAACGTTGCACAGTGGTACATATAACACAGTGGTACATGATACAAAAATATACAAAAAATTAAAGTTACACAAATTAATACAAAAAGTGAACGTATATAAACATACAGACAAACCAGAAGTTACACAGTGATAAAAAAGAAATAATTGCACAGGGGTAGGAAACAACAAAAAATCGAAACAGAACCGAAAAACGCAAAATAAATTTCTACAAAAAAAACTACACCAAACATCACTAAAACATCACCAACACCAAGGAACGACCCAAATTCAACGTCAAAGTGAGTACTTGTGGAAGTTTTTTTTACCAAAAGCATATTTGGAGCAGGCAAATCGTTAATATTTGCCCTGAGCCATACATGACACACCTTTGACCCTCGTTTTGGAACCTGCTTATTGCCCCACAGACATTTTTCGCGCAATTTTTGGGAATTCTAACCTAAAATTGGCAAAAATTGGATTTGGGAGCCATTTTGTCGGACGGACACACTTGAAAATTAGTGGAAACGACATATTTTTTGCTGAACGTGGAGTTCGGCTAAATACATAGACACCGTAATTTTTGAATATATAAAATCTTTACATACAAATAACTTTGGAAAGTCGGCGTCCCTAGAAAAATACATAACTGCCATATTTTTTGTGCGGAAGTTTAGAAAAGTACATAAACGCCATATTTTTACATACACAAAATTCGTCATACACAAATAACTTGGGAAAGTTGGCGTCACTACGAATACATAAACCGCATACTTTATTAGTACATACAAATATTGGAAAAACATAACGCCATATTTCAAAACAATACATAGCGAATTAAATAGCAAGGTCTGGTGGACAGACAAATGCTTGTGCAATAAATCTTAACCTAGAATATTCTACGAAAATATGGAAGAGGACAGAAACTCAAGCAGCTAAGATTAAATCATACCTTTTTGGATTTTTTTTTTTTGATATTTTTGGCGGACAGACATATTATTATTTACTAACCTAAAATATTTTTTGAGCTTTTTTGGCAAAAATACTTTACTTCTGAAACAAAACTTGAGCAACAATCTTAACCTAGAAAACATTTTTGGAAAAAAATAAACTACGTCTGGTGGACAGACACAGCGATTACATACCCATACTTAACCTACAAATTTCTATTTGGAATTTTTTTTTGAAATATGTTTTGTCTGTTGGAAAGATACAGAGATTATTACACAAAAACACATAACCTGAAATCATTTTTGGAAAATTTTTGGAAAAAAAACGTCTGGTGCACAGGCATACAAAAATACATAACCTAGAAACGATATAAATTTCATGCGAAATATAATAAGCGTCCGTTGGACAGACGGCTCAGCAACCCAGCATACAAATACGTCGATAATTTTAAAAAAGTATTTTTTGCCAAAGTAGTTAGTCTAACCCTTTACTATATTATTTCATGATTTCATAAACTTCTATAACTTTTCAGCAACTTTCTGTGACCCAAGATATTTCTGTGATTTATAGCAGAAATATTTTGCTGGTATAAATTTGTGGTTATTGAACTTTGTGGTAAACTATATTTTTTTTTGAATTTTGCGTAATTTTTAATAATTAGGAGACCTGTTGGTATTCCACGTTGCATTACTGCAATTTTATTGCTTTGTTGAGCAAACTTTTAACGTTTACTTAGAATATTTACCGATTTAGACAAATATTCAGCCTTTACTCTAAATAAAACATATTTTTTGGAAAATATATATCGAAAAGCCATAAAATACTCCTAGTAAAGTACACTCAACAAGAGTTTTTATGCAATTTTGGATTATTCGGATTTACAAATAGTTGGTATTCGTCGTTTGGACTTTTACGGCAACCCAGAAAACATTTTCGACATTGGATTAAATCTCGTTTGGTGGACGGATGAAGCAGCTAATCAGTTTCCTGGATCTTTTTTTTTCAATTTCGCTGACATTTTTGATTTGGACTTTTATTCGATTGTTTTTCGCGTGATTGATTTTTTCTTCGTTTATAATTGGATCAAGCTTCTCTACGTTTGACTTTTCGCTCACCCAAAAATATTTGCAAACGTTTTAAAAAAGGATTTTGCGAAAAATTTAAGATTTTCTCCAGACATTGGATTGAGAAACTGCATAACAGTTTAACGGTGACCAGAACTAAGAAGATATTTTTGATTTTCCTCAAATATTTTTTAAGGTTTTGCGTAGTTTTGGAAAAATTGACCCACTAGTTCGTTGTCAGCTATTTTAAAGAGGAAACTTTCTTACTTTTGAGAATCAAAAAGTTAAGAAAAGTTCAAATCTTGAACAAAGTAAGTCCTTCTCGTTGTGCTTCTTTCGGATTTCGGAAAACAAACAACATTTTTCAAAAGTTATACGCACAAAAGGAAGATGTACAAGACATTATGCGATAGATACGCGAACAGCGTCAACGACCTGTTGGATTATATTTCAATTTTTTCAATCACCAACCCAGAGGATACGGCGGACACGTTAGAAACAACCCGTATGGAGTTAGATTCACATTGGAGTTTAGTCAAGAGAGCGTATGTTGAATGCAGAGAACATAAACCAGAGGAAGGAGGAAAAGAAATTGACAAAAATAAATTAAGGAAAAATTATATGGAGGCGATGGACGCGTACAAAAAGGCGTTAAGTGCCATTAATATACAATTGCAAATCGTTCGTGATAAACGGATGTTGGAACAAACAAAAAGAGAATCGTTAGTGACCCACCAAGGAACGGAAAAGGAGTTTACTGGTGTAGCTCGTTTACCACCATGCGATACGGAGACCTTTAAAGGAGGATATCGGGAATGGCCCACATTTAGAGATTTATTTACTACGATTTACATTAAAGGATCAAAACTAAGCAACGTAGAAAAGTTATTTCACTTGAAGCAGAAGACCGCTGGGGAAGCAAAGGAAATTATTTGTCACGTACCACTAACCAATGATGGATTTGAGCTTGCATGGAAAAATCTTTCTGATCGCTACGAGAATAAACGGATGCAAGTAAATGAGGAAATAAAGACACTTTTAAATCTGCCTGGAGTTTCTGCCGACTCAAGTCACTCAATACAAAAATTACAAAGAACTGTCAATAGCTGCATACAAACTTTGGAATTATTGGAAGTCGATGTTAAGCGATGGGATCCCCTTCTAATATACATTTGTGCTTCAAAATTGCCGAGAAATTTTTTGGAGGAATTCGAGAACTCACTCAACAATTGCAAAATTCTACCGAAATGGGAACAATTTAACAATTTCTTAACAAGTTCAAAACGATGGAATCTGTTGGAAATGTAAAACCATCAACTTCAAAATTCAATCTGAAGAAACAACCTACTTACAACAAACCTAGATTTTTGAACACATTTCAAGCAAATGTTACAAGGAATACAAATAATTCTGGAGGAAGACCCAATTCTAGTCAGAATTTACAACAGAATAGAACCTAAAATAGTGCACACATTGCCCAAACCTGCCAAGTTTGCAGATCTAAACATGTTATACGAGATTGTACGGAATTTCAAAAGAAGAGTGTAAACGATAGAATTCATATCGTGAAGGCCTCACATTTATGCTACAACTGCTTGTCATCTAACCATGGTGTAAAGGATTGTAAGAGTCGTTTTGGATGTCGAACCTGCACGATGAGACATCACACTTTGTTACATAAGGGAACGGAAACCCAATCTTCAAATACATACCTAGCTCGAGTGGAGACACAACCTAGAAACAGTGCCGCCACTCATACACAACAAATACAGTCCACAACCAACTTAGAACCAGCAACAGTTACAACTTCGACACTTCAGGAAAAGCAAATTAGTCAGCAACAATCTGGAGGTACACTACTCTTTACTGCCATGGTACAAATAGAAACGAGAGGACAACTTTACGATGCCAGAGCACTCATTGATTCTGGATCACAATCCACATTTATTTCGGAAAAACTTAAAAATTTGCTGAAATTACCAACAAAGAGCAATTTAGTTCATGTCACTGGATTAAATCAATTTGTTTCGGAGACTTCAACGAAATCTTGCCTTTTCACATTGAGATCCAAGTTCGACCCTAGTTTTAAACTGGATGTTTGGGTTCCAGTTTTAAAAACTCTACCATCAAATCTACCACCACAAAACTTAGATAAATCACAACTTCGAGACATAACATCATTGAAGCTAGCTGACCCGAAGTTTTACATCAGTCAACCTATTGACTTACTCATCGGTATGGACATAAGACCTTTGATATTTACACTTGGAATTCCCATGAAAACTTTTGGATCAATATTAACTCAAAGAACTAAATTTGGATGGATTGTTGGAGGACCCATTCCTGGAAATGCTATCCAACGAAAACAAATTGCTTTGCTGAATACAACTTCAATTGACAAAATACTTACACGTTTTGGGAGGTGGAAGAGACCCCTAAAAAAGTTTTACGGTCAGAAGAAGACCAATTTTGCGAAACGAATTTCATTGATACAACAATACGAAACAAGGATGGAAGATATGTTGTGACTCTCCCATTTAAAAAATGCGAGGAATTGTGAAATTCCTAGAATATTGCCTTAGCACAATTCTATAGAATGGAACGGAAACTTATGAGAACACCAGATATTAAGGAACAATTTGATAAATCGGTACTCGAGTACCTTGAACTTGGACATATGCGGAAAATAAACCCAAATGAAATTAACAATGTGCCAAATTATTACCTGCCACATCACACAGTAATAAAACCTGTTCGTATTACAACGAAACTTAGAGTCATATTCAACGCTTCGTGCCCATCATCAAATAAAACAAGCCTCACCGACATATTATTTCCTGGACCCATATTACAACAGGACTTAGTACTACAAATTTTGAAATGGAGATTTTTCAAATACGCTTTTAACGCCGACATCACTAAGATGTATCGGCAAATACTTTTGGACCCAAAGCAAACAAAATACCAAAGGATTTTATTCAGAAAATCACCTGCAGACCCTGTAGAGGATTTCGAGATGTTAACAGTAACTTTTGGAGTAAACTGCGCGCCATTTTTAGCATTGAGGACACTCATTAAGTTAGCAGAGGATATTAAAGACCTGCACCCGAAAGCAGCAGAAATAATATTAAACAAACTATACGTTGATGATGTATTGGCGGGCGGTCACACATTAGAACAAGCGATCAAGGCCAGAAAGGAATTAGTCTCAGCTTTGGACTCTGCCGGTTTTACCCTCATGAAATGGGCCTCAAATGATCATAATGTTATTAAAGATATTCCGGAGGAAAAGTTACTGCCACTGAATTGGTTGGATATTTCTGAGGATGCTTCCACAAAAACACTGATCGTATATTTCTGGAGACTTCTTCTCTTTTACGCCACCACAAATGGAAAATCAAGACAAATATACAAAACGAGAAGTTTTATCAACAATAGCGAAATTGTTTGACCCTTGTGGATGGCTGGCGCCAGTGGTAGTAGTAGCGAAGCTTATTATGCAGCAAATCTGGCTGGATAAAATCGATTGGGATGACCCACTGAAGACGGTGACTCATATGAAATGGAAAAACTTCGTCTCAAATAGCCAGAAGATTGAAAATCTCAAGGTTCCAAGATGGATACAATTCACATTAGATGGCTCTGTAGAAATTCATGGCTTTTGTGACGCTTCGGAAAGCGCATATGGAGCAGCGATTTACGTCCGAATCGAACATACGGATCATAGTACCCACACCTTCTTGTTAGCCGCCAAGACCCGAGTTGCTCCGATTAAGAAGCTTTCTATTCCTTGACTTGAACTCTGCGTTGCGGTTCTGCTGTCCAAACTGGCAGTTTCCATAACGAACAATTTACAAATATCCCACTTTTCGACCCAATTTTGGACAGATTCCACAATTGTTTTGGCTTGGTTGAAAAAGCCTCCTTGTCATTGGAGCACATTCGTGGGAAATAGAGTATCGGAGATTTTTGAGAGCGTTGGCCAAGAGAATTGGAGACATATTGACTCGGAGGACAATCCAGCTGATTTACCAAGTCGAGGATGTTCGCCTGTCGACTTGAAGACTCAGGACCTCTGGTGGCATGGACCTCAGTGGCTCAAAATGCCCAAAGACAGATGGCCACCGAACCAAATTCTAAGCGACACAATTTTGGATGCCAAAGCTGTTAGAAACCTAACGCTTTTTGAGGAAAAGGATGACCCTCTACAGAACTTCTCATCGCTAGCAAAAGTTTACAGATCATATGCATATGCCTTACGTTTCTGGAAAAACACCGGATCAAACCGACAACAACTTAGAATATTATCAACGAAGCATTCAGCTGCCGAAATTCAAGATGGAAAACGAGCAAGCATAATACAGACTCAAAGGTTCTTCTATTTGAATGAGTACGAATCATTGGGGAAAAAGACTCGGATTTCATCAACAAGTTCGCTTTTGACCTTAAATCCGTTTTTAGACTCGAAAGGAATATTGAGACCAATGGAAGATTGGTACAATCTACAGCACTTACATACAATGAGCGCCATCCAATAATTCTGCCACACGGAGCCGTTTTTAGTCAGTTATTGGTCGACTTTGTTCACAAACTCACGTTACATGGTGGAAATCAGTTGATGACCCGAATAATAAGATCCGAATTCTGGATATTTGGATTGAAATCGTTGGTCAAAAAGACACTTCGGAATTGTAAAACATGCATAATACATAAAAAAGGACACAGGAAGAAATAATGGCCTCTGTTCCACCTGAACGTACATTTTTATCTAGACCTTTCACGAACACAGGTGTCGATTTCGCAGGACCTTTTAACATTAAAGTTATTCTGGAAGAGCTTGCTTTATCACAAAAGGTTATGTGTGCCTTTTTATTTGTTTTGCTACAAAGGCAATACATTTAGAGCCTACAAGCGACCTTTCGACGCACGCATTTCTCGCTGCTTTTTCAAGATTCGTTAGCCGGCGAGGGTGCCCTTCTTGCATTTATTCTGATAACGGAACAAATTTTGTTGGCGCTGTTGATTTGATAAAAAAAGATAGAATTGCGCTCATGAAAAGCTTACAAACAACTACGGTTGAAAGCCATTTTTACCAAAATCTTAACTGGAAGTTCATCCCACCTGGTGCGCCTCACATGGGCCGCTTGTGGAAAGCCGGCGTTAAGTCTTTTAAGCTACATTTAAAGAAAAGTTTACCTAAAATGAATTTTACATTTGAGGAATTCACAACAATTTTAGCCCGAATTGAGGCCTGTCTCAATTCGCGACCTTTAAGTCCAGCTAGCGACGACCCAGATGATTTTTCACCCTTGACTCCGGGTCATTTTCTCATAGGAACTTCTATTCTTGCTCCAGCGGAGACTGATGTTTCAGACACAGACATCAATTTAGTAAATCGTTGGAAACGACTTAGAGTCATTTCTCAATATTTTTGCAATCGATGGAAGTTAGAATATTTGCATGAACTCCATCGACGAACAAAATGGAAATACGAAAAGGAAAACGTTAAAGAGGGGGATTTAGTCGTCATCAAGGACGATAGACTCGCTCCCAATGAGTGGAAGATGGGACGGATTATAAGGACGTATCAGGGCACGGATCAGAATACTCGAGTAGTGGACGTATGGACTTCTGGAGGCAATATAAGCAGACCCATTACAAAAATAGTCAAACTTTTCTCCGACTGACTAGTCGGATCTTATTTAAAAAACTTAGTATTCTGTTTATTTCAGACATGGCAGCCTACCTTCCAAACCAGGATTGGCGCTATGAAGAGCGCAGCCCCAGCAGTCCACCCCGAAGTCCCAATCGCCCAGCAAACCGAACGAATCAACCAGCCCATAGCCAAAATCAACCAGCCCGTAGCCAAAATCAGCCCGCCCGCAGCCCAAATCGATCCCCCAGGAGAAGCCGTTCGGAAAAGCTTCTGGCAGTTTGCTTGCGGTCTGTGCCAGGAGGACCACGAAATAAGTTCATGCCCTCGGTTTCGGCCACAGACACCCTTCCAGCGATATGAAACAGTGGAGCGGCGGGGCTATTGCCGTAATTGTTTGGCTCGGGACCATTTAGCGCCAGACTGCAGAAGTCTAACTGGTTGCCGACGGTGCGATGGTCGACACCATACCTTACTCCACGGCGCAACGCAATTGGAAGAATATGGAGCGATTAATGCCCCCACCTTAGCATGGGACTTAGTATTTGTGCACACCGCCATGGTCAGGGTGACTGCAGAAGGCATGGATGGTTTCTCTATCGTGCGGGTACTTATTAGCCAGGCGGCGACGATGTCGCGAATTTCTTACTCAGTTTTCCGTCGCCTGGGTCTGATTCAATTCACATATAGAGGGCAGCGTTTCACAACATTTACGATTGCGCCCCGCAGAACAAGTTCCGCATGGTCTTTAAGAGCTAATGCGATGGTGGTGGATGATTTTCCGAGACGCATCTACGCAGATCCCATTTTGGAAGACCCCACAAGATTTTTAACGAACGATGTCCTGGCTGATACGGACCCAAGGGGAAATACACCGGTGGAAATAGAGTTGGGTGCGGACACCTATACAGTGATCCGGGAGAGTGGATGTACGGCTGCGGGCATCGGAGATGTGGTGGCATACAACACACAGCTAGGATATGTCTTTGCTGGTCCCATATGGAATATGCTCCTAGATTAAAAAGTATATATGTACTTAAATGGTAATTTACACTTGTCACTCGGGGGCCCAAAAATGTTCATAAACGTGTATACTTTTGCTCTCTACTGTCGGTTGGAGTTAGCGGTGACTGCGTCAAAAAATTAGAAAATATGTAAAACATAAAAATGTAAACAAGGTAAATAGTTCACCCACACTCATACGCAGTCACCGGTAAATTCCAACCGATTGGAAGTACATAAACAGAAAGAAGAATTGCAAACTGGCCTAATAAGCTGATGCAAATTATTGCGGTCGGTCTTTGTTATACCGCGAACGCGTAAGTTGAAGTTTAAAGTTTCCCCCCGGTGACAAGTGCAAAACATAAAGTTACAACAGTGATCATTAACATAAAGTATTACAGAACGTTGATTTTTTTACACAACATAAAAATCACACTCAAGATTTAAACATAAAATTGCAAGGAGCAATTAAAAGTATTAAACACAAAATCAACATTTCAACAAAGTGAATTTACAACAAGAATAACTAAATTGAATTTGTCAACATAAAGAAACAACATAAAATACCACAAAGTACAAAATAAATTAAAGTACAAACACGAAAACTTAAAACCTAAATTAACCTAAATAATACTACTTACAAACTACAATTTACTAGTTATAACTTACAAGCTAAAAATAAGTTAAACACAAACACATACATAAATACTTACCTTGAATTCCCTAAAATTTGCCTATTCGTTTTACCTAAAAGCTAAACTAAAATTTCCTAAAATTGTCCTAAAACTTACTTGCGAAAATTACCTACTTAAAATTACTTAAAAATTGCTATGAAATGTCCCTACATAAAATCTAATTACTTGTGAATAAAAACTTGTATATATTGCCTACTTAAAACTAAACCCTAAATTAAATTTGCTACCTAACCTAAAGCTGTAAATAAAACACCACATTGAATTCAAAACGAAAAAACAACAAATCTTATTACTCCAAAAGGCAAACAAAAGGTAAGCCGCGAAACAGATCCTGAAATTCTTTGGACCATCGCTTAATAAATCCCAATAATGACTTGGCTTTATTAAGACAGGATTCAATATGAAGATGAAACCTTAGTTTATTATCCAAGATTACACCAAGATCAGCGAAAGGCAAAACATATTCTGATTTGTATGAACCAACACGGTATTCAGTACAGATCTGTCGAAACCTAAATAATGAAAGCTTTTTTTCATTTTTTAAGATTTAAAGACATTACATTGACTGGTGCAGCGTTAGCTAAAGAATGTAAATCGAATTGTAATTGAAGTGAATGGCTTGAAGTTATTATTTGATGGAACAATTTAACGTCGTCAGCGTACATTAACATTAAGGTATTGCACAAAGAGAAGGGTCTAAGTGACTACCTTGGGGAACACCAGACGAGACAGTAAAATTTTTCGATAAACAACTATTAAATAACACATTCTGTGCAGTGTGACCAGATTTAAAAAATGTTGCAGCTAAATCAGCATTAAAATAATGCTAAAAAATACTAAAATAAATATTAAAATGCCAAAAAATAATGCTAAATTTAAAAACTTATTTAAAAAAAAAAATATACATTAACCCACAGTATAGAAGTTATATTAAGTTTGTTTTTCCGTTTGTAGCGCAATGAAGTAATCATTTGCTATCCTATAAAGTATATATATTTATGATAAGAGTAAAATTCTTAGTCGATCACTCTGGCATCCACAACATTCAGATAGGACACTGAATTTTGGAAAGATGCATCATTTGTTTGCAGCCATGTCAAGTTGAAGATAAACACAGCCCCTACAAAACGGTACCGCCCGATTTCAGTTTTTTGCTGTTTTTGCCTACAATTTCAGGCTGAATTAGCTATGATTTGGTATTTAAGGTTCCAAAAACCTTCTCCACTAACAATCGTGGGCATAAAGTCCACATTCTGGAATAGCCCCCATATAACGTTATTATCCGATTTCTGGTATTTTGACGTTTTAAGCTACATCTTCAGACCGAATTAGTTATAGTTTGATATTTACGGTTCCTTGTGGTCAAAAAAACGTATCTACCAAAAATTGTGTACAAAAGTTCATGTTTTGGAATAGCCGCATATAACGGAAACAACCAAACGGTTTCCGATATCTTTTATGATTTTAGCTAAATTTTCTGACCGAATTTGCTGTACGCAATTTAGAATTTAGAGTTGTCAACAAACTTCTCCATAAAAATTGTGGACATAGGTTGACGTTTTGGAAAAGGTCCAATAAAAAAGGTACCCGTTGATTTGATTAAATTTGGGTGTCATTTGGGTTCAATCTTCTTCACCATAAATAACGGACACATGTCCGTGTTTTTGGTTTGGCCCCATATAACGGCACCATCGCACGGTGGTCGAAGGCACTGATCTAGCGGCGCGAAATTAATAACTTGCAAACGAATTGAGATACGTCACTGAAATTTTGCACAAACTCAGCTTGTACCTGTGGGTAATATTGGGCCAAATATGAATAATATCGGCCAATGTTTTGGTATAGCCCCCATATAACGGTACCTTCCGATTTTCGTATTTTGAGGATTTAAGCCACAACTTCGTAGCAAATTAGCTGTATTTTGGTACTTAGGGTTCCTAGTCGTCACAAAATATTTCCACCAAAAATTATGGACATAGGTGCACGTTTTGATATAGCCGCCATGTAACCGTACCTCCCAGTTTAAGGTATTTTGAATATCATGACCTCATTTTTAAACCAACTTGGCTGTAATTTTGCATTCCGTGTTCTCACTGCGTATAAAATCTTCTTACAAAACATTTTCAATACGGATTTATGTTTCGATGTAGCCCCTTTTATGGTACCCCCGATTCGTTAAATTTTTACTTGTTATCCCATATTTAATAACATATTTAGCTATAATATGTTATTTTAGTGTCTCCGGGGGTAGAACTCCTCCTTGCAAACAGTTCTCAAGATAGGTCCATATTTTGATTTATCTCCCACACAAATGCACAGCTAAATTTGTATGAATTTCATGCAAAATCCCTTATTTTAAAAGTGCAGTCATCAAAAGATTTGCAAGTATTTGCAGCCCTAATGTGGTTATTCCGTATCCAGGGAATCCAATTTCATTCCCCAAATAATAATCGAACCTAAGTTCGGCCGAGTTTACAAGATGCACTCTATGGAACAAGCGCGTACAACCCGTAAAAACACTAAAAAATCGTATTTTTTGAAAATTTATTGCTATATAACTAAGTACCTCCAGACCCCAAACTAATTTTTATAATTTAAATCACACCCTCTGCTAATAATTAAAAATAAATCTTGTCCAGTTTCATTACGAATTTATTTAACATTCAAACAAATATGAAGTTAATTTTTTTGCACCAATTTTTTTAAAATCTGGTGCAACAAAAACTCTTGTATTTGATAGTGAATAACTGAGTGAATATTTACAACAACAAAAATGAAAAAGCAAAATCTTTGTCTGCAAAGTGTCTGTAATCGGTACAATAGAAAATATTTCGCAATTTTATAGTTCGATTTTTTGACTTTCGCGCCGCTAGATCAGTGGTTTCGACCAGTGTGCATCGGTTTCTTTTTTTAAGTTTTTATTTACATATTCGGGCAAGATTGGGTGTCATTTGGTATTTATATTTCGCAGTAGTTAAAAACTTCTCCATCGAAAAGTTAGTACATATGCTCAAGCTGTGCTATAACCCCCATATAACGGTACCGCTCGATTTCGCATAGTTTAAGTTCTTAGAAGAGTGAAGTAGGAGCCACCGTGGTGCAATGGTATGCATACCCGTAATGGGTTCGATTCCCCTGCCAGGCAACATCAAAAATTTCAACGGTGGCAAAATACTCCTCAGCAATGTTGGCGACATTTCCTGAGTATTTCAGCCATGTAAAACTTCTCTACAAGTGGTGTCTTAGTTCACGCCGTTCGGACTCGGCAATAAACAGTAGGTCCTTATCATTGAGCGAATATGAATCGGGGTGCACTCATGGGACGTTTGTGGAACAATTATATATACATAAGTATTTGGGGTTCCCAGTGGTCAAAGAACTTCTACATCTAAAATAGTGGCGTTGGTGTTTTCGTAAAAAAAAGAAAATAGTTCGTGGTAGAGGGTATAACCAGTTCGACCCGGCAAAACTTCACGTTTTTACAGTTTGTTTACTTGTTTTATTTTATTTGCTTATTCACATTTTCATTCCTTTAAATCAGAGCAAAGACAACGTTGTTTTGAGCTGTTCAAACAGCGGTTCTATTCAATTTAACCGACATTTAACTGATTTTTTTATAAAAAAGTCCTAAAATATCTAAGATTTCGTAAATAAAATAATGCTTAATTAATAAATGAAAAATCCTAAGAAAAATTCTAATTGCTAATGCCTTGTTCAGACTAACGGTGTTTCGCTCTCTATTCGTTGTTCGACACCAAATTACAATGTAATTACTTCATTTCCCATACAAAATATTGAGAACGAACAACGATTTGTGTACATTGTTCAATTTAAATTACTCTCAGAACGACGATAAAATATGTCCCATCTCTAACAAATGAGAGAATTTATCGAAATAATTTAATTATGACAGGAAAAATACAAAATTTAAAAATTTATTAAAAACCCAAACATTTTTAAAAAACTGCAAAATATGAATAAAAAGTAAACGCTTTAACGACTAGTATATATTCAAATCATAGCAAATTGTGTCTTCTCTTTCATTGCACTTGCATTTCTTGTCCATCGTTTCAAATTCGCGTACAAATTTAGAAACAAAAATCAAATGCCTGCCGGAAAGTCTGTATACCAAAAAGTTATTTTGGCAGGTCTCTCTCTCGTTCATTTTCAAAATAGACAAATTTGAAAATGTACTGAAAACACCAAAATTTTGAGAAAAAATAGAAAACATGAATGATAATAATATAATTTAATATTGAATAGATATCTGTGAAAAGGACAAATATATTTTCAGTTCAAATCAATTAATTTTACTTGTCTTTTGGCTGAAACTTTCTTTCAAATCAGTAAACAAAAACTATGAAAATATGAATCATGTTGCTATGAATTGTGTACCATGTCGTATGAACGGGTTAATTCGTGAACGTAATTATGAGAACGAACGACGTTATTCAAATGCTGGTATGAACATGGCATAAATGAATATTTTGCGGCTATATCCAAAAATATAATGCCAAATTTAGCTGCAAAAATGCTAATATGGTCGCACTGATTCTGTGTACGACATTCTAAGTAGGTGAATATTCAGTATAAGAAAACGCAAGGAACCCCATTAGGTTAAGTTTGTAAAGCAACAGTTTATGTACAACCTATGGCACAATTACCCAGGTAGTGGTATCACACCAGCTGTTCGAAAATGAAAAGTCAAATCACTTTGTAAAAAAAATATTTTTGTTGTAATTTCCCCAACAACATAAAGAAAATTTTGACATTACATATTCAACATTTTACGATACCTTGGTAATTGTGCCATGGTACAACCGTATCGAAGGCTTTACTAAAGTCAGTATAAATTTGATTCTTATTACTAAATTCGTTATGTACATGCGTAACAAATTCTAAGAGATTTGTGGTTGTTTATCTTCCTTAAATAAAACGGTGTTGGAGACGGGAAATTATTGATTTCATGAAATGTTTTAATCTGCGAGATATTAATAGTTCAAATAATTTAGGAATTGCGCTTAATTTCGCAATGCATCTATAATTATCAACCAAACATCTATTACCAGACTTATGAAGTGGAATAATATAGCTAGACCGCCATTGGAGTGGTAAATATCCTTGGCGTAAAGATTCGTTAAAAATCCTAGTAAGTGGTAAGCAAAATTCATTTGCACAATTTTGAAGAATGGATGTTCCAGGTTTATTAGAAATATTTAAAGAATTTAAAGCCGCTCAAACCGCTTTATCAGTTAAAGTAATACAGGGTCAATTATTAAATGATTCAATAGAAAAATTATATTGACCATTAAATCCTATTGAGGAATAAGATGATTCAAAGAAATTGGCAAGCATGTTTGAGATTTCGGGCTATCAGAGGATTCTCTTCAACCAAATCTCATGCAACTGGGAAACGTTTGAACTTTACGTTTAGAGTTCACAAATTTATAAAAACTTTAAAAATTAAAATAGCCCATTCAAATAAATGTGCAGGACAAGACATTATCTATCAGATCAGTCTGCCTAGTATAAATTTCTATATACGAATTAGGAGCAATATAGGAGCAGGTTATAAGAAAACTGTTACCGAAATGCTTTAGTTTTACGCAAATGAATTCATCGTTAGAGTTACTTTGAAGGTTTACAAGTTCAGAAGAGATAGAATTATGGATAGCAATCAACACGCCACCACCAGTTTTATTTAACCTGTCTTTCCTATAAACTTGATAGTTATCGGAAAAGATTTCAGAATCATTAATATCTGGTGTTAGCCATGTTTCTGTAAAAACTATAACTTTAAAATCACAATGAAAACTTTTTTTATAAATTTCTAAGTTTAGTATTTATGCCTCGAACATTTTGATAACCAAAGAAGGTTGATTACGGGAATTTGAATGAGTATTAGTATCTGCAGGAACAGATTCTTTATTATTAGATTTTTTTATAATCTGCAGTAACAGATTTATTAATAGCAGGAGGAGGTTTATTTACAAAAGCAAAAGGATAGTTATCTGCAGCAACAGACCTTTCCTTCGCGTTTAAAACAGGAGATGCGGTTTATGTTTATTCAATTCGGTAGATTTATTAGCCATATCTGGAGAAGATAAGAATTTAAACTAATCAAATTATACGAACCTACGCAGGAATTATCAACAACAATGGCAGACAACTTCTTCCTCTTTGGAGAATCATTAGAGAATTCAAATTTATTAACCAGCTTTTCAATATTATCAAAGTTCTTAAACACAGTATTAATGGCCTGTTTCTCTAAGACGATTCGAATTCAAATTCGTTAGAATTACTACCAAACTCCTGTTGTTTAGGAAATATTTTTTTGATTAAAAATAAAAACAATTCAAATATTGTTTAAAAAACAGAAGTTTGGTAGTAGTTCGAAGGACTTTGTATTCGAATCGTCTTAGAGAAACAGACCATAAAATCTTTTTTAGGTTTAAAAATTCAGTTTTAGTTTCTTTAAATAGACGATGAAAATTTATTTCAGGATCTCTACATTCCAGACAAGACCAAGGAAGACCTTTAGTTCTATCCGTAATGTGGTCAAACTGTTTCCCATTAAAACCGGCACATTTAAAGTGTGCATTGTTATCGCATAACCAGCATGTAATTAATCGTTCATTAAAGTTTTTAACATTACACTCTCTATACAAGAATGCCATTATAATAATTAATAGATATAACAAAACAGCTTAAAAGTATGCTAGATAATGCAAATGATTAAATACTATAAAATTTTAAATAATATTAAAATAAAGAAAATGGCAACTTTAAAATTACTGCCAAAACGTATGCTCTAATTTTTATAAAGAACAATAATTTAATGTAGAGATAATAAAGAAAAAGCAAAAACGTCAAAAGCAAACAAACACTTGTAGGAGGGAAAATTTGCAGACTTACAAAAAACACAAAATCACTTAATCATTGTTAAATACAACAAACTTTCATACACTTCAAATGCAAAATTTTTCACTGAATTAATTTTACACAACTTTACACCAATTTAACCACTATAACCCGTGAAAATTTATAATAAATTTTATACTCGGAAAGTACAAAATAAAAACGCTTCTAAACAATCAGACAATCAGACCAACAAATTTTACCATCGATCTGATTACTTACTTACTTAGCTGGCCCATTACAGAACATTTGTTCCATAGGCCGAACTAAGAAAATATCTCCATTCCTCTCTATTTGTTCCTTCGCACTCTGGAATACCGCGCCTTTTCATCTCATCATCCACTTGTTTGCGCCAAGGGGCCTGCCAATTCTGCGTGCACCGCCAAGCGGTCCGTAATTATACGCCTTTTTATGGCCTAGCCAACGCAATCGCTGCATCTCGATACGTTTAACAATATTGATGTCGTTGTATAGCAGATACAGCTCGTGGTTCATGCGACGTCGATATTCACCGTCAACGCAGATTGGTCCGTAAATCTTTCGAATAATTTTTCTCTCAAACACACCAAGCACTGCCATGTCTGCTTGCGCAAGTACCCAGGCTTCGGAGCCATACATCAGCACGGGTAGTATCAGTGTTTTGTAGAGCGTTATTTTTGTTTGACGAGATGTGGCTTTGTTTTTAAACTGCTTACTTAAACCAAAGTAGCATCTGTTGGCCAATACAATTCTTCTTTTTATTTCACAACTGATGTCGTTTGTTGTGTTTACGGAGGTGCCGAGGTAGACGAAGTCTTTTACTATCTCAATATTATAGGAACTAACTTCCACAGTCGGTCCGAGCTCATAAAGGTATCAGTTACTTCTTTTACTGATCGGCCCATGATGTCTATATCATCAGCATAAGCAAGTAAGATGTGACTATTGGTGTAGACTGTGCCACTTCTTTTGACGTTTGCCTCTCGTATAACCTTTTCTAGCAGAATGTTGAAGAGGTCACACGAAAAGCTGTCTCCTTGTCTGAAACCTCTTTTGGTACCAAACTCTTCGGAGAGGTTCTTTCCTAATTTAACTGAGGACCTCGTGTCAGTTAAAGTCATTTTACAAAGCCGGATGAGCTTTGCGGGTATACCAAATTCAGACATGGCTTGGAATACCTTTGAACGCAGCGGGCTGTCGAATGCTGCTTTATAATCGACAAAAAGTTGGTAGGTGTCGATCTGCATCTCTTGGGTTTTCTCCAGGATTTGCCGCAGGGTAATTATCAGGTCAATGGTGGACTTGCCAGGTCTAAAGCCGCATTGGTATGGTCCAATTATCTCGTTGACCATAGGCTTTAGTCGTTCGCACAATATCCCTGACACGATCTTGTAGGCAATAGGGAGTAGACTTATGCCCCTATAGTTAGAGTATACAGTCTTATCTCCCTTCTTGTGGACGGGGCACAGGATACTCAGGTTCCAATCGTCGGGTACTCGTTCTTGCTGTCAGATGGTGCTAACTAGCTGATGAATACACCTTATCAGCGTGTCGCCTCCGGTTTTGAACAGTTCGGCTGGTAAGCCATCGGCCCCTGCTGCCTTATTATTCTTCCGCCGATTTATTGCTGTCCTTACCTCATCTTGGCTGGGCGGTATACATTCAATACCATCTTCTGGGATTGGGACTGTGGTATCTTCGTCGTCTTCGCTGCTATTGTATACCAACAGATTTGAAAAATGTTCTTTCCATATCCTGAGTACACTATTTGCATCAGTTACCAAATTACCTTGCTGGTCTCTGCAGGAGGATGTGCCTGTACCAAAGCCATCAGTTTGATGCTTGACTCTTTGGTAGAATTTTCGGACTTCATTCTGGCTCCTGTACATCTCGATTTTTTCACACTCCCGCTTTTCCATCTCTCTCTTTTTCCTGCGGAAAAGACATTTCTCCTCTCTCCTTTTCTCCCTGTATCTCTCTCGTGCGCTACGCGCTGCTACGGATTGTAAAGTAGCCCTATATGCCGCATTTTTCTCTTCGGTGGCAGCACGACACTCCTGATCATACCATGGATTCCTTGGTGGAGGTGTCTGGTATCCAAGTATGGATTTTGCGGCTGTTTGCATGGAGTGGGCAAAGCTTTGCCATTGCGCTGATATGTTATTGGGATGAGGAGTGCTTTGATTAAGCAATTGGGCTAGTTGAGTGGAATATGCTGTGGCTATCTGTTGTGATTGCAGCTTACCGATGTCTAACTTTCGTGTTGTGTCTGTTCGTACTTTGTTTGCTACGTTTAAGCGGGTGCGTACCTTTGCTGCAACAAGGTAGTGGTCCGAATCAATGTTTGCGCCTCGGAACGATCGTACATCTAACACGCTCGATGAATGTCTTCCATCTATCACAACATGATCAATTTGATTTCTTGTTTTCTGATCTGGAGACAGCCAGGTGCCCTTATGAATATCGAGATGATTAAATCGGGTACTGCTAACTACCATATTTTTTGCAGCTGCAAAGTCTATCAGCCTCATACCATTGTCAGATGTTTCACTGTGGAGACTGAATTTCCCGACTGTTGGGGCAAAGATATTCTCCTTTCCAATTTTGGCATTAAAATCGCCTAGTAGGATTTTAATGTCATGGGCAGGGCATATGTTTCTTCTAAGCGCTCGTAAAATATATCTTTGGTCTGTTCGTCCTTTTCTTCAGTGGGAGCATGAGCGCAAATAAAGCTGATGTTGAAGAATTTAGCTTTTATTCGAATTGCAGCAAGTCTTTCATTCACTGGGGTGAAGCTTGATACCAGATGTTTTAGCCTCGACTAA
Source organism: Musca autumnalis (assembly GCF_047663935.1). Classification (NCBI taxonomy): domain Eukaryota; kingdom Metazoa; phylum Arthropoda; class Insecta; order Diptera; family Muscidae; genus Musca; species Musca autumnalis. The sequence continues at coordinate 160,897,410 of NW_027411977.1, read as the reverse complement.
CTACGAATCCGCAACCAAACTCATGCTTTACGTCATGGCAGTTATAATACAGTGCGTCACCTTTAGGTGTTGTTGTGACGCCTTTCCCAATCCATCGTATTTCCTGTATGGCAGTAATATCGGCCTAGTACTTTTCAAGTACGTTTGCCAATGCGAAGACGGCACCTTCTCTATAAAGAGTGCGAACATTCCAGTTGCAGATTCGCAGATCATGGTCCTTAAAACGTTTGCGGGGTTCGTCAACTTTAGAGGGGTTTGTTTTTCTTTTCTTTCGTTTTTTCATAGTAGTCTGTTTTTTCTAGGGGAGGGTTACTAACCCGACGCCCAAACCCAAGTTCTTAACGTTCTTATGGGTGAACGCGCGGCACATGTTAGCTCACTACCTGTAACGGGTGTTAAAGGCAGTTCCCCAGGTGACACCACGGGGAGGTCAGTGTCCACTTGAGATGAAAGAGGGACCAAGATAAATCCTGGGCTTTGCCATGTTAAAACCGGTCAGGACCGTTGCTTGGTATCTTCCATCCACTACGTCAACCAACGATCTGATTCCTTACAACAAAAACAATACAGCAAACATAAATGGTCTGTTCCTTTACTTTTGAAAATGGTAAAACCGGCAAAAGTAGTAGAAGTTGTAACTGCTCCCATATGAAATGTATGGTGTCTGAAGTAAAGGAAAGTTTTCGAGTAAAAAGTGATAAAACTTGAAGATTCTTGCACGTAACGGAACAGCGGTAAAGAGAGTGAAAGAAATGAATGATGAATATAGTGTTTTATATAGTTGGCAACGCCGAATCAGAGTTAAACAAAACAAAAGAGAAAACGAGAAAATAAGCAAGACTGTGATTACGCAGGTATTTTAAAAGTTAAATGAGAGAGTCAAAACAAAAAAAAAATTTAAGTAAGGAAGGCAAAAGAAAGAAATAAAGCTATTAGTGATCGAAAGAACGAAAATCAAAACAAACATAAGAAAAGTAAATGATGGCCGTTTCGTTTCAGCTTAATTTGCTCGGCATCCCATAGAAAAAGAAAAATCAAACTAAAACAAAAACATCTAAAGGGAAGGGTGATTTTGTGTCATAGTATATTACAAAAAAAACCAAAGAAGAACTCGAAAATAGCTAAAAAACCAATAATAGGTAGTGCTTTAGTGAGACCAAAAACCGTTCTGATTCCTTACAACAAAAACAATACAGCAAACATAAATGGTCTGTTCCTTTACTTTTGAAAATGGTAAAACCGGCAAAAGTAGTAGAAGTTGTAACTGCTCCCATATGAAATGTATGGTGTCTGAAGTAAAGGAAAGCTTTTCGAGTAAAAAGTGATAAAACTTGAAGATTCTTGCACGTAACGGAACAGCGGTAAAGAGAGTGAAAGAAATGAATGATGAATATAGTGTTTTATATAGTTGGCAACGCCGAATCAGAGTTAAACAAAACAAAAGAGAAAACGAGAAAATAAGCTAGACTGTGATTACGCAGGTATTTTAAAAGTTAAATGAGAGAGTCAAAACAAAAAAATATAAGTAAGGAAGGCAAAAGAAAGAAATAAAGCTATTAGTGATCGAAAGAACGAAAATAAAAAAAAACATAAGAAAAGTAAATGATGGCCGTTTCGTTTCAGCTTAATTTGCTCGGCATCCCATAGAAAAAGAAAAATCAAACTAAAACAAAAACATCTAAAGGGAAGGGTGATTTTGTATCATAGTATATTACAAAATAACCAAAGAAGAAATCGAAAATAGCTAAAAAACCAATAATAGGTAGTACTTTAGTGAGACCAAAAACCGTTCGACATAGAAAGAAAATAAAAAAAACAAAAACAACAAAAATAGGAAAAAATAGGAAGAAAAATAAAAAGGAAACGACAAATTAAACTGGCGAAAGCGAGAATTTAACAGTGACATCGATTACTTATATCGAATCAAAACAGTGATACCAAAAAGAAAGATATATTTTTGTTAATTAACAGATTCGAGATCGTATCGCAAGTTTAACGAAACCGTAGCAAATGCCAATATATGAACATTTTGTCCGCCACACAAAAAAGCGTCTTCATCAGATATCAACACTCAATGCCAAGAGAGGCAGAACCTACAAGAATCATCTTCAACAATCAACATCGTGTAAGCAGTTTCCATAACCACTCAACTTCAGCCAAGCCATCACGACAGCAGCACGTCCTGAAAATGCTACACCAAAATGTGCTCTTAAATTCGGAGTAAGTACACCTAATGACGAAAGCTGCCAAATGCAGACCTGTCGGTTAAAGAGATCATTTGGAAAGCGGCCTACCGATTTGATGCGATCCATTTGCATTTTTTTAGTAAGTATATGTGGATTAAAAATCCTAACCAATTCAAAATTCCTAGAATCTATTCAAATTTTAATTGTTGTTTTAAAATTGTTCTAATTTTATTTCAAAATCTTGAAAATTTCATTTGAATTAATATTTTCAGGCATATTTTTGTTCTAAATCTTTATTTTGCTACGATATTTTAGTTCAGCTTTGTTGATTTAGTTGTTCTTTGAAAGTATTGACAGCTATACCCCAATATAGCGCTATAATAGGGTCCCCTTGTTCTTCTATTTACTCTTGTGTACAGAATATTGGCTTCGAACTATGATTTCGTTAATCACTGAATTAATGAATTTGATATGAGTACATTCCAGTAAAATTTATATAATTTCCTACTTATAATAATACTCGTATAGACATTATTTAATCTAGTCTAAGGCACAGCCGACCAAGAAGAGGGCACACAAAATTCTCAATATTTGCAACTTTTGACAGTGTGTTAGTAACGTTGTATGCACGCATGCTGCAAAACAAAAACAAATCAAAACATTTGTGTGCTCTTTCGATGCGTTCGGGTTGTGTGTTTGAATTGCCGAAAAACTTCGTAACTTTAACAATATCAAAGCACGACATTGGTCTAAGGTATTCATAAAAATAAAATGAAAAATTGACTTTGAAATTTTCTTGATGTCTGAAGGTGAATTCAAAATGGTTAAGTAGGACAAACGGATGGTAGGTATTTGGTGAGGTGGTGAATCAATTGTTTACACTTTCGGGGTAATTTAAGCATCGGCCAAGAATTACCATGGATAGGTTGCAAGTAGTAACCGAGGGTGGGTAGCCAGTAGGCAAAATCGATCATTTCTAGTTAGCAGGGTGCCTACAATTTAATCGTGTATTGTTTATTTGAAATCGGATGTGAAGATGGCATGAGTGATTGTACCCCCGTTTTCTTTTCTTTGCATTATGATGGCTAGCAACTAGCACTGGTTCAACGTATTGAATTAGTAACCGCGATGCTACTTTCTCATCTGACTGCGACGAACACCCCCCAATACCGACGAGCTCTAGCCGCACACAAATCACCAAGTAGCCAGTGCTACAGTTCAAATAGGGACAGACTTGTGTAAGTCCGAATCGTGACACCTGGATCAGAGCAATATGAAAATCTGAGGTCGAGAGTGTTAAAGGAGTTCGGCAGTAGCAGCAGGATCAGAGCAATATGAAAATTTGAGGTCGAGAGTGTTAAAGGAGTTCGGCAGTAGCAGCTCTACATGATGCAGATTAATCTGCACCACACTGAGCTGCTGCTGCCTACCTCCTACTGGTGCTTTTGTGGGATTTTGAAGCATATCCTTCCTAATCCGAAATTGAGCAACCCCTCTCGACTGTGTAGATATGTCTCCCACTGACATCCGTTGCAAATCTAATGACAAGACCGCCGATCTTCGGATAGGAACTGAGAATTCCCCAGTTTTCCATCCGTAGACTATCGTTCTGCTTATCGCTGATTCACAAGGTTTTTGTAGAGCTACAAGAACTGCGGAAGTTTTGTTCTTCCCTGTGTTCTCCTTCACACTATCCTTGATCCCCACCGACTCGCAAGGTTTCTGCGAAGTGACAGCTGCTGCGGAGTTTTTGGCTCCTGCACCAACCTTGTTAGCCGTTGCAGCAGAGATAGATGAGTTGATCGGTTGTCACAGCGTTGATTTCTTCGCAGCTGGAGGTTGCTCCTCAGATGACCTCATCCTCTTCACCAATGTAGGTGCAGTTGATTTAGTCGGTGAGGGATGCCGAAGATGCCGACCCTGCCACATACCCATCATCTCGTTTGACGTGCTTCCCCCATCCCTAATATACAGTAAATCACAGTCAAAAGTATCCACTTTAGTTTCTTTCATTAAAACTGCGGTTGCTAAGAATTGGTTAATGATAGCGGATCCTTTATATATTTTTACATTAGTGTCTTAACATAAATATAATAAAATAAAATTAATTAAACAACATCGATTTCTACCTCACAGTGAAAAGTATGCACTCTAAAAGTTTCATGAAACAAAAAGGATTTTTTTAGGGTTTCAGCCCTTTATATGACATCCTTTATTATTCTTTACAGCTTTTAGTCTTTTTGGCAAAGATTTAACTAAGTTTTCGGGACAAGATATCGGAATTTTTCCCCATTCTTCTTGCAAGGCATATTTCAGGGTTCCTATACTTTAGATGTTACGATTTTTTTCTATTTGTCTCCAAAATACTCCATAAATTATCTATAGGATTCAAATCCGGGGATCGGGGAGGTGTTTGAATCACTTTTGAGCACATACATAGCATCCATTTTGAAAAAAATATGTGATTTGTGCTCGGGCTCATATATTGATAAAATTGGAATGTTGTCCCAAATCCCATTTTTTCAGCGCCTAAATTCCAAATTATCCTTTCAGAATGTTTAAATAACACTGTGCAACACTGAAAATGCAAACAACTTCTAGTGGACATTTTCTGAAAGTACATATTAAAAATACAAAACCCCTAGTTGGGTTTCGTGTTTCTAGATCGGGTTTGGATTTTATGGCCTCATCTATACCGGGCTAAAACGACCCCTTTTTTAATTGATTCGTGCATTATCTCAGAAACTAATAAGAATTTAGCTTTGCGGTCTTCAGCAATATTGTAGTCCTAAAGTAGTAGAACTTATATGTCTGACATACGAACTACGAAAAACCGCATATAGCGCATCAAAATTGATTAAATATAGGAAAGATTACATAATTTCTGGAATTATGGTCAGTAACTGCCAAACTATTTAGAATTGAATCAAGTAGCCTTTCGCAAAAACTTTCCAAATAATGTCCTTAGTAATTCTTCAAAACATTCTGAAGCTGTAAAACAATTATTTCATGTTTTTAGGCGGTATTTCATATCATACTTTCTACAAAACATATTTCAAACAACGTTCACACAGGCTGTTTATTCTCATATTTGAAATTTCAATGTATTGTTGATATATTTATCATATTGTCGTTGAATAATATGCTAGAAACAACGCGATAGAGGCATTTTACAACAATGATATGTTCTGAAGAGTTGTGTATTACATTCCAGTGAATATTTTTCCCAAAGATAACATTTGACTGTTTTGGAGATACACTGCGAAATATATACAAATCACGGAAATTTTAGATATATTATAAACTCTGAGGCAATAAATGAGGTTATTCTTGTTCATTATGTTTCCAAATACATTCTTCTTGTTCTTATGGAAAGATTCCTATTGGTTTCAAAGATATAGTCCCGATTTTCTGTAAAAAGTCAATATCTAGCCATGTTTAGATAGGGCCATAAAATCCGAACCCGATCTAACACAGCAAAATCCAAAGAGGGGTTTTGTCTCTTGCGTTTGTACTTTCATAAAAACCGCATATGAAATTGTTTGCACAAAATTACCTTGAAAATGTTGCACAGTGTAATACATCTTAACCTTAATTCCTTCGATAAAGACACGATTTCCTACACCGGAAGCGCTCATACAACGCCATACCACAACAGAGTCTCCTCTGTGCTTTACTGTTGAAATTGTGTGTTTGGGGTCCAAGGCGGTATTCGCCCTATGACATACCTTAATTGGTCCATATGACCAAAACAGGCTGCCAATGAAAGCAATGAAGACAACATTAACTGTTTTGGTCATATGGACCAATTAAGGTATGTCATAGGGCAAATACCGCCTTGGACCCCAAACACACAATTTCAACAGTAAAGTACAGAGGAGACTCTGTTGTGGTATGGGGTTGTATGAGTACTTCCGATGTAGGAAATCATGTCTTTATCGAAGGAATTAAGGTTAAGATGCTACTGATTATAGTTCAGTGAACTATATCCAAGCAAAAATTCAAATCCATTAGTCATTACGTAACCCATTACAAAGTAATGTAAACAAGCTTCTTTTCCCATTACAAGTAATCTGAAAAGTAATGGGATACTTTTTAAAAAAATTACAAGGCAAACCTACTTACTTTGCTCCTCACTAAGTAATGAGGACGGTGGCACAGTGAGTGTGTGTCCGACTATAAATCCTAGCGTTGTGTGTTCAACGCTCACTGTCGGCACGCGAGTTTTTTTAATTAAAAAATAACAGTTCGTGGTGCACATGTGCACTGCACATTTAAGTTCTTAAGCAACCCTTAATGTTCGTGTGCGTGGCATAGTATGTAGTGTCTTTGGCTAGAAATCACAGGGTTCGTGTGTTCTACTCGCACAGCGAGCGAAATAAAATAAAGTAAAGTAAAAGCAAGAAGTCTGATGAAATTAAAAAAAATCTCTACATCAACTGTTCTAAAAATAGAATTTTTTTCAACTTACTTTTCAACTTCTAGTGGCCACAGAATAACTAGTTATTCTAGTGGTCATAAAATAACTACAAACTGAGTGCGACATGCCCTTGTAAAAATCATGGGGAAGAAAGGGGGCTTGCGAGTACTTACGGCTGCCAAACCCATGATTTTGGGAGGTCCTTTTTTTTTGCTGGGATCGGCTGATCTACTTCATACGCTCTTTTCAATGAATCGTTCAAGTGAACTAGTTCGTTCATGAACTATACAACTCCAGTTGCAAAGAAAGGGCAGACACAGCGTTGCCAGTATTTTTTAAACTCTTTTCCCAACAAAAAAAAGTAATTTTATTTTACTATTGAAATTCATATTATTAAACTTGAAAAGTATTCTATACACTTAAATATGAATTAAATTAACGATATTGAAAACTTCACCTTCAAGTGATTCAGAATCATCAGTCTCATTGGATTTATATAAATTTGTATAATGAAAGAGTTGTAAGTTGTGGGTAAAAATTTCTACAACAAATGGAGTTGTTAAAAAATTGATTATTTATTCTAGTAACTCGTACTGCATTTTATTTCTACTTAAGAATTACTTGTTTGAACAGAAAGCATATTTAATACCATTTCCAAGCTACGAATGATAAATTTCTCCATTGCGATTCGTAAACAATCGTGGAGATTTTTGTCTTGACAACTGGTTCTAAAAAGGTTCGTATAGAGCTAAAATTGTGTTGACCCAGTGAATTGCTGCAAATATTGGGGTAAAATTGCTTGTAAGTTTAAAAATTTCATATATGTAGGCATCGGTTTCAGGATTTGTATCAACAGCGTTTAAGATATTCGATTCGACTATATTTTCAATATCTTCTTAATTTTTTTATAAATGGTTTCAATATTCGAGTGCACAGGGAAAATGCTTGTTAGCAGTGTGCATTGGTTTGAAAACTTAGATTAAGGGGTCGATCATCGATAACAATTATCGTTGAGTGGCGTTGCCAGTTGTCAAAATTGATCCACGTATGGCAACTCTCAACTGAAGTTGCGAATCTCAGTTGACGAAGCGGCTGTTTTTCAGCAACCACAAATTTTCAGTTGCAGTGAACATTTTCGAAGAAACAAGAAGTAAAATAGAAGGAAAAATAAACATTTTATTAACAATTATTGATTCTTTGCATCATTAATTAATTTTGTGTATCAATATGGTGAAAATAACGACAAAGCAGCAGTTCGAAATATTAATTGATAAACTGAGTGAAAATCCAAACTTAGTCCGAAGAGTTCGGGAGTTTTGGTGAAACCAAAGCCACAGCGGATGAAGCGTGGAGGTCCATTTCGGACAGTTTAAACAGCCATGAACCTCCAACACGAACACCTGAAGAGTGGCAGAGTCTGGATTCACTTTAAAGCAAAGTTGAAAAAGAAAATGCCTCAAAATAAAATAAACTTCAACGACACTGGTGGTGGTCCATCACAATAAGTGAATTTATCGCCTTTGGTGCGGACAGCAGCAAATCTTTTGCAAATGAATTTGGTGACAAATACAGTAGGTTCAGTTTAAGTACAAATGAGGAACATCCTCCATCTATACAGCCAACTACACCAGGGAATTTCGTGTTTGAATAAAAATGGTGTTTATTATGTCTTTTTTCCTCCTCCGTCAACTTCGAAAGATCAAATTTTTGCACAATTTGTCCTCAATCAAGCGGACAACTTCCTTCAATACGCTCGACAATGTAGATTGACCCATGCAATTGTTGAAATCATTGCCATGGGACTTTTGGAAACTTCCGTCCGCAAAGAATCTCAACGCTGCGCACACTTTTAAAAGTGGAGGTATTGCTGTTGATCTGTAACTTTGAAGTCATCCTTTAACGTTTCCACAATGTAAACTACGGCATCCTTTGGCAATCCAAAATACGCCTTAAACCTGAGATAATTTACTGATTATATAGATCTTTCCACATGATCATCAGCTTACAGTGCAGATGGCAATTCCAATGGATTCGACTCGTCCCTCAAATTTCTTCTAATAGATGCAATGTCCTGTACATTTTCTTCATCATCAAAAAATAATTAAACCGAACTTATCATTTTTTGGGACAGCAAATAAAACTTGACGATCCGAAGATTCAATGGCCAGGTTATATTCCAATCTTGGGTTGTTTTCCAAATTTGCTCGAAAACTCAGCCAAAATATTAAAATATTGTCCAGAATACACAAAAGAGTTATCCAAAGCGCAATTATTTTTAAAATGTTTTTTTTTGGCGAATAGAGGTCACAAGTTTGAAAAAACACTGATCGATAACATGTTTATCGACCACCCAGTTGAGTTGACATTAATGGTACAACATTTCATCTTAGTCGCGCAGACAACTGACAACTCAACTCAAGTTAAGTGGCAATGCAAGATAGACCCATAAGGCCCGTTCTTACATCTTTTCTTTAAAATCCCTTTTTGTTATACCTTACTATAAGAAAAATAAGGAATAAATATTACATCTTCAATTCCATTTCAAGCAAAACAGTACGTATACACCAAATTTACTCAAATCGGATTGGTTGGTTTGAATTTGCTCTCAAATTGTTCTTGTTTTTGGGGGCACTTTAAATTTTAAAAGGAACACAAAGTTCCTTTTAATTAATCTGACACTTATTATTAAATCAAACTTGTAGGAATAAAAAACGGGTTATCTGTCCGATAACGGCCAACATTTAACTACAAAAAGGATATAATAACGGGCCTAAGAACATTTATCTCTTTTTTAATTGGAGGCATGAATGTTAAAAAAAGTTTAATTTCATTATAGCCCATCAATGCAGAAATAATTTCTGCAGTTAAAGGCCTGGGCACATAAGCTGCCTCGCCCGATTGCCTTGGTTTCCTTCTTCATTTCTGACATAATAAAAATAAAATAATAAAGAAGGCCGAGCAAATTTCGAAGTGGGTTGCCCTTTTCTTTTTTATTCTTTTACCAGAAGCAAGCAAGGCTAGCAGGCGAGGCAGTTTATGTACCCATGATTTAAGTCCCCTTCAGTAGAAGAAATAATGGAAAATGTTATTTCAACCCACTGTTCTAGTATAAATTATTACAGCTGCGACCAATTAGTATATAGCACATTATTACATCCTTTCTGTAGTTAAATATTCACCGGTATCTGACAGATAACCGGTTTTTTGTTCTTACATGTTTCCTTTAATAACACTGTTCAACACGGCTTTTGTTTCAACCGGAGTTGTTGTTGTTTCTAAATGAAATCGGCGAGCTATTTTCAAATCTGGTCACGGTTTTTCTCCATCAGCACTTGTTCTTAAGATATGACTCAAAATCGTTTTACCCAGAATTTGGTTATTTTCGGATACAAACAAATATTTTTTGCGGGTTTTTCGACGCTAATATATTAAGAAGATGTTGTAGGCTCGATACAAAAAGTTTTTTGATATAATTATGGCGAGTATTTATCAAAAAATATAGAAAACATACGATGAATCTTGTAAAAATTGCATATTTTGAGTACTTTAAGCTGTAATTACGTTATCGGGGGAAGTCATAGAAGCTTCATATGGCATTCCGGATATGCTCAGGGTGTCTGCTATATAGTCCTGTATTCAAATATTTAATATAAAGTTCATAGCGCCCACGATTCGCCCATAAATCATTTGCCTGTGATATCATTACCAAATATGCCATTTATTTTTCAATGGCAGTCTTCATGACGATTTTTAGGTTATGGACGAATCGTGGGCGCTATGAACTTTATATTAAATATTTGAATACAGAACTATATAGCAGACACCCTGAGCATATCCGGAATGCCATATGAAGTTTCTATGACTTCCCCCGATGACGTAATTACAGCTTAAAGTACTCAAAATATGCAATTTTTACAAGATTCATCGTATGTTCTCTATATTTTTTGATAAATACTCGCCATAATTATTTCAAAAAACGCTTTGTATCGAGCGTACAACATCTTCTTAATAAATTAGTGTCGAAAACCCCGAAAAAATATGTGTTTGAATCCGAAAATAACCAAATTCAGGGTAAAACTCGTAAAAACCGATTTTGAGCTATATCTCAAGAACAAGAGCTGATGGAGAAAAACCGTGACCAGATTTGAAAATAGCTCGCCGATTTTATTTAGAAACAACAACAACTTCGGTTGAATCATTCAACTTTTTCAATTTTGTTGAGCAGTGTAATAAGTGTCAGATAAATAAAAAGGAACTTTGCGTTCCTTTTAAAATTTAAACTGCGCCCGAGGGTATACTGTCAGCAAATTCAAATCAACCAATCAAATTTGAGTAAATTTTATGTATACAGACTTTTTTGCTTGATATTGTCATATTTTTACAAAATTTAACATTTATATTAAATGGAAGATGTAATAACAAATCCCTGGTAATGCGCACTTTATTCTTTAATTTTCTTAAAGTAAGGTATAACTAAAATGGACTTTAAAGACAAGATGTAAGAACGGGCCTATGATGCATGTAATTTGTGCGCCACGCGTGCGCTACTACTATTCACCTACTGAATTAAAAAAGATGAGATAATTAGTCAAAAAAAAAAAAAGATTCCCCAAATATTTTTCAGATTTCCTCAACATTTTCCCAAGTCCCCAAGTCGAATTTTTTTTTTCCCATTTCAAATAAAAATTCCCCAATTTGGGGAAAAATCCCCAATACTGACAAGGCTGGGCAGACAGATTTGAAGAAATTGAAATTAGTTGTTGATTTTAGGAAACTTAATGATAAAATCGTTAGTGACAAGTTCACGTTAACACGTTTAGACGATATTTTGGATAGATTGGGAGAGCAAAATATTCATTATCAGTATACTAGATTACCTTTGGTCTTAAAATATCATCTAATAGTTTTCAACGCATGTTGACGATAGCATTATCAGGTATGGAATCTGAAGCATTTCTTTATGTAGTTTTTGGATGTAATTTCAAAAACCATAATGAGAATCACATTAAGGCACTTGATAGGTTAAATAGATACAATTTGAATCTCAACCCTAATAAATGTTGTTTCTTGAAACCCGAGGTAGTTTATTTAGGTCATTTGATAACTCCTAATGGAAATAAACCAGATCCTTCAAAATTCGAAGCAATAACCAAATATCCAGTTCCAAAGACCGCGGATGATGTTAGAAAACTCGTAGCATTTTGTAATTACTATAGACGTTTCATCAAAATTTGTGGTTACATATATAGTCCCAATTTACATTAGGCGAGTTTACTTGCGGCAATTGTCAGTTTGATGGAGAGAGAGGTGAGGCATATGGTAACCCTTAGCCTCTTAACACCCTCTCTCACCAACAAACTGACAATTGCCGCAAGTAAACTCGCCTAATGTAAATTGGGACTTACATGTTTGAACTCATTGTCTAAAAAGAACACTAAACTTGAATGGACGGAACAATGTTAAAAGGCACTTGAGACACTTAAGAATAAGTTAATAACACCACCGATTTTGCAATATCCAGATTTCGATAAACCTTTTATACTAACTACAGACGCTTCTGATTTTGCTCTAGGTGCAATACTGTCGCAAGGAGAAATAGAAAATGATAGACAGATATCTTATGCGAGTCGTTCTTTGAACAGGCATGAGAAAAATAAGCCGGTTATTGAAAAGGAATTATTATGTATATATTGGGGAATTGAATTTTTCCATCCTTATCTTTATGGTAGGAAATTTATTGTGGTTACGGATCATCGTCCACTAGTCTCATTGTTTTCTCATAAGAATCCAAGTTCCAAGTTGAGAAGAACTAAATTAGAACTATCCGATTATGATTTCGAAATTGTGTATAAGAAAGGAATAAACAAAATTAATGCTGATGCACTTTCACGTTTAAAAATATACTCCGAATATTAAAAACAATAATACCTCAGAATATTGATGAAAAAATTAAGAAATCGCTGGTGATGACACGAGGAATGAAAAATAAATTGCGGAATGAAAATATGAATAAGGATAGTGAGATGACATATCCCGATGAGCCTGATCAACTCAAAGTATTGGAATGTATATCCATTAAAGATATAAAGCTAGCTAGAAAATAAAAATTTTTAATTGACGAGTCGACAAAAGAATTCACTTTTCTTGATAATCATTCTGTGAACGATTGGCTATAAGATGTAGTGATAATCCTTATTATCTAGATAATATTTTGGAGAAGCTATCATCTGAGTTAAGCAGATTGAATATTAAGAGTTTCGCACTTAGTAAAAGTAACGATATATCTGAACTAATAACCCATGGGAAATTTAAAAACAATTCTTTTATATGAAAATACTCGGAAAATATTTTATGAAACAGAAAAACATTATTTAATAAAAATATATCATGATACACTATACGGAGATCATTTTGGAGTAAGAAAGACATTATTAAAACTTACCCCCTGTTCTTGTAACTCAAATTATCCGATTCGTTCGTATTTGTCACACACAAAAACACATTTTGGTTTTTGTATCCAATGGTGTTTGTAAGTGTGTGAAAACCAAAAGAAACTTTTGGTTTCCTCATATATTTGGTTTTCATAACAAAAAAAAAAAAAAAAAATACAAACGAAAACGTCTGAAGAAGAAGATAGGAAGAGACCCAACGTTTTGAGCTTAAATTTTGTTGTTTGTTACAGAATTTCGCTGAAAACGCATGAATATGATGGGAAATTAATCTAGCGAACATTTTAGATACTCATATACGTAAAAATTAGCCATACGGACCAAATATCACAAATTTTCCAAATTGTATTTTGACATTCTTTGAAAATTGTTTTCAGAATTAGTCTGTATATTGAATATTTTTTTGGGATTGTCACAAGGAGCATATTTTTCAATGAGAACAATTCAAAAAAAATTTAAAAATTAACATAATGGAAACACTGATATACAAAGCTTTTCGTAATCAAACGAATGGTTTTCAATTTTTTATAAAAACCAAATTTTTAACGGATTCGTTTGAGTACGATACGTTTGAAGATATTGTTAAAACATACATACTTACATAGCTTATATTTATTTACTATTATTATTTTTGTTTTCACACTTTGTATTTGAATTGTCCAAATTGCCAATAAAGCATTATTCAGTCATTAATTAAAGTAAGTCAATAGTTTTTATCGTTAATGTGACCTACAGTGAGTGTCAAAAATATTCGGTTTTAAATTTCACCAATAATAACACCTCAGTATAATAGAAGCCCATACTCAATATTCAAAAAAAACCAAATACTTAAAAAAATGTTAGTCCTGTGGCAATTAAAAAATGTATGTAACATGGTTCCATGGCAACCCTATAAGCGAGAATAACAAAGAAAATGTTGTTAACCCTGTTTTCTATGCGTCAAAAATATTCGGTTTTTGTAACTTTTGTTAAATATTTTGGCAAAAAACCGGTCAATAACGAACTTTTTCTGCAATATTAGTATAAATTTCAATAATTGCGAACAGAATCTTTGTTCCTGTGTGCAAAAATATCAGATTTCATAGCAAATTATCAAAATTTAGGGCTAAGGAAAAACGCTATCCTAGAAAAGAGAAAACTGTTTGTATTTTATTATAAAAACGGCAGAAATAAAGGGAATTTTTGCTTATTTTTGAATAATTAGTCGAATATAGTTGAAATAATGTGCAAAAGTTACGAAAGTACGGAAATAATCGATTTCGTGAAGCACATAAACCAGCCAAACTAAGGACTGGGAGGGAAGGTAGAGGAATCTCCTCAAAAATTACGGCTAAACCACCCTTAATTTTCTTGCAATTAGTCAACGAGCCCTAAATGACTTTCAGAAGATAGATAATATGCACTTACTTTCCAAAAAAATCGTAAGGATAAAGTCTTTCATGGCCTTGTAACACATCATAAGTCATTTATAAACACATGCCTCCTAGAAGCTCCTTCGTACTTTTTTGTTGGAGTACACAGAAAGGCCGGAAACTTGGTGGTATACTGATTTTCCTGCTTAGACATTTAAAACTAACTGCTTTTTACCAAGTTTCTGATGTACATGAAGTTTTGAAGGCACATCAAGGCGAAATTTATACAAGATTATTGGTTATGTAAGTAAGCCGATGGTGAGTGATCTGTTACAAGGCCATGAAAGGCTTTATCCTTACGATTTTTTTTTGGAATGTAAGTGCATATTTTCTATCTTCTGAAAGTCATTTAGGGCTCGGTGACTAATTTTAAGAAAATTAAGGGTGGTTTAGCTGTAATTTTTCAGGAGATTCCTCTACCTTCCCTCCCAGTCCTTGGTTTGGTTGGCTTATGTGTTTCACGAAATCTATTATTTCTGTATTTTCGTGACTTTTGCACATTATTTCAACTATATTCGACTAATTATTCAAAAATAAGCAAAAATTCCCTTTATTTCTGCCGTTTTTATAATAAAATACAAACAGTTTTCTCTTTTCTAGGATAGCGTTTTTCCTTAGCCCTAAATTTAAATAATTTGCTATGAAATATGATATTTTTGCACACAGGAACAAAGATTCTGTTCGCAATTATTGAAATTTATACTAATATTGCAGAAAAAGTTCGATATCGACCGGTTTTTTGCAAAATATTTAACAAAAGTTACAAAAACCGAATATTTTTGACGCATAGAAAACAGGGTTAACAACATTTTCTTTGTTATTCTCGCTTATAGGGTTGCCATGGAACCATGTTACATACATTTTTTAATTGCCACAGGACCAACATTTTTTTAAGTATTTGGTTTTATGAATATTGGGTATGGGCTTCTAAAATACTGAGGTGTTATTATTGGTGAAATTGAAAACCGAATATTTTTGACACTCACTGTATATTTAAATTCACTTACTTTGTAATATTTATAAATTTCATTTCTTTACATTTTTTGTATGCATAATATTTGGCTTAGTCATCATTTATGTTAAGAAAGTATTGTTATAAAAGAGTGAAATCAATAAAGATAAACAGTCGTCGTCTTTTAGTACTACAACCAACCATTTGTTCTTAATTATTAGTCGACGGTTTCCTTCAAGTTTATGTGCTTGTAAGGAACAATTAAAAAGTGGATCCTAAGTGCCAATTCAAGTTGATGTGCTTGAATGGACTAACACTAGATCATAGTTAGATTAACATTTTTTGGTGACCCCGACGTGATAGTTTCGGTTAAGTATAACGTGTCGCGTATATTAAATTCGAATCCTCGCGTCCGCACATCCTTCCTGATTCTACACGCAACCCCGGATACAAAGCACATCCTTCCTGGTTCCACACGTAACCTCGGATACAACGCACACCCTTCCTGGTTCCACACGTAACCTCGGATACAACGCACATCCTTCCTGGTTCCACAGGTAACCTCGAATACAACGCACATCCTTCCTGGTTCTACACGCAATCTCGGATACAACGCGTATTCTTTCTGAGTCTACACGCAACCTCAGATACAACGCATATACCCGAATCCCTCGTGCTAGCAACACGCATCCTGGGAATTTTAAAGCAAGCAGAAGCGTACCTTATTTCAAGAAGAACCGAATCATCGGAGAAGTAACCAGACGTGACACAACACGCATCCTGGTATTTATCTAAAAAAAGGGCAGTGGTTCACCTTTCAAGTAGTGAAGGTCCCAACAACCCCACAAGTGGTTTTGGAAATTCTTAAAAAAATATATAAATCCAGCAACAAACCCACGAGTGCTTTTGAAAAAAATAACTCATAGCTCTGCAGGAAGTAAGCGGCAATAATTTCGACAAATTCGTGTCGACAATTAGGAAGGCTCCGCTTGACAGAAGAACGGAAGAGTTCTACATAGGCAAGCGTAATGAGCTAGTGGTGCTCTGGCAGACGTTTGAAAAGGCGAAGAACCAGATCCGCAATGATCCGTCATTGCCACAGGATGCTCCATACATAGCTGAGAACCTACACAAGACCGTTGGAGAAAAGTTTAGTTCAACAATGGACTATATCGAGGCGGAATTGGATAAGCTGAAGTCTGTAAAGAGCAAGCCAGGCCTATTGACAAAACCAAAATCGCAAGAAACTGGTTCAGAAGGCCAAGCAGCGGTCCAAGTAGAGGAACCTGCATCTACCCAAGTTGAGGGGCTGGCCCGAAGGATAAAAGCTAGAATGGCTGCTCTAATGCGCCATCTGCAGAACATGGACAATATCGAAGCGGGGCAATCAAAGCAATTTTATGGAATAAAAGAAGAGACGATCAAAAAGTTGTGGAGTCAAATCACAGATCTGTACGACGCAATTTGGCAGCAGAATCGGGCTAAATCAAGATAGCTACGATAGCCTTGAAGATTCGGTTCAACATAACTTGATAAGGCTGGCGGTCCTGAAAGACAACGTAACAAGCGCACCTCAACTGGGAAGTGACTTGGTAGCACACAGTGCACTTCCCCTACCGTCGGTAACAATCCCTCAATTCAATGGGGATTGCTTAAAGTGGCGGCAGTTCTATGAACTGTTTTTGGAGATGGTTGACAAACAGCCTCTTCCCAATGTCCAAAAAATGTGGTACCTCAAAACCAATTTGTCGGGCGAGGCTGACAAACTCATAAGCCATCTAGCCTTGACAGGATAACTACAAAACGGCATGGATGTTGCTTCAAGAACGTTACAACAATAAACGGATTCTTGTTTCAACATTGGTAGAACGGATTCTTAACCAGCCAACAGGAACCTCATCTACCGCTTCAATCAAGGCTCTGCATGACACTACAAGAGAATGCATGCTAGCCCTGAACAACTTGGATATCGACACTTCGTCGTGGGACGCTCTATTGATGTAATTGATCACGAAGAAATTGGATCATACGCTGTACATACGATTCATGCAATCGTTAACGAAGCCAAAGGAGGTTCCTACAATGAAAGAACTACATTTTTGGAAATGTAATTTGAGTCGATGGAATCGATCGGGAAAGTGACAACTACCCAAAAAGGTTCAAGCAAAACTGTTTCGTCCATTGCAGCAGTGGAGGATAACAGCAAATGCAGCCTATGCAAAAACGGCCACCATCCCATCTATCGTTGTAAACAATTTTTGGCAATGAGGGAATCTGAGAGGCTCAAATGGGTACAACAACATAAAATGTGTACGAACTGCTTTAAATACGATCATGTATCGAAAACATGTACTTCTAGTAACTGCAAAATATGTAGTAATAAGCACAATACTTTACTACATTTGCCAAGCAAATCGAAGACATCTTCAATAGCTTCGAATCAATCACCAACCACAAGGAATGATGCCGCATCAGTCAACACAGCTGCAATCTCGTCAGCATCAGTCGAAGATCAGAAGAACGTAATTCTAGCTACTGCTAAGGTTATCATCAAGGCTGCAAACGGTATGTTAGGCGAATTTAGAGCGGTACTCGACTCGGGTTCACAAGTGAACCTTGTGACTGAAAGGCTGATAAAAAAGTTATCACTTAGAACCAGGGATGCCTCATTGGCCATTGAGGGAGTTGGAAAGACTCAAAGGAAGGCTTATCATCGGGTGAATGTGCAGATGTTATCTAATAATTCTGAATTCTCAACTGATTTGGAGGCGTTTGTTTTGCCAGCAATTATACCAGCGCAACCGAATCACGATCTGGACATCTCTAAATGGCAGATCCCACAGAATATTAAATTAGCGGATCCCAACTTTAACACGCAAGGAAAGGTTGATATTCTACTTGGAGCAGAGTTCTACTTTAGCCTAATGCAGCCAGGTACAATAAAACTCAGTGGCAATCAACCCATAATACAAAATACTGCGCTCGGCTGGATTGTTGGCGGCTTAATAGAACAAACCTCAACGGACGTCACACCAGCAGCGTTGACATGTGCAATTTTCGATAGTGAAACGTCACTAGAACAAGCAATCGAAAAACTATGGAAGCTCGAGGAAGTAGAAGCGAGTGAGAAAGTAATGTCTCCGCTAGAGAAGCTGTGTGAATCTCACTACAATCAACATGTTCAGACGGATGAATACGGTCGTTTCATTGTCAGGCTCCCTTTCCGGGAATCTCCAACTGCATTGGGGAAATCACATGCAATGGCGTATAACCGATTTATGAGCCTGGAACGCCGGCTTCTACAGAAGGAAGACATCCGAAGTCAATACATTAAGTTTATGCAAGAATACGAACAATTGGGCCACATGCAAAAGATTGACGTGGGGACGGTATCAAACCCAAAATATTTTATCCCGCATCATTGTGTTCTCAAACCGGATAGTACCACAATAAAACTAAGGGTCGTATTTGATGCATCCGCAAAAACCTCATCAGGTTGTTCGTTAAATGATTTGATGTACACTGGGCCAACTGTCCAAAGTGAACTTTTTTCTATATTGCTGCGTTTTCGATTGCCAAAATTTGTCTTCACCACAGACATTGAAAAGATGTATAGGCAAATACTACTACATCCTGATGATCAAAAATATCAACTGATTATATGGAGAGAAGATACGACGCATCCTGTTAGTTATTACAAGCTGAATACTGTCACATATGGCACTCGTACAGCGCCTTATCTTGCTACAAAATGTTTGCAGAAAATTGCAGACGACAACATGGATCGTTATCCACTTGGATCAAAGATGCTCAAGGAAAACTTTTATATGGATGATGGGCTCAGTGGTGCCGACAGCTTAAGTACAGCCCTTGAAAGTCAAACGGAATTGATAGCTATTTTGAAGCAGCATGGTTTCAATTTAAGAAAATGGTCTTCGAATTCTCTTAGATTGCTGAAAGATATACCACATAGCGACCGAGAAGTCAACTTAGATTTGGATGAAAATATAAACAAAACAATAAAAACATTGGGGTAATATTGGATGCCTCAAGCAGACCAATTTTGCGTGAAGACAAATATCGACCATCATCAAGCAATATCAAAGCGCTCAGTTACGTCTGAACTTGCAAAACTGTTCGACCCTCTTGGTCTACTGGCTCCGGTTGTTGTGAAAGCAAAGATATTTATTCAACAGCTGTGGCAGTTTACATTAGATTGGGATGAACCATTACCAGAGAAACTTTGTGCTACTTGGAAAACATTTCGATGTGAATTGGAAGGTCTCAACAACTTCAAAATACCTCGACATGTATTTTGTGGGGAAATTCCGACAAAAACACAATTACATGTGTTTGCCGATGCGTCTGAAAGAGCTTTTGGCGCAGCTGTATACATCCGATTTCTTACGAATGATGGGCGCGTAACGGTGCGTCTTATCTGTGCTAAATCCAGGGTGGCTCCTTTGAAGCAACAAACATTGCCTCGACTGGAACTATGTGCCGCAGTAGTAGCAGCTCAGCTAGCTAACAGAGTAAAGGTTTATTTAAGGCTTCAAGACCATTCTCTGTTTCTTTGGACCGATTCGGAAATTGTACTGGCCTGTATAAAATCACAGTCAACTTTATATAAGACTTTTGTTGCTAATAGGGTATCGATTATCCAAACATTAACATTACGAGAACAATGGAAACACGTACCATCGAAAGAAAATCCAGCCGACATTCTATCGCGTGGACTTCAACCATCAGATCTGGCTAAATGTCGATTATGGTTCCATGGACCAGTTTTTCTTCATGGAAAAGAGGAACGATGGCCGGCAAAACTTTGTTCTCAAAATGCTATTACTAATAACATGGAGTTAAAGGGAGCAGCTACTGCAGGAATAGTAACTGCTGACATCAATTTCATTTATGGAATCGAACACAAAAATTCCTTCAGGAAATTGCAAAGAATCGTGGCGTACGTGCTTAGATTTACAAGAAACTCTCGGATACCAAGGACGGAACGGCCTGAAAATATAGCACTTAATCCCAAAGAGTTGGATCAATCCCTTCGCTTAATTACTCACGCTATACAATCTACCGAGTTCGCAGTCGAAATAAAAGATTTGAAGGCTGAAAAGCAACCGAGCAAGCATAGTTCTTTATGCAGTCTATCACCGTTTTTGGATGATGAAGGTATCATTCGCGTCGGAGGAAGATTGGAACATTCCATGCTACAACCAGATGCAAAACATCCGATAATATTACCAAATAACGATTTTTTGGTGAAATTGTTCTTCAAGATGAATCATGAAGAGAATAAGCACTGTGGGCCCCAAGCGCTGTTAAACACAATAAGGCAGCGATTTTGGCCAATCAAAGGCAAAATAACAGCAAGATCAACTGTTCAAAAATGCGTACGATGTACTAGAACGCGACCGCAGCTTTATCAACAAGTAATGGGTAATCTGCCAGCAACGAGGATAGTTCATGCTCGACCGTTCATAAACACTGGAGTAGACTATTGTGGACCATTTTGGGTTCATTACAAGGTGAGGGGCAAACGGCCAACCAAGGCCTACGTAGCTGTATTCAGCTGCTTTGCAACAAAAGCGGTTCATTTAGAACTGGTATCCGATTTGTCCACTGAAGCATTCATTGGTGCTCTAAAGCGGTTTATTGCACGACGTGGGCACTGCCAAAACATATATTGTGATAATGCTACAAACTTTGTCGGAGGCAAAAATAATTTAGCGGAATTATCTGAAAGCATATATGCTAAAGCGAAAGAAGAAATAATATCAGCTTCCAGTGCTAAGGGCATACAATTTCATTTTATTCCACCGAGAGCTCCTCATTTCGGTGGTTTGTGGGAAGCTGCAGTAAAGTCTGCAAAACGTCTCTTAGTACGCAGTGTTTCAACAGAAACACTAACATTTGAAGAACTAGAGACAATTATCGTAGAAATCGAAGCTATTTTAAATTCCCGTCCTCTCACGCCACTATCAAACGACCCAGATAGCCTTGAAGCATTGACACCGGGACATTTTCTAATAGGAGAAGCTCTAACTTCACAAGTAGACAGCAGAACAGATACTGTGAAGACATCCAGTACGTCACATTGGAAATTGATTTCTCATATCAAGCAGCAGTTCTGAAAAAGGTGGTCAGGAGAATACCTACAGGAACTTCAACAGCGAAACAAATGGAGGAAAAAGATGGACAATCTTAAAGAAGGAGATATGGTCATTATCAAGGAAGACAATATACCCCCAATGAAGTGGCCATTAGGAAGAATTCTTAAGGTGTTTACCGGTAAGGACGGAGCTGTAAGAGTTGCAGAAGTAGAAACGCAGTCGGGAATATTCAAGCGGGCCATTCACAGACTGGCTCCCTTATTTCCAGAAGGTCAAGATGAAGGGTCTAAAGACAGCCATTCAGCGCAAGACGGTTCAATTTCGGCAACGAATCAATCCCTAGAAGACGAGGATGAAAGAGATGTCATTCCGGCAAAAGGAGTGAAGATGGCGTATAGCCCGGCAATACTATCAGTATTGTTAGCACTGCTCCTGATGCCTATGGTCCTATGCAACCACCTGTAGGTTACGCAATTTCAGAACGATCCGGGATTGTATTTTGAAGGATTGGGAACAGTGAAACAGAATACGGCAGAATGGAAAATGTTGGTGTACTATGATTTGACGCCTTTTATATCGGAAATAAAATCATTGTCATCCGGTTTACAGACGCTGCAGCAAATGTGCCCTGTACTTCATCAGGAAGAGATGTGCAACATATTTGTAAACAATCTTAAACAGATGAAGCATGAATTACTACAAGAGAAGGAGTTATTTATCAATAGGCGCCTTAGAAGATCTCCATTTAGCATAGTTGGCAATATTGCCCGTTCTCTTTTTGGCGTTCTTGATGCAGATTACGCTGAAGAAATGTCGAAAACTATCAACAGAGCAAGGAACGAGCAGGATCACATGACAATATTACTTAAAAATCAAACGTCGATAATTGACTCAACCATTAATATCATCAAACGGGATGAGATCAGCAATCAGCGAAAAATACAAGAGATCTCAGAAATGGTTGACAGGATCAAGAATGATGACGCTAAGGAATCTTCCCAATTAAGCAACTCACAGCTTGTTGGACTCTTGTCAACGTACCTGACATTATCCGCCATAAACCTTCAGCGAGTAGATTCCGAAATCATCAGTGTGCTTACCGATACACATAATGGCAAAATAAGCCCACTGTTACTGTCTCCTCATCAATTGAAGGAAGAAATTAGCGTTATCAAAGCTAATCTTCCAATTTCGCATGCTTTGCCAACTGCCGGTGATAACTTGATTGAACTATATAAGCTTATGAGCGTCAAGGGAGCAGTAACAAAATATGAAGTCATCTTTGAAGTCAAGGTACCCTTAGTCAATCAACAGTTTTTTTGAACTATTCAAGGTAGTACCTGTTCCAACCATAAAAAATGACACTTTAATCGCTATTCAGCCAGAAACATCGTACATGGCTACAGATGCCCACAGAGATGAATATATACTTTTCCAATCAGAGGACATATCAAGATGCCTCAAACCAAAGGATGGGGAATATATCTGCAAAAATCAGCAGCCCAAACTCCGGAGGAACGCCGCCGCCAACCCATGCGAGATCAATATCTTTAACAATCATTCAACTACCAATTGCAAACTCAACAGAATTATTGGAACGGCGGTTTGGAGCCAATTGCACCATCAAAATATGTGGATTTTTGCTACTACTGCCGATATTGAATCTTCCATTGTATGCGGAACGGAGACTAGTCTAATATTTGGCTTAGTCATAATTTATGTTAAGAAAGTATTGTTATAAAAGAGTGAAATCAATAAAGATAAACAGTCGTCGTCTTTTAGTACTACAACCAACCATTTGTTCTTAATTATTAGTCGACGGTTTCCTTCAAGTTTATGTGCTTGTAAGGAACAATTAAAAAGTGGATCCTAAGTGCCAATTCAAGTTTATGTGCTTGAATGGACTAACACTAGATCCTTGTTCGATTAACAGATTTTTTTTTTACAAAAACTGGCTGTTAAACAGAAGTATATATGGAAGAATATGGGCAAAATGGTAAAGAAATACGTATCTACATATGATTTGTGCCAAACAAATTAAACATACCAAAGAACCCTTAATGATACTGATACACCGGTAAATAGCTTTGATACAGTAGTAATTGACACTGTAGGACCCTTAAGACCCTTAGATAACTATAGATATATATTAACCATGCAATGCAAGTTGATTAAATATATATTAGCAGCACCAATGGAGACGAAAGAAGCCAAATCAATAGCTAGGAGTTTAAATGAGCATTTAATATTGAAATATGGAATATTTAAGACTCTAAAATCTGGCAGAGGCTCAGAATATAGCTGAACAGACTAAAGTTAAGAGAAGATTAAACTCATTAAATAATACAAATAGAATAGATCTTAAAATAGGAGATTTAGTTTTAGTTAAAAAGGAGAATCACCTTACCGTGGTCCTTATAAAATAATCAATATTGATAATTTAAATGTTACGATAAGAATTAATAACAAAGAAAAAGTATTTCACAAGTATTAATTAAAGAAACATCATAAGTAATCTTAAGCAAAAAATATTTTTATTTTATGAATAAAAATTTTACTGTAAGTATGAACGTAAACAAAAATTATTTTATTGCCAAATACAAAAAAAAAATACTTAGCCCCCTTAAGATCATATTTCATAAGAACAATTTTGTAATTTAAAGAGGGTGAGGGTATAGTATGTCACATTATGTTTGCCATGTATTTTGATGTCCATTATTTGTTTCCGTTGAGTTTATCAGCAACATAGCGAGTTCATTGTATTCATGCTTTGTTTCGTTGCTCACTCATATGTAGGGCAATTGTTTAGAATACTTATTGGAATTCAAAATTATATTGTAATGAGTCAGAGTCTGGCCAATGGGAATGAAGAATATCCCAATAGTAAGTTACTTAAGTGAACTTGTAAAATGATGAATATGAAGACGCAAGACTCAAATACATGACAACATATGCGATTACACAGACATACTTACATAGATGTAATTGAAACGATATTGGACTCTTTTCCTATTGGTTGGGAGTTAATCAATAGCGAGTACTTTTGTAAATATTAGATATTAAGAACTCAATGTTAGACTTAAGAATTTTTGTATAAATAGAGATAGAAAAATAAAGAAGTCAATCTTGTTCCTGACATCTAAAGCAAAACCTGCTCTAACAGCACATCATCTTCTTCTTTACAGCATGCTCTGGTGCAAAACTATCTATCTTTGAGTTTCGGTGTGTTACTATTGCCGAGGTATTAGATTGCTGCGCTGTAGTAAAATCTAACGCCGTTGGACTTACCTTTGTAAGATATTTGAGAAAATTTTACACAAACAAATAACGGAGTACCTACAACGCGAATCGTTGTTAAGTGACTTGCAATCAGGTTTCCGTGCGGGTCACAGTTGCATTACAGCCTTGGCAGAAGTTTCGGAGTCGATCACCAAAGTCTGCTTCTCAAACTTCGCAAAACTGTTCCATTTTTCTTTGACGTCGACAAAACTTATAATCTCTTACTTAATGAATCGCTTACAATCGGTATACATAGGAAACAAAAAATCTGAGTCTCTGCCAGTTCTCAAAGGAGTTCCACAGGGTTCCATTATTGGCCCGCTTCTATTCTCTATGTATTCTAATGACCTTCCTCTACATTTATCCAACTGTCGAATTCATATGTACGCAGATGACGTACAACTTTTTTTGAGTTGTTTTTTTGAGTGTTTTTGAGTTCACGAATCGGCCAATGCTAATGGACTATTATTAAACCCGAAAAAATCATGAAAAGATTGATCTCGTTACAAGTGCTAAAAATTTGGGAGTAACATTCAACAGTTCCCTTTCATGGGAAATTCATGTTAATGTAGTCGTTGGCCAAACATTCGCTAAACTTCGTGCTTTATGGCTATCTCATTCTTATACACCCATTAGTATTCGTTGTCTCTTGGCCAAAACATACCTAGTGCCTGGGTTGTTGTACGGTTGCGAACTATTTGCATATTGTGATTCGCTAAGTCGAGACAAATTAAATGTGGCTTTTAACAGCATCATACGATACGTCTATGGTTTAACTAGAACACAATATATCTCGCATCTTACAAAGTCTCTTTATGGATTCAGCCTTAATACCCTAATGAAAATTAGGACCTTGCAGTTTTTGCACAAAATTATTACTACACATTCACTATCTTTACCAAAGAATTTCACTCAGTAGATCTAATAGAGGGAGAAACATCAAACCCAAAAGAAGAAAAAGTCTCGTCTCAAAATGGCATTTTTTACTGGCGCTACACGTCTTTGGAACACTCTTCCACACAATTTACAGGGCATCAACAACAAAATGGCATTTTTTACTGGCGCTACACGTCTTTGGAACACTCTTCCACACAATTTACAGGGCATCAACAACGTATCCACCTTTAAACATAAACTGGAACATCAAAAACATCATTATTTAATTTATACACTCAAAATTTGTTCATATAAATTTATCTTTGTACAAGCTTTAGTTTAAGTTGGATGTGATATTATTATTATAATTATAATCCTGAACTGTAATTTATAAGACCTTGTCTTGTTGTTCAGGCATAAATAAATAAAAAATAACAATAAATAAAAATAATAATAATAATAATAATAAATAAACATATAATAGAACTAATTTCCAGAGCCAATATCATAAAATACGCAGAAGTTTTGTCCATATTAACACTCTAACCTACTTAGTGTTAAACAAAATCGACTATGGTTTTTAGCTGTACGCCAATAGTCCTAATTCCACCTTATAATACATTAAGTCCATCTAACACTCATGAATAAGATCCAGCTTATATGCTTATCGAACGACTCCTTTAAAAATACTATTTATCGAATCTGGGTTGCCCTCTCTAGAAGAAAGATTTATAGTATGCAGAAACAGATTGCTACCAAAAATCTTATCTACAAACATTTCAATAATAACACTGTACAACACAAAAATAATTACATGATAATTCGGCCAGATTATGAAAGACGACCGAAAAAAGGGAGACACGTGTATCGGCGTTTTGAAAGTTTACGTCGGGAAGTAGGATAGACGACATAAATTTCCTGATAAGGAACTATCTCGTGTGTAGAAAAAAAACGCTGCATCAATCTGCAGTCGTTAGAGACCAGTAAGCGTGGTCAGAAGTTTTTTTTATGTTAGAAAAAAGGAAAAACATAAATGATATAAAAATTTTTGAGTTGTATTAAAAATATATAGGGGTGTCTTTTTACTTACTAAATGTTGCTGAAACAATTTTTTCAGCAACTTTTCCTTTATACAATTGTCAAAATCTGCAACATTAGTAATAATTATTACTAATTATCACGTAAAAAGACACAGCTTATATATGTTACTGTAAAAATAGTTTTAAAAAGAGGAAGAGAAATTTATTAAGCTGAACTATGGGAAGCGTTGAAGTATTAAAATTAATTTGTATAATTATAACATTGATAGTTATAATTTAATACCTAAAAAATATGTAAAAGACAAATACGAAAACCACAAGCTAGAATGAGTGCCTTGCAATAAGAACAATAGTTTTAATTGGTAAAAAAGGTATAGCAAGGAATAATTTTTTGAAAATTGTAATGAAAACCACTCTTTATGAATCATGGATAAGGTGCTACAGTCTTTAGGGATCCTAGTATCGAACGCGAGAAAGCCGTTAGGCAAACCATATACTAAAGAAGCAATAGAAAAGAAAAAAACAGAGATAGCGAATTTACAGACTGACTTTAATGAGCTGTTAGACAAAGAAAAAGACGGAGATCCAGTTAATTATAGAATGTATGAGTATGTCTTCTGCTCAAAGTTAAAAAATCGTGTCCAAAATAGGATAAAACAAAAAGGGATACCTAAAGCTGGAAACACATACAACGTTTGGGTAAAGTTTAGTGTCGTTTTGGCCGTTTTTACACTGCTGGGCATGATGCCGAAAAATTCAAATTCATTTGAAATATATGCCGACAAACAGATAAACGCTGGACTTTGGTATCGTCGTCGCCCTGTTGTTGTTGTTTTTTTCTCGACGCCCAACGCAAAACTTTAATCAAACGTTGTATCTGTTTTCAGCTTAAGAGTGTTTCTGAATTAATATCCGCTCCTAAAACAGTGTATAAACATGTAAAGTCACCTAATGCCGTTTTGAACGAGTTAACTAGCTTGACACAACGGAATAACAACTTACAGGGTTTCGCTAATAAAATAGAGAGTCTAGTTTCTGAGCTTAACGAAATTCAGATTATTTCGCTGAAAACGCACGAATATGAAGGGAAATTGATCTAGAGAAAATTTTAGATACTCATATATGTAAAAATCAGCCATACGGACCAAATATCACCAATTTTCCAGATTGAAAATTGTTTTCAAAATTAGTCTGTATTAGAGGTGGGCGCGTGTCGTGCCGTGAGTAGTGCGTGTTCGTGCCTTCCCGAAAATCGCCGTGTTTGTGCGTGTCGTGCCGGAATAAATTTTTGGCCGTGCGTGATCGTGTTTTTTTGTTCGACACGATTTTGCACGGCACGACTAAACACGACCTGCACTATGTGTCACGATCGTGCTAAATTTTTGGGCTCCCTTTAGAAGTCGTGCAAGAGACCATACTAAACAAGAAAATCGAACAACAAAATAAAACGACCAAAAAATTCACCAACTGTGGTTTTCCAAAAATTATTTGCTTCGTTTTTGTAGTCTGGTACTTTTTGTTGTTATGTTATGGAGAGGCCAGAACAAAAATTTGATGTTTGCTTGCCATTTGTTTTGTTCATGAGAGAGAATCAAACACAGAAACAACTCAGCGGGTTAACGCAATATACTCCCAGCAAAATTTATTTGAAGTTGTTCTATGTGAAGTAGTGATTGAATAGCTTTTTTAGAAGCAGTCCACGCAGAGTCATGAAAAATGCATTCCGTTCTTCACATTTCGACAATGTCCGATTTGAATCCGCTTCATAAAAATTTCACATTTTAGCAATGTTGACATTTATAATAACTTTTTGCAAATAAAATTCTCAAGAACACAAGAAACAATTTATTTTATGGTATTTTAATTACTCAGCAAAATGTTTGTATCCAAAAAGATAATCATGGGTACAAGAAATATCAGACTGAATCCTTGTTTGTAGCCAAAAAAGTAGTTGAATAATGAGTGCAAGTGGCTATGTCCTTTTACGTGAAAGAAGTCATAATCTTTACAAGGACATGGTGCAGCTAGAATGCAATCAATTTTAGATGACTCTATGCAAGTAGGATTTTAAGATGTTTTTGGGTATTTTTGAGTAATAAAAGCTAACTTTCTAGAATAAAAGTATTTGATTTATTTGAGATATTCCATTGTTTTATATTCATTATATTATATTTCGGTCGAACTATTATCAAACTACTGTTTATACCCTCAGCATTTATGCTAACGAGGGTATATACACTTTCATATGGACAAAATGTGCCGCATGGAAGTAATGGTTTTAGACCCCAAGTATGTTTGGACGAAATGTGTTTCATACAATTTGGAGTCGATTGAGCAATGTCCGTCCGTCTGTCTGTCTGGCTGGCTGGAGCGCACGATAACTCTCGAACGGATCAACCGATTCGGTCCAAAATTTGGCTTTCGTAATATTTTGTCCAAACTTAGTTAAAGTTCGAAGATGGGTTATATCGGGCCACTCCTTCCGGTACGTCCCCCACAAAAGTTCGAAAATATTCGGAAAATTTGTACGTACGATAACTCTTGAAGGAAGCAACCGATTTGGTCCATAATTTGCAACTCGTGAAACGTCTGCCAGACTTAGATGAGGTTCCAATATGGACTCAATCGGTCCACTCCTTCGGCTACCTCCCACATAAAATTTCGGATAAGTTCAGTTTAGGACCTGCTCTCGAATCGCTTTGATTTTTATTTTAGAAACTTGTATTTACTGCCCCCCATTCGACGTACAAGTTTCATCAGGGGCAAGTCCATACTTCCTGAGAAAAAAAACTTGAAAGTTGTACAAAACCCCTATTACACCGTGTGAGTTGGTTGGAGCGCAAGATAAGTCTCGAACGGATCTGCCGATTGGGTCTTAGTAATATTTTGTCCAAACATAGTTTAAGTTCGAAGATAAGCCATATTGGTCCACTCCTTCAGATACCTCCCCCACAAAATTTCAAAAATGTTCGGAAAAATTTTTCGTACGGTAACTTTTGAAGGGAGTGGCCGAATTGGTCCATACTTTACACATCCTAATATATCTACCAGATATAGATCAGGTTCAAATATGGACTATATTTGTCCACTTCATCCAGTACCTCCCAAACAAAATTTCGGATTAGTTCACTTTAAGACTTGCTATCGAATCGATTTGATTTTTGGCTGGAGATCCACTTCCATAATGGTCAATGTCGATCCATTCCTTTAAGTATTTCCTCTGCAAAACGTTTGCTCTTTAATCCTAATCAACATTTTTGTCGTTTCATACGCCCAAAATGTTTAAAACCCTCTAAATATATACGTTTTTTGGAAAAAAAAATGTTTCAATATACACCGGCTGAGGGTATATCTCTGTCGGCCAAGCCGACTGATACTTTTTTACTTGTTTGTCAAACAAATATGTTTTACAAAAACATGAGTTTGGTAGTAATTTGAACAAATTTTAATTCGAAACGTTCTAGAGAAACAGATCATAAATATTAATTAAAAGTTACCAAAACTCATTTAAATAATTTTTCAAATGGCCCTGAGGTCTCAAATCAGTGAAAAATCCTCGCTTAATAGATGTTAACTTCTCCCATATCCTCGCTTGCGAATTGTTTGAATCGAAAAATCAATTCAAAATACTTTCCATGGAATGTATATTTATTCACTACAAAGAACTAATGCAAAATATGTGCTTAAGAAGCAAATTAGACAGTACCCTCACTGCACCAGGCCCTTGTAAAAATCATGACTTCTTTCACGTAAAAAGATGTAGTCCGAAATCACTTGCACTCATGATTCAACTACTTCTTTGGCTACAAACATTTTGCTGGGACTGTCTTTGAAAATCAGTTGTTTATCATGCTAAATTTGATATTGAAGACAAGTTCGGTAATTCTGTATCTGTAACCGACAATGGCTCCAACGTTGTTTCGGATTTTAAACAATTTAAACGTATACCTTGAGCTTGCCACAATTTGAACTTAGTTATGGATGATGTTGTTAAAAAATATCCTCTTCCCGAATTGGGAAAACTGATTGACGGCTCCAAAAAGCGTGTAAGATATTTTAAACACTCGTAGCTAAACAACAAATTGTCGAAAACGTTAAAACAGGATATAAGAACACAATGGAATTCATATATATTATACTTGAGAGCATATACCAAGTCCAGAATGAGACTAAGAGTATTTTGCTAGAAAAGAATGAGTTGGATCGTATATCTGACTTAAAGCTAGAACCTCTATTGGGTTTTCTCAAAATATGCAAAGAGTTTTCCGAAAAATTAAGCTCGGAAAAATACCCTACTATGCATATTTTTACCCTTTGGTCTGAAAAGCTATTCATGAAAGATTTGAAAGCTAAAACTAAACAATCATTGCTTAAACGCTTTGTGCCAACAATGGCACATCTTATAGGGACGTTTTTATTTCCGCCGTTTAAGGAGATGAATTTCTTATTACAAGATAAAAGAAATGACGTAATAGCTAATGCAAAAGCAATGTTACTTGATATACAAGGTGAGAACATAGAGTGTTCTAATGATGAGGAGGAAATAACAATGCCACATTTACACGAATTTTCAGAGTTTTTGGACCAAAACTTGACAAAAAGACGAAAAGTAGATACTGAAATTGATACATATTTAGCGAATGCCGTATCTAGCCAGACTGATGTTTTAAACTTTTGGAAACAGTCGAACCTAAAATATTTAAAACAATTAGCCAGGAAAATTTTGGCTATACCCGTCAGTTCAGAAACGAGCGAGAGATTTTTTCCACATCTGGAAATATTCTCAACGAAAGACGAACTAGACTTTCGAGCTCTAACTTAGACAAAATAATGTTTTTAAATAAGAATATGTAAATGTTTGTTTATAAGTAATTTTGCAATATGTATATTTTAGAACATATGCATTTTTTGAACAAATAAATGTACAGCTATATCGATATATCTTTTCTTTAATTTCGTGCGTGAGTGTGCGTGTTCGTGCCTTCTCGAAAAACACCGTGTTTGTGCGTGAAAGTGCATAAAAATTTTGGTCCGTGTTCGTGCATGTTCGTGTCTAATTTTTTAGGCACGCGCCCATCTCTAGTCCATATGAAATAATCAATATTGATAAGTTAAATGTCACGAAAAGAATTAATAACAAAGAAAAAGTATTTCACAGGAATTTATTCAGATTTTTTCGCTGAAAACGCATGAATATGATGGGAAATTGATCTAGAGAAAATTTTAGATACTCATATACACAGAAAAAACAAAAGTATGAATTTTTTTACTAATTCCGTTCATAATTTTTGTTGTCCATAATTTGAACGTACCTCTTTTAATGTGAATGGACAAATTTTTTTACTCATGCACACAATACTATTTTTGCAAAAGTATGAAAGCTTTTCTAAAATACAAAAATTAATTTCATAGTTTCTCCTACGTTAACCACTATTTTCTGGCAAAACCGGTTTTTGTGCTTTGCCTATGAAAATGTTGTGGTTTTGCTTCTATTGTTTGTCTTTCCTCCCCTCCATCGTATCTACACGCACATTGACTACGTGTCAACAAAGCCCAACAGCCCAAACAACCCACACTACTCACCACTACCCCACTAACTAACCGCAATAGATTTCGTTTGTTGTCGGAAGACACTCACCATATCAATAGCATTAATTCGCAAATACAATTTTTGAATTATTTTAATATAAATACAACATCTAAAAATTCCAGTTAGTGCTGATGGAATCAATATGTTTGTACGTATGGTTCACATTGTTCTGATTTACAAGATACATAATTAATTAGGAAAATCAATTAGAAGAGAACCCTTTAAAGAACAGGAATTTCAAAATTAAATAAAAAACAACTAATTTGAAAATAAAATAAAAAAAATAGTTTCAAAATAAAAAAACAAACATTTTTATAGAAAAATTAATTTATAAAAAATATAAAAAGAGTTTTGGAATATAAGCAACTTTTTTTGTTTTAAATAAGATTATTTTGAAATGAATGAATTTGTTCATATTTTGCAAAATAGTATACATATATTACATGTTTATGATTCATTCAAAAAAGAAACCGGTATTTATTGCTTTATGAACTAGGTTCATAAAATACAAAAATCTGAACATTGGAAAATTTTTTTGAACACTATTCATACATTGAATGAATTATTTTTTTCTGTGTACGTAAAAATCAGCCATACGGACCAAATATCATCAATTTTCCATATTGTATTTTGACATTCTTTGAAAATTGTTTTCAAAATTAGTCTGTATATTGAAAAATTTTTTTGGGATTGTCACAAGGATCATATTTTTCATTGACAACATTTCAAAAAATGTTAAAAATTAACATAATGGAAACACCGATATACAAAGCTTTTCGCAATCAAACGAATGGGTTTCAATTTTTTATAAAAACCAAATTTTTAACGGATTCGTTTGAGTACGAACGGTACGTTTGAAGATATATTTTTTTACAAAAACTGGCTGTTAAACAGAGGTATATGGAAAAATATGGGCAAAATGGTAAAGAAATACGTATCTACATATGATTTGTGCCAAACAAATTAAACATACCAAAGAACCCTTAATGAAAACTGATACACCGGTAAATAGCTTTGATACAGTAGTAATTGACACTGTAGGACCCTTAAGACCCTTAGATAACTATAGATATATATTAACCATGCAATGCAAGTTGATTAAATATATATTAGCAGCACCAATGGAGACGAAAGAAGCCAAATCAATAGCTAGGAGTTTAAATGAGAATTTAATATTGAAATATGGAATATTTAAGACTCTAAAATCTGGCAGAGGCTCAGAATATAGCTGAACAGACTAAAGTTAAGAGAAGATTAAACTCATTAAATAATACAAATAGAATAGATCTTAAAATAGTAGATTTAGTTTTAGTTAAAAAGGAGAATCACCTTACCGTGGTCCTTATAAAATAATCAATATTGATAATTTAAATGTTACGATAAGAATTAATAACAAAGAAAAAGTATTTCACAAGTATTAATTAAAGAAACATCATAAGTAATCTTAAGCAAAAATATTTTTATTTTATGAATAAAAATTTTACTGTAAGTATGAACGTAAACAAAAATTATTTTATTGCCAAATACAAAAAAAAATACTTAGCCCCCTTAAGATCATATTTCATAAGAACAATTTTGTAATTTAAAGAGGGTGAGGGTATAGTATGTCACATTATGTTTGCCATGTATTTTGATGTCCATTATTTGTTTCCGTTGAGTTTATCAGCAACATAGCGAGTTCATTGTATTCATGCTTTGTTTCGTTGCCCACTCATATGTAGGGCAATGGTTTAGAATTCTTATTGGAATTCAAAATTATATTTGGCCTGTTCCAGTACTGCAAGAATCTACTAATTTTCATGGTTTAATAAGAAAGGTTAGCCAAAGCTTTATGTTAATTTAAATTTTTTTCATTCGAGTATTCCTAAAACTTCAAAACAATATACACAAACTGTGTATGTGTGTGTGGTGTTTGAATAATATGTCAAACAGTTTTAAAAACAATCGAATTCAATGATTTTAAAATTATTTTTGGAACACTTGTATGGAAATAATTCGTCAGGTTATCATTGGAACAAACATTTTATCATATCCACAACTTGATTATGCGGAGAAACAGTGGTCGGTCCTTCATTCATTTTTCGCGATTTTTATAAAATGCTCAAAATTGGTGTTGTAAACAAACCCACTTGTTGCTTAATTTTGAAGTTTTAGGAATTCAGGAAAAACAAGGGTTCTATAGATTTTTTTCATTTAAATCTACCTCTTTACTTATACCATGCTAATTTTTAATTCTTTTTCCGATAACATAAGGGAAAATTGTTATCGTAGTAAAAAGTAGTAGCTTCTTGCAGGTTCTGGAACAGAACAATTGTAATGAGTTAGAGTCTGGCCAATGGGAATGAAGAATATCCCAATAGTAAATTATTTAAGTGAACTTGTAAAATGATGAATATGAATGCAAGACTCAAATACATGACAACATATGCGATTACACAGACATACTTACATAGATGTAATTGAAACGCTATTGGACTCTTTTCCTATTGGTTGGGAGTTAATCAATATCGAATATTTTTGTAAATATTAGATATTAAGAACTCGATGTTAGACTTAATAATTTTTGTATAAATAGGGATAGAAAAAAAAAGTCAATCTTGTTCCTGACATCTAAAGAAAAACCTGCTCCAACGGCACATCATCTTCTTCTTACAGCATCCTCTGGTGCAAAACTATCTTCTACCAAATCATCAAGACTCCATATTTGCCGTAGACAATATAATATTTCCTTACGTAAATTAACTTAAAATACTGGGAGTAACATTCGAAAAAAATTACCGATGGACAAGTCATGTGCTAAAACTTATAAAAGAACTAATTTCCAGAGCCAATATCATAAAATACGCAGAAGTTTTGTCCATATTAACACTCTAACCTACTTACAACTAACCTAGTGTTAAACAAAATCGACCATGGTTTTTAGCTGTACGCCAATAGTCCTAATTCCACCTTAAAATACCTTAAGTCCATCTAACACTCATGAATAAGATCCAGCTTATATGCTTATCGAACGACTCCTTTAAAAATACTATTTATCGAATCTGGGTTGCCCTCTTTAAAAGAAAGATTTATAGTATGCAGAAACAGATTGCTACCAAAAATCTTATCTATAAACACTTCAATAATAACACTGTACAACACAAAAATAATTTTAAGATAATTCGGCCAGATTATGAAAGACGACCGTCGGGAAGTAGGATAGACGAGATAAATTTCCTGATAAGGAACTATCTCGTGTGTAGAAAAAAATGCTGCATCAATCTGCAGTCGTTAGAGACCAGTAAGCGTGGTCAGGAGTTTTTTTATGTTAGAAAAAAGGAAAAAACATAAATGATATAAAAATTTTTGAGATGTATTAAAAAAATATATATATGTTATTGTAAAAATAGTTTTAAAAAGAGGAAGAGAAATTTATTAAGCTGAACTATGGGAAGCACCCAAACTAAAATAAGTGAAGTTATACTGGCGACCGCTTATGCTCTAATAGCAGTGAGCGTAAGCGCTGAAGTACTAAAATTATTTGTATAATTATAACATTGATAGTTATAATTAGATACCTAAAAAATATGTACATGACAAATACGAAAACAACTAGCTAGAATAGGCACTCAATAAGAACAATAGTTTTAATTGGTAAAAAGGTATAGCAAGAAATATTTTTTTGAAAATTGTGATGAAAACCACTCTATATGAATCATGGATAAGGTGCTACAGTCTTTAGGGATCCTAGTATCGAACGCGAGAAAGTCGTTAGGGAAACCACATACTAAAGAAACAATAGACAAGAAAAAAACAGAGATAGCGAATTTACAGACTGACTTTAATGAGCTGTTAGACAAAGAAAAAGACGGAGATCCAGTTAAGTATAGTATGTATGAGTATGTCTTCTGCTCAAAGTTCAAAGCTCAAAGTTTTGAACTAGTTAACTAGCTTGACACAACGGAATAACAACTTACAGGGTTTCGATAATAAAATAGAGAGTCTAGTTTCTGAGCTTAACGAAATTCAGATTTCTGAGTTGGGTGAACAATGTAGGGATACGATAATTAATACAATAACCTGACAGCATTCAATACATTCTTGAATGGACTGCAGGATCAACAGATTGTTTCAACTATTGAAGCTAGTTGTGTATCAATAGCTTCGTTCCCGTACTTTTTAATAGTAAAACTCGTAAAAGAGGGAACTATAAAAAAATTGTTCTCACACAAACGTTTTTTGAAATAGTTCGGGAACGGAAAATAGAAAATACGTCAAAAAAACTGGAAGAAATGTCAAAGTTGGCGTACCAGCCAATAAGACGCCGGCAACCATGTTACTATTTTTACACGCTCAAATTTGTAGAGTAAAAAGTTTTTAAAGAGAGCGTAACTCAACTTTTTGGTGTACGGGAACTGTTTTTCGGGTAAAATGTGAAAAAGTCGTAAATAATAATAAAAACTTTTTAGTTATGGAACAAGATCAAGAAACTTCCAAGTTCCGGAGACCCCAAGAACTTCGTCTTCGGAGGGCACACAGTAAAAGACAGGAACCTCTACAGTATTTCATCTAACCTCAAAAATTATTTGAGATTGAACATTATAGATGTAGACTATCCACTTACGTTTTTGATACATGTGCGGATATTTCTTTGTGTAAAGATAATTTTTTGTACCGTTATGAAGAAAATCAAGACGATTACTGCAATTTAACATGCATGTTGAGGGAAATAAGTAAACCTTTTGGGTCAACTAATATTAAAATAGATATAAATGGTATGCTTATTGAACATAGTGCTCAACTAGTAGCAAATGATATTCCACTTAGTACAGATGGGATTTTAGGTAGAGATTTTCTATCGAAATATAAATGTAATGTTGATTATGATAGGTATATCCTAACATTTAATTTAAACGATGAAAGCGCCACGATTCCTATACACGATAGTTCTTTCAAAATCAATCAAATAGTTATACCTAAAAGGAGTGAAATCTACCTTTTACCATCAATTTGGTAGAAGACGCAGTCGTATTAAATAGGGAAATAACAAAAAGGTGTGTTTTTGGCTAAACATATTAAGCTACTGAACATTAGTGACCAAGTCATGACAATAGATCCTATGGAATTAGAAACAGTTCCATTAAGTAATTACGATGTACTTATATGCCATTTAGATATGACACCATTAGCCGGATTTAGCCCATTATCAGGTTTTATTTGCTAAATCCAGCCAAAATCTACCAGATTTCCCATACAAAAATAAATCCTCCTATTGAGTGGATTTGTTTTAAATCTTGCATAAATCCTCGTATACAACTCTGTTTATTGCAACATGTTGCTAGAAAATACAAAAAGTTGCAAGCTGGCACAAGAAACAAGGTAGATGCATCGGTGAATTGCTACACTAAAAATAATTTAAAATGTAAAAATTTGTAAACAAGACGGAAAAATTAAATTTGTTTTGATGTACAAAGTTGATTTTAATCAACCAAGACTAATATTTATGATGTCTAAACGATAAAATAATTCGTTTATTTAATTTAGATGGGCAAACTGCGATAAAATAATTCTTTATTTGCTCTTTAGTTAGCATTAGTAGCATAATGTGCTAACATTTTCAGTATACAAGAATAAATTTGCAATTTGACGTATGTTTTTTGAGACGAATTCAATTTAAAAAAAATTCGTTTGACGTTTCAAATTCGTTCAGATGGGCTGATGCATCTACCTTGGTAATTGTGTTATGAACAAAAATCAGCTGACTGCCATTTAAATCCTTCAAAATGTATATCTAAATGCAATGAGATTTGTACTGGATTTATTAAATCCAGTCGAGGATTTATGGCTAATCTAAATGAGCTATTAGGACCTGTTTCTGTATGTCGAAACGAAAATGTGTGCGAATGAAACACACCCAAACTTTAGCTTTCGAAATATTATTACCTTTGCTTTTGCTTCAAAACAAAAACAAATTTGAAAACACACACACACGAGTTTGGTAGTTTTTCATTCGCACACATTTTCGTTTCGACATACAGAAACAGGCTGTTAGAGTTAATCATTTCAACCACCGTAAAGGTTATACGGATGAAAGTTTTTAGTTTACGGATGAAAATTAATTTAGATGACTTGGGTAAAAATCATAAGAAAGAAATTGTAGCTATATTAAGAAAATATCGGTCGACATTCCATCTTGAAGATTTAACAACGAACAGTTTCTATAAGCAGAAGATTAATCTATAGGACAAGAATCAAGTGTACATTAAAAATTATAGATTACCACAAACACATAAGGAAGAGATAAATTCTCAGGTAGAAGACCTTCTGAAGAGTAACACTATGTTTACATTTACTCGATTTCAACTGTCAACTCCATTGCTCAAATGTAAAATGAAATCCAGTCGATTTCAGATGAGTTTTCAATTGACGTATAGGCAAAGGAATTGACAATTGAACCAGTTAGTCCTTATAATGCGCCATTGCTACTAGTTCCAAATAGAGTTGTACAATGTAGTTCATTTGGAAGATCTAGTTCAATAGTTCAGGTCTTTTAACTGATCTAGGTCAGTAATCTAGTTCATGGTTCACTATGTCGATGGTCAGACTATCAAGGTTTCTTAAAACCAATTTGGTTAAAGTTTATTTTCAAGTTTCGTTAGTGTCCACACACGTTAACGTGAAATTTATGATTTTTGCCTGTCCTCTTTATAAACTAAAAACAACACAAAAAAATAATTACATTAATATTAATAGTTAAATTTTCACTAATTCATGAACTAATTGTTTTTAATAAATTTTTTTGTGCTTGTTTTGTTGTTAATGTTTGCTTGAGAAAATAAAAATGAAGGAAAATGGAAGAACAAACTTGCAACGAATAACAAGAAGAGGCAACACAACAAACACAGAAAACCATGTACATGGGTTTCACTACTTCATACCCCTTGCCTATATAGTCTGACCATCGTTCGCATGCATGGTAGAACAAACCAGGTAAAGTTAATACTACAACAAATACAACTCAACAACAACCACATAGAAATTTGTTTTTGTTTGTTAACGTTAGTGTCAACGTAAATGTAAACAAAATAAGGAAATGTCTATAAATTATTGGAATTTAAAAAACTAATAATTTTTCACATTTGATTGAATATTTTGAAAAACATGAATGAAAACTCGTTAGATTTTCAATTTGAATGTTTCGATATCATTCCACTAAATGCATTATTTCTCGCAGAAAGTAGAATTCTTGCAAAAATGTTTGGGGTCGCTGGTAATTCATTGAAAAAAAAGAAGCTGTTGCTTTTCAAAACAAAAAAGCACATGTTTATTAGGGCTTTATTCTTTTCAAGTTTAAAAAAAAATACCACACATATTAACAAATATTGTACCGCCTCTATAAGCGGTGTTTTAGTGTGTGGCATGTCGTTCGGACTTGGAGGAGGTTACATGTCAATGATATGAAGGAGTCTTTATGGAAATAGTTGTTTTTCTGATGAATAAATTTGTTCTTCAAAAAATATATATCCCTAATATACATCGAACATAGAAATAAATATATAAAATGACGTATGGAATTTGACACTAACACTACAGAACAGTTCAGTCAGCTGGGTATTGCTGCTACCTTTTCTTGTTCTACCATGGTTCGCATGATGAAAACGAATACATACACCAAATAGAAATAAACAATAACATAATCGGCCATGTTCTGGAATTCACCGTGTATCTATTTCACATCACACATGCACTTCACCTGTGAAAGCAATTAATGTTCTGTATTTCACGTGAAAAGAGCTTTAATATTTCACGAAAGAAC
Organism: Musca autumnalis; assembly: GCF_047663935.1. Classification (NCBI taxonomy): domain Eukaryota; kingdom Metazoa; phylum Arthropoda; class Insecta; order Diptera; family Muscidae; genus Musca; species Musca autumnalis. Next base: position 160,857,292 of record NW_027411977.1, on the reverse strand, counting down.
TTTGGAAAGCTTAATTACAGCTTTCAAACTTTATCATTAACAATGAAAAAATATCAGTCTGTGTTGGCGCATCAACGAATACACATGCGTGCGTGTGTGGCGTAAACAAAGAAACGAACATCTACAAGAGCGCGTACATGTTGAGTTTGGTACTTTAAGAAAAAATACATTTTTAAATCATATTGTGTTAAGAAAATTAAATATTTTTTTAAATACTCATAGAAAACACATTAAATTTTAGTCCAATGCAGTTTTTTGTAGGAATTTGCAAATAGTTTCTTTAAAAAATAAGGATTCACTCAGCTCTCGCCATCAAAATTACAGTGTGAGGAATACACCCCAATTAGGCGTAAAGTGTGTTGACAGTTAAAATCGAGTGGATTTCGTAAATGTAAACCAAGCATAAGTTGGTATTTGCCATTTAGTTTACTGGCATAAAATCTTATGTTGTGTGTGTTTTTTTTTTTTTAATTTTATCCTTTTTTCTATCCAAAAATGGCACATTGAATAGATAATTGATTCGACCAAGGCAAATTTATATAAGGTAAATGCATGAATTACAACAACTAACAAATTTACAGAAACAACATCGTCGTCATGGCACAATGTAATATCGCACAATAGAAGAGTTGAATTTCTTGGCTGGTGGTGTCAAAGTCACTGTGAAGCAGTAGCACGCTAGGTCACCGGCCTTATTTCTCGTCGGAGTGGATGGGTTCGTTGCTTCCAGTATACTTTGGCCAACTTACGATACTATAAATTAGTAGAATTTGTGTGCATACAAAGGGATAGAATGATCAGATAGAGTCGTAAACAGAAAAAAGTTGAAAGTCATCAATCCTCTAGTAGGTTAGGATTTAAGGTGTCAAACCTAACCAGCCCTCCCTCCATAATTACCATATATTGAAATCCGCTAACATATTTTTGGTAATACCCAAAAGGCCAGCAATAACTGTTATAATCTCACATTCTCAAACAGATTTAATTCGAACTCATTATGAGCATTTTTATTCCAAAGATTTTAGATATACTAAACCTAAACTGTATGCCTTCGTGGCTAATCCTAATTGCTTATTTCACATAGTATGATTTGAGTAATTAATTAAAAAGAAACACAGGAACAATATTTATTGAATAAATCTATTGGAAATCTGTAACTATGGCGAATAAAGAAAAATAATAACAGCTAGAAATTTTAATAATGTAACAAATGCATGCAAAGATTCAAGTTATGAGTGACAATAATTCAATAATTTTCTACGCAGAAAGATTCGTTGAAAATTCTTATCAAACAAAAATGTAAAAGTGGTAAAAATCGTTATGCAACATGCAAAAATTAAACCTTATTAAAAATGTGTAACCTCACTGCGAAACACCGCTGCGAATCAAACATTTCTCTGAAATCTGCAAACAAAACTATCAGATGTAAATGATGGTCAAATCTAAATTTATGGTTCACGATGATTATGACTCTGATGTTTATAATATATATCTTTTTTTAACGTTACAAAACAAAACACAGATTTTATCAAAGAACATAAGAATATAGTCTTACATTAACGTAGACTGCACGCTGAAATATCTTCCGAAGTCAGCTGCTGCTAAATACACTGTCGATGAAGATTCTGCTGTTTTGATATCTGCTATGTTGATGGCAATGTAAAACAATCGTATCTTTTCTGTTAAGATTTGACCCACTTATTTACAGAAGAGTATCTGTTAATTCTAACATTAAATGTAAGTCTCTCAGAGCGTAGCGAAATCAATGTAACGGCACCACAGTACTCTGAAACAAAGTGAAATCCGATCTCATAAACGAGATCGGCTGTAATTTTGACCGTTTATATGTTAACGAATGTGTGTATGGTGTATGCAGCTGTTCATTGATTTCACTTCACTACTGAACGGTACTGTTTATGAGTATCAAACCAGAATAATACGAACTTATTATGTATAAGCTTAGATTGTGTATGATGGTGTTCACTCGAAAGACGAGGATGAATATTATTGACTTGACGTTTAATTAGTTTAACAATTAATTCTTAAATGCAGGATAGACGATGTTTTAATCACTGAATGACAAACTTCTTTCTTGCAACTGACTGTAGGGGATTTGTTGATTTCTCTTAGGCCAAACTGTGGTAGCCCAAGATTTACTTGGACACTTTTGACTAATATAAAAATTTTAGGTTATAATAGCAATTATTAAATTTTAATTAATAAAAGACAAATTTATATCTGGGCTCCGGTAATGCTATCGACAAAATGGCAGAGTTGTCAGGAGTTTTGTATGAGGAAACCAGGCAAGGAAAATTCATAGTGCCATTATTCCAGGCCTAAAAAATTATAAAGTTGCAAGCAAATAGACAAACGAGAATAAACGATGTTTGGGCGAGATCATATGAAAGGGTTTATCCGAAAGATGTCTCTTAGGATGAATAAACTGGCTAAAAATAACGGTGGCAATAATTCAAAAAAATATCTAAAAGATGTAAGTAAAAAGTAATTGCTCAACAGTGGCATATTACAATTACCCCACCAAAAGATCAGCCTTTGGGGTGAGAAACGAAACACAAAGCTGATTCAAACCCAACAATCATTGTTTAATATCCTTGGCATGGTAAGTGCCAACCAGGTTACCCTTTAAATTTTCCAGCTCATAGTATGAGTTTCCTATCCTCTTCCTGACACGAGACTTCAAAAAGGTCGGAGCCAACTTCGAGTTGCATCCCTGCTCGAAGTTGCTCTGTTTGAAGTTTCTCCTGTACACCTCCTGACCAACAGAATATGAAACTTCGCGAGACCTCAAATTATATATCTTTTCGTTACGTTCAAATTGTCTTTTTGCGCATTCAGCAGCCTTATCACTCATTATCTGCATGGAATCGTTCCGGTTGAATTACCGGACCTGTTTCCAGCATCTCAAGCTGTCTCAGCAGGGCATAAGTGGATCCGTTAGTGATCATGTTCTGACCAAATGTCAAGTAGTATGGCGAAGTACCAATTGCGGAATGAGTCGCAGACCGAAGGGCACAACCAATGGAGCTGAGCTGTTGATCCCAATTTTTCTGGTCCGTATTAACGTAGGATTTTATAGCCGATAAAATGGAGCGATTCACCCTCTCCGAGGCATTGGCCTGGGGAGAGTGAACAGCTGTATAAACATGAGAGATGTTATATCGCTTTAGAAGATCATTGAACTCCTTTGATCGGAATTGGGATCCGTTGTCCGAAACGATTGTTTTGGTCACCCCAAACATATGGAATATATCATCTTCTAAATATTTCACGACAATATCAGTAGAGAACTTTTTGACGGGTTTTATGAAAGGGAATTTACTAAAGTGGTCTAAGGTGATAAAAATTCCAACATTCCCAGATCGAGAACGGGGATAGGGACACAAAAACTCTACATACAGTCTCTGTAAAAATCTTTTTGTTTCGCACATTTGTCCCATTGTGAGTCTCTGAATACGGTTGGAATGTTTGGTGGTCTAAAGTGGTTTATCATCTTAGACCACACCTCGCAATTGTTTATATAATTTTTGACATCTACTGCTAAGCTTGGCCAAAAATATTACTTCCTAATTAATACCACCGTGATAAGCGGTTGGAATGTCATGAGCTTTCTTGAGAACTTCTGGAACCAATTCCTTCGGAATCCACAGTTTCCAGACAAGATCGTCATGCAATTGTTCAAATGTGGCATGTTCAGTTCTTCTATATAAATATCCGTCCATAATTTTGATGTCTGGCATACTGTCTAGGTTTTGTTTGATCTTCTCCAGAAGTTCTAGGTACTCAGGAGAACTGAAACATGGCGAATGGAGATCAATAAAACAACCACTATCGTATTCCAAATCTGACAAGCTTTCTACCACCAATGACGACATATCTTCTGTGTAAGTACGGGAAAGGGTATCTGGGACTATGTTCATAGAGCCACGCCTCTGTTGAATGTCGAACTTAAAGGCTTGAAATTTAAAGGCCCACCGAGCTAGCCGAGTACTCAGATCTGTCTGGGACATCAGCCACTTTAATGACGCATGATCCGTTATTACAGTGAACTGTTGTCTCTCGACATAGGCTCTGAACTTTTTAATGCTTTGCATTGCTGCTAAGCATTCTTGTTCGGTCACTGAATAGTTGCGTTGGGCTTTGTACAGTTTCTTCTACATAAATGCGATAGGAACGTCTTTGCCCTCCGCATCCTTTTGGACGAATACGCTTCCTATTCCTGTTTTACTGGCGTCGCAATGTATATAAAAACGTTGCGAGAAATTAGGGCTATGTAAAACAGGGGCTATACTCAGTTGGGTCTTTAAAACCTCAAACGCTTTCTGAGCCTCATTAGGCCAGACAAATTTACGTTTGGCTTGAAGTAAATCGGTTAGTGGCGTGGCTATAGTCTTTGATAAATGTTCGGTACCAACCAGTCATACCGAGAAATCTCTGGACCTGCTTTACAGATCGTGGAACAGGGAAGTCAGTGATGGCTGAAACCTTGTCAGGGTCCGCTCTTATGACCCCTTTGCCTACCACATGTCCAAGATATTTCACTTCTGGAACGCAGAAGTGACTCTTTTCAATGTTAGTCGTTAGTCCTGATTCATTAATCCTCCTAGCAACACACTCTAGAACCTAAAGATGGCGATTAAAGGTATCCGAGATGATCAAAACGTCATCAAGGTAAACAAACACTTCTGTCCTGAGCGCGGGGGAATCACTTTATCCATCAGCCTGGGCATGGTTTGGAGGGCGTTACATAGCACAAAGGGCATGACTGTAAAGTGATAAAGTGGGCGCCCAGGAACAGAAAATGCAGTCTTCTCCCTTGATGCCTTATCAAGAGGGATTTGCCAAAAGGCGTCTTTGAGGTCTAGAGTAGTTTTAAATTCCGCTTTGGGGAGCCGGATAAGGATGCCTTCAATGTCGGGCTTTGGATATGCGTCGCCAATAGTAACTGCGTTTAGCTTCCTGCTATCCAGACACAGTATATTCTTGCCTGGTTTTCGGTGCCGTACTACTGGTGACGACCAGGCACTGTTAGACTCCTCGATAACTCCGAGGGCTAACATCCTGTCCAGCTCTTCATAGATGAGTTTTTCTATTGCTGGAGATACAGGAAAATGCCTTTGTTTGATAGGACTGGCGGTTCCTGTGTCTATAGTATGGCATAAAATGCTTGTTTTCCCGAGACCTCTCACAGCAGAAGATAGAAAAAGGGAAATAACACGAGTCAAACATTGTTTTTGGGTTAAAGATAGGGGTAGTTGATTGTCCAAATCGGATATATTAGATTGACACAAGAGGCTACTATTTGAACCCAGTTCATTCGGAAGTAAGTTAAAAATAAGCCAAAAATCAATACCTAAAACAACTCACGATCTAAATTCGGGACAAAAAATATGGTTATAGGTTTTTCCACACCCCTGATGGTGATTGAGGTCTCTATGAACCCTTCAATTGAATGCCTATTCCCATCAGCTATTCTTACAGAGGAGTTGTAGCTTTTGTAGGGGCTTCCAGAGGTTATATACTGTTTAGCAGCTTCACCTCCCATACAACTAATGGATGCCCTTGTGTCCAAAAGGCCCAGAAACTTCTTCCCGAAAAGAACAACGTCAGCATAAGGTCTTACGTCATTCGAGGAGGACACTTTTCTGTGCACCCAGTTTCGAGTTTTTTTGTTGACATAATTGGCAGTTTGGAATAGGACAAGCCCTGCCTTCTCCGAACGTTTCCTGCAAGTATTTCGGAGCTGTTGAATAGTAAAGATTTCAATATTCAATATGTCATGTTGAACCTCCGGTAAGAGATTCCTACGCAAAATCTCAACTATGACTCTCTCTGATGTTGGCTCGCTCAATCTATCGGTCAAGTCGACTATGGAATCGTAAAAGGCATCGATAGACTCATTCACCTTCTGCCTTCGATCCCGTATCAACTCGTCGATATCAACATCCGTTGTCCAGTCTTTAAATTTCAAACGCAAAGCCTGACGGAGCATTGACCAGGTGTTGGGTGGTACTAATCGATGGTAACGCCAATACCAGTCATTGGCCTAAGGCACTGATGTTACTGCAGAGAATATCAAAATTTTCTTGTAGGGTCTGTGACGTCAAGGCCTCTACTCTATAAATAAAATTCTCCACAGATAAACCACTGTTCCCACCGTTGAACCTTATCTTCCAGTTGGAGATAATTTGGAGAACTTTATCTGGACGAGCACATAAGTCAGAGGACCACGAGTTTTGAGAGGTGGAACCTGCTGTTGATTGATTATGGATATTCCCAGAAGATCTCCTATTGCTGTCCAGATTGTTCGACTGAATCCCAAAAAGATCCCTGAGAGTTTGCTGCTCAACATCTGGCAATGTAGGCATCTGACTCGTTGGTGTACGATTTACTCGTGGGGGAATACTATTAGACTGAGGAGTAGTTCCATTATTCGTATTTAACCTTGATATGCTGGCTTCTATACCTTGGGCCAATCGTGAAATCTCATTTTCAATGAAGGACGTCGTTTGCGCTTGTTGAGCTGCAAACATTGAGATATCACCTCTTTTATATTCTCTGATGAACTCATATTGGTAGAAGCGGATGATAAATGAGCAGAGTTTGAGGAACCTTCAGCAGTGGAGGTTCCACTAGCTGAGGCCCTGGAATCCTGATTTCCCTGTTTCTGCGCTGTAACCTTCTTTTGTGACCTAGTGGTCACACTCGAAGCGCTTGTGGTTGGAGCCACCAAACTAACCTTGGCATTACAGACGGGGCAGAAAGGTCCAGTCTTGGTAAAGTTTTGAAAACAAGTTTTATGAAATATATGTCCGCATTCGGTTTGATAAATGTACGACTGGGATGTTGTGGGTCTTGCGCAGGCATTACAAACAATTTGCTCGGAGGGATCACCACCAACAGAAGCGTTATCTAGGTTGTTTGAAGCCATAGCTGGTTTGGAACTACCTCACTGAATCTTGTAAATAAATTTAAGCTCTGTTTCGAGCGTCACTATTGGGTAAGGAAGAACTTGGTAAAAAGCTAAGTATATTCTTTAAAAAACAAAAATCAGTAAACACAGGATTTCAAAGAGTATTGTAGATATGGTTTGTAAATATTCAGGTGTATACCTGTTTAAGAATGATTGCTAATTAAAACTGGCAGCTGTAAAAATCTTGAACGTTTAACTATAATGCGGCAGCTGTATTGTTGTTTTTCAAAAAACTTGGCATCACTTACACTTTTTTCATGTGGTTGTTGTAACGCGACGTAACGCACCGTATGTGCCGAGCGCTTTATATTGTAAGGAAAGCACTTAAAAAATAATGTCATGTTCACACGAGCGTTTCAATTACGTTGTTCGCCTGTCGAACGACGTACACGAATTAACCCGTTTCCACGACACCATTCGTAATTAACAGAAACATAAACAAAATTTCCTTCATTTTTGCTTCCTTGCTTTCACGAAAATGTTAACCGAAAACACATAAAATATACATTAAATGAATAGGAAAAGCAATAGACTTTCCTTCAAATGTGTCTTCTATATTTAACTACACACATTTCATTAATTTTTTTCATGAATTCTGAATAATTTTGTATTTTCAATACACTTTTATATGTTTCTATTTTCAAAATTAAAGAGAGAGAGACAATATTAGTTTTACAGACTTTCAGGTATTTGTTTCTGATTTTTACGCGATTTTGAACTAATGGACAAGAAATGTGTGTGGAATTAAGAAGGAAACATAACTATCTTCCTTCTGCATCTATATAATATGTTTAGTTCATTAATTTTCATTCATCTTTTTCCTTTTTTCTAAAAAATTTTGTGTTTTCAACAAATTTTTTCAATTTTGAATTTAGACATGTCATAATTAATTTTTTCGATATATTCTCTCATTTGTTAGGGATGGGACATACTTATTCGTCATTCAGAGAGTATTTCTAATCGAACAACGTAGAAAAATCGTCGCTCGTTCATAGAATTTTGTGTGGGGAAATAAGTAATTTATTCGTAGTTATGGGTCGAACAACGAATAGAGAACGAACGACGTGCCGTGGAAACGGGCTATTACATATATAGCTTTTCGTACACTGAGAAAGAATCTGAAAGGGACAGAACAAATGATACATATACTCTAAAGGGGTGAGTACATAAGCTGCCTTGCCTACTTACCTTGCTTGCTTCTGATAAAAGAAAAAAAAAAAAGAAAAGGGCAACCCAGTTAGAAATTCACTCGGCCTTCTTTATTCTTTTATTTTTGTTATGTCAGAAATGAAGCAGTAAAGCAAGGCAATCAGGCAAGGCAGCTTATTTACGCAGGCCCTAAGAGTGGCACAGACGTGATTTTTATAAAAAGAATTAATCTCAATTGTTCTCGCCCCACGCTGGGCGCCAAATTTGTAATATCGCACAATAGAAGAGTTGAATTTCTTGGCTGGTGTCAGTCACTGTGAAGCAGTAGCACGCTAGGTCACCGGCCTTATTTCTCGTCGGAGTGGATGGGTTCGTTGCTTCCAGTATACTTTGGCCAACTTGCGATACTATAAATTAGTAGAATTTGTGTGCATACAAACGGATAGAATGGTCAGATGGAGTCGTAAACAGAAAAAAGTTGAAAGTCATCAATGCTCTAGTAGGTTAGGATTTTAGGTTTCAAACCTAACCAGCCATCCCTCCATAATTACCATATATTGAAATCCGATAACATATTTTTGGTAATACCCAAAAGTCCAGCAATACCTGTTAGAAGCTCACATTCTCAAACAGATTTAATTCGAACTCATTATGAGCATTTTTATTCCAAAGATTTTAGATATCCTAAACTTTAACTGTTTGCCTTCATGGCTAATCCTAATTGCTTATTTCACATAGTATGATTTGAGTAATTAATTAAAAAGAAACATAGGAACGATATTTATTGAATAAATCTATTGGAAATCTGTAACTATGGGGAATAAAGGAAAATAATAACAGCTAGAAATTGTAATAATGTAACAAACGCATGCAAATATTCAAGTTATGAGTGACAATAATTCAATAATTTCCTACGCGGAAATTCTTATCAAACAAAAATGTAAAGTGGTAAAAATCGTTATGCAAACATGCGAAAATTAAACCTTATTAAAAATGTGTAACTGCGAAACACCGCAGCGAATCAAACATTACTCTGAAATCTGCAAACAAAACTATCAGTAGTGCGGTTCTGTAATTTTTTTAATAACGAACCGACATCGGTAGTTAACAAAAATATTCGGTTGAGTTGACGAATGTGCTATTCTGTAACTTTATGTTAACGATTGTAGAAATCGTTAGCACATACCGACGAATATCGATGGAAAGACAAATTGTCAAATATTATATTTTGATATTTATTAATGTATTTTTGAATTAAAAATATTGTTTCTTCGCAAATACAGGCAAAACGCCTAAGGGAGGAAGAAAGGTCCGCTTTTTCAAGAAATGCGCCTAACATACATAAGTATCTGCAAGTATTCCAACAATGCGTAACACAAGTCTACTTTCAACTTCTAAAGCGACAAATTTGTATGTATGTATGTACTTCTAGGAGGTAAATAAATCTCATAGATTTTCGTGGTTTTATTCCAGGATATGAATAAACGTGTCATTCGCATCCACGTATTAGCTCGGCAAGGCATTATAAGTTTGAAGTGGGCAGGACAGTGTAATCAAAAGGTCACTTTGAAGTTAATTGTATTTTTATGAATGTACAGATAAATAAATTTTTAACTCCGCAATAAAACGAAGAGTTATTTTTGCCATATGAATATTTAGCTTTGAAATTTGACATGACTTAAAAAGTTCGGAAATCCGAACATATACGACATTTTAAGCATTCTGATTATTCGTGATGCTGAGTTTAAATCTATAATATTACCACAGAACAAAGTAGGTTGTAGGAACACCATACATCTCGTAGAAAAATAGTGTTATGGGCATTGGTATAGGCCTTGAGTTCTTTTGAAGATTTAGCTAACGGTTTTCCTCTTTAATAATAAGGAAAGGGTAGCATGGGGCAGCTTCGCCACTGTTTCGTCAGCGCCGATTTAATTGATGCTACATGTAGATCTTCCAAGGGAAAGTTATGAGTTAATCGAAGATCTACAACTTTCTTTTTGGTGATCTTTATGCAGCTTCAATAAAATCGGCGCCGGCGAAAGCACAACAGTGGCGAAGCTTCCCCCTGTTATCCTACATAGTTAACCCTTATGTAAATGCCTAAAGAAGATTTTTCTCAATAAGGCGGAATTTACCTTGTGTACCGTCTTTATTGACATAGCATACATATGTTCATATAAAACGCCGTTGTTAAAAGAATTCAGCAAAATATTGCAATAATTTACTGTCGTTAAGACTTAACAACTACTTTTTTTGGTTGTTAACTTAACAATAATTTCCGGTAATTAACGACAAAATTTACCGACAAAAATTGTTAAAATTGGTTACAGAATAGCACTTACCGAAAATTATCGTTAACTACCGACATTCGTCGTTAATTCTGTCGTTAAGGAGTTACAGAATCCTTAACGACAGATGTAAATGATGGTCAAATCGTAATTTATGGTTCACGATGATTATTACTCTGATATTTATAATATATATCTTTTTTTAACGTTACAAAACAAAACACAGATTTTATCAAAGAACATAAGAATATAGTCTTACTTACATTAACGTAGAAAGATCTTCCGAAGTCAGCTGCTGCTAAATACACTGTCGATGAAGATTCTGCTGTTTTGCTATCTGCTATGTTGATGGCAATGTAAAACAATCGTATCTTTTCTGTTAAGATTTGACCCACATATTTACAGAAGAATAACTGTTAATTCTAACATTAAATGTAAGTCTCTCAGAGCGTAGCAAAATCAATGTAACGGCACCACAGTACTCTGAAACAAAGTGAAATCCGAGCTCGTAAGCGAGATCGGCTTTAATTTTGACCGTTAACGAATGTGTGTATGTTGTATGCAGCTGTTCATTGATTTCACTTCACTACTGAACGGTACTGTTTATGAGTATCAAACCAGAATAATACAAACTTATTATGTATAAGCTTAGATTGTGTATGATGGTGTTCACTCGAAAGACGAGGATGAATATTATTGACTTGACGTTTAATTAGTTTAACAATTAATTCTTAAATGCAGGATAGACGATGTTTTAATCACTGAATGACAAACTTCTTTCTTGCAACTGCCTGTAGGGGATTTGTTGATTTCTCTTAGGCCAAACTGTGGTAATCTTTGGAAATTGATTATCACTATGTCTTAGAACTTAGGATTTCAAATACGTAAATCGGCTTGTTATCTTTGGCCAACTCCTTATTTCTGTTATTTGTACGGAAATTGCGCTGTACGTGGGGCTCCACGTGTGATTACCGAAAGAACTGATTCAGACTGAAGATCCTTGCAGTGACGACGATGTTCTCGTTCTCTTCTCAATATGTTCCTCGACAATAAATATGCACAAACCAGTGAGGTCGATCAAAGAAATGTTTAATCTAATTGAGAGCATGCAATTAAGAATTAATGAGAAAAAATAACAACTATCATGTTACCTACTTTGGTGATGTGAAAAAGGAGAATATATGTGTAGATTTGTATGTTCCACGACTCGATTTAATAATTGTAATTATGTCCCAAAATCATTTAAAGTATCTAAAGGAATTAACACAATTAATATTGGGATTATTTCGCTTTACATACTTTAGAAACTCACACAATGGCTGTTTAAGATTTACTTGGACACTTTTGACTAATATAAAAATTTTAGGTTATAATAGCAATTATTAAATTTTAGTTAATAAAATACAAATTTATATCTTGGCTCCGGTAATGCAATCGACAAAATGGCAGAGTTGTTAGGAGTTTTGTATGAGGAAACCAGGCAAGGAAAATTCATAGTGCCATTATTCCAGGCCTAAAAAATGATAAAGTTGCAAGCAAATAGACAAACGAGAATAAACGATGCTAAAAATAACGGTGGCAATAATTCAAAAAAATATCTAAAAGATGTATTTAAAAAGTAATTGCTCAACAGTGGCATATTACAATTCCCCCACCAAAACATCAGCCTTTGGGGTGAGAAACGAAACCCAAAGCTGATTCAAACCCAACAATCATTGTTTAATATCCTTGGCATGGTAAGTGCCAACCAGGTTACCCTTTAAATTTTCCAGCTCATAGTATGAGTTTCCTATCCTCTTACTGCTCGAAGTTGCTCTGTTTGAAGTTTCTCCTGTACACCTCCTGACCAACAGAATATGAAACTTCGCGAGACCTCAAATTATATATATTTTCGTTACGCTCAAATTGTCTTTTTGCGCATTCAGCAGCCTTATCACTCATTATCTACATGGAATCGTTCCGGTTGAATTACCGGACCTGTTTCCAGCATCTCAAGCTGTCTCAGCAGGGCATAAGTGGATCCGTTAGTGATCATGTTCTGACCAAATGTCAAGTAGTATGGCGAAGTACCAATTGCGGAATGAGTCGCAGACCGAAGGGCACAACCAATAGAGCTGAGCTGTTGATCCCAATTTTTCTGGTCCGTATTAACGTAGGATTTTATAGCCGACAAAATGGAGCGATTCACCCTCTCCGAGGCATTGGCCTTGGGAGAGTGAACAGCTGTATAAACATGAGAGATGTTATATCGCTTTAGAAGATCATTGAACTCCTTTGATCGGAATTGGGATCCGTTGTCCGAAACGATTGTTTTGGTCACCCCAAACATATGGAATATATCATCTTCTAAATATTTCACGACAATATCAGCAGAGAACTTTTTCGGCTTGTTATCTTTGGCCAACTTCTTATTTCTGTTATTTGTACGGAAATTGCGCTGTACGTGGGGCTCCACGTGTGATTACCGAAAGAACTGATTCAGACTGAAGATCCTTGCAGTGACGACGATGTTCTCGTTCTCTTCTCAATATGTTCCTCGACAATAAATATGCACAAACCAGTGAGGTCGATCAAAGAAATGTTTAATCTAATTGAGAGCATGCAATTAAGAATTAATGAGAAAAAATAACAACTATCATGTTACCTACTTTGGTGATGTGAAAAAGGAGAATATATGTGTAGATTTGTATGTTCCACGACTCGATTTAATAATTGTAATTATGTCCCAAAATCATTTAAAGTATCTAAAGGAATTAACACAATTAATATTGGGATTATTTCGCTTTACATACTTTAGAAACTCACACAATGGCTGTTTAAGATTTACTTGGACACTTTTGACTAATATAAAAATTTTAGGTTATAATAGCAATTATTAAATTTTAGTTAATAAAATACAAATTTATATCTGGGATCCGGTAATGCAATCGACAAAATGGCAGAGTTGTTAGGAGTTTTGTATGAGGAAACCAGGCAAGGAAAATTCATAGTGCCATTATTCCAGGCCTAAAAAATGATAAAGTTGCAAGCAAATAGACAAACGAGAATAAACGATGCTAAAAATAACGGTGGCAATAATTCAAAAAAATATCTAAAAGATGTATGTAAAAAGTAATTGCTCAACAGTGGCATATTACAATTCCCCCACCAAAACATCAGCCTTTGGGGTGAGAAACGAAACCCAAAGCTGATTCAAACCCAACAATCATTGTTTAATATCCTTGGCATGGTAAGTGCCAACCAGGTTACCCTTTAAATTTTCCAGCTCATAGTATGAGTTTCCTATACTCTTACTGCTCGAAGTTGCTCTGTTTGAAGTTTCTCCTGTACACCTCCTGACCAACAGAATATGAAACTTCGCGAGACCTCAAATTATATATATTTTCGTTACGTTCAAATTGTCTTTTTGCGCATTCAGCAGCCTTATCACTCATTATCTACATGGAATCGTTCCGGTTGAATTACCGGACCTGTTTCCAGCATCTCAAGCTGTCTCAGCAGGGCATAAGTGGATCCGTTAGTGATCATGTTCTGACCAAATGTCAAGTAGTATGGCGAAGTACCAATTGCGGAATGAGTCGCAGACCGAAGGGCACAACCAATGGAGCTGAGCTGTTGATCCCAATTTTTCTGGTCCGTATTAACGTAGGATTTTATAGCCGACAAAATGGAGCGATTCACCCTCTCCGAGGCATTGGCCTGGGGAGAGTGAACAGCTGTATAAACATGAGAGATGTTATATCGCTTTAGAAGATCATTGAACTCCTTTGATCGGAATTGGGATCCGTTGTCCGAAACGATTGTTTTGGTCACCCCAAACATATGGAATATATCATCTTCTAAATATTTCACGACAATATCAGCAGAGAACTTTTTGACGGGTTTTATGAAAGGGAATTTACTAAAGTGGTCTAAGATGATAAAAATGCCAACATTCCCAGATCGAGAACGGGGATAGGGACACAAAAAGTCTACATACAGTCTCTGTAAAAATCTTTTTGGTTCGCACATTTGTCCCATTGGGGGTCTCTGAATACGGTTGGAATGTTTGGTGGCCTTGCACACCTCGCAATTGTTTATATAATTTTTGACATCTACTGCTAAGCTTGGCCAAAAATAGTACTTTCTAATCCGTTGAACCGTCTTATTAATACCACCGTCTTATTAATACCACTGCAACCAATTCCTTCGGACTCCACAGTTTCCAGACAAGATCGTTATGCAATTGTTCACTTGTGGCATGTTCAGTTCTTCTATAAAAATATCCGTCCATAATTTTGATGTCTGGCATACTGACTAGGTTTTGTTTGATCTTCTCCAGAAGTTCTAGGTACTCAGGAGAACTGAAACATGGCGAATGGAGATCAATAAAACAACCACTATCGTATTCCAAATCTGACAAGCTTTCTACCACCAATGACGACATATCTTCTGTGTAAGTACGCGAAAGGGTATCTAGGACTATGTTCATAGAGCCACGCCTTATTTCTCGTCGGAGTGGATGGGTTCGTTGCTTCCAGTACCCATCCACTCCGACGAGAAATAAGGCCGGTGACCTAGCGTGGTACTGCTTCACAGTGATTTTGACACCACCAGCCAAGAAATTCAACTCTTCTATTGTGCGATATTACAAATTTGGCGCGCAGCGTGGGGCGAGAGCAACTGAGATTAATCCTTTTTATAAAAATCACGTCTGTGCAACTCTTAAGGCCTGCGTAAATAAGCTGCCCTGCCTGATTGTCTTGCTTTCCTTCTTCATTTCTGTTATAACAAAAATAAAAGTATAAAAAAGGCCGAGTAAATTTCGAATTGCGTTACTATAAATTAGTAGAATTTGTGTGCATACAAAGGGATAGAATGGTCAGATGGAGTCGTAAACAGAAAAAAGTTGAAAGTCATCAATGCTCTAGTAGCTTAGGATTTAAGGTGTCAAACCTAACCAGCCCTCCCTCCATAATTACCATATATTGAAATCCGATAACATATTTTTGGTAATACCCAAAAGTCCAGCAATACCTGTTAGAAGCTCACATTCTCAAACAGATTTAATTCGAACTCATTATGAGCATTTTTATTCCAAAGATTTTAGATATCCTAAACTTAAACTGTATGCCTTCGTTGCTAATCCTAATTGCTTATTTCACATAATATGATTTGAGTAATTAATTAAAAAGAAACATAGGAACAATATTTATTGAATAAATCTATTGGAAATCTGTAACTATGGGGAATAAAGGAAAATAATAACAGCTAGAAATTTTAATAATGTAACAAACGCATGCAAATAATTAAGTTATGAGTGACAATAATTCAATAATTTCCTACGCGGAAATTCTTATCAAACAAAAATGTAAAGTGGTAAAAATCGTTATGCAAACATGCGAAAATTAAACCTTATTAAAAATGTGTAACTGCGAAACACCGCAGCGAATCAAACATTTCTCTGAAATCTGCAAACAAAACTATCAGTAGTGCGATTCTGTAACTTTTTTTAATAACGAACCGACATCGGTAGTTAACAAAAATATTCGTTTGAGTTAACGAATGTGCTATTCTGTAACTTTATGTTAACGATTGTAGAAATCGTTAGCACATACCGACGAATATCGATGGAAAGACAAATTGTCTAATATTATATTTTGATATTTATTAATGTATTTTTGAATTAAAAATATTGTTTCTTCGCAAATACAGGCAAAAAACGCCTAAGGGAAGGAGAAAGGTCCGCTTTTTCAAGAAATGCGCCTAACATACATAAGTATCTGCAAGTATTCCAACAATGCGTAACACAAGTCTACATTCAACTTCTAAAGCGTCAAATTGGAATGTATGTATGTACTTCTAGGAGGTAAATAAATCTCATAGATTTTCGTGGTTTTATTCCAGGATATGAATAAACGTGTCATTCGCATCCACGTATTAGCTCGGCAAGGCATTATAAGTTTGAAGTGGGCAGGACAGTGTAATCAGAATCATTGGTCAAAAGGTCACTTTGAAGTTAATTGTATTTTTATGAATGTACAGATAAATAAATTTTTAACTCCGCAATCAAATGAAGAGTTATTTTTGCCATATGAATATTTAGCTTTGAAATTTGACATGACTTAAAAAGTTCGGAAATCTGAACATATACGACATTTTTAGCATTCTGATTATTCGTGATGCTTCGCCACTGTTTCGTCAGCGCCGATTTAATTGATGCTACATGTAGATCTTCCAAGGGAAAGTTATGAGTTAATCGAAGATCTACAACTTTCTCTTTGGTGATCTTTATGCAGCTTCAATAAAATCGGCGCCGGCGAAAGCACAACAGTGGCGAAGCTTCCCCCTGTTATCCTACATAGTTAACCCTTATGTAAATGCCTTAAGAAGATTTTTCTTTATTGACATAGCATACATATGTTCATATAAAACGCCGTTGTTAAAAGAATTCAGCAAAATATTGCAATAATTTACTGTCGTTAAGACTTAACAACTACTTTTTTTGGTTGTTAACTTAACAATAATTTTCGGTAATTAACGATAAAATTTACAGACAAAAATTGTTAAAATTGGTTACAGAATAGCACTTACCGAAAATTATCGTTAACTACCGACATTCGTCGTTAATTCTGTCGTTAAGGAGTTACAGAATCGCACTACAGATGTAAATGATGGTCAAATCGTAATTTATGGTTCACGATGATTATTACTCTGATGTTTATAATATATATCTTTTTTTTAACGTTACAAAAAAAAACACCGATTTTATCAAAGAACATAAGAATATAGTCTTACTTACATTAACGTAGACTGCACGCTGAAAGATCTTCCGAAGTCAGCTGCTGCTAAATACACTGTCGATGAAGATTCTGCTGTTTTGCTATCTGCTATGTTGATGGCAATGTAAAACAATCGTATCCTTTCTGTTAAGATTTGACCCACATATTTACAGAAGAATAACTGTTAATTCTAACATTAAATGTAAGTCTCTCAGAGCGTAGCGAAATCAATGTAACGGCACCACAGTACTCTGAAACAAAGTGAAATCCGAGCTTATAAGCGAGATCGGCTTTAATTTTGACCTTTTATATGTTAACGAATGTGTCTATGTTGTATGCAGCTGTTCATTGATTTCACTTCACTACTGAACGGTACTGTTTATGAGTATCAAACCAGAATAATACAAACTTATTATGTATAAGCTTAGATTGTGTATGATGATGTTCACTCGAAAGACGACGATGAATACTATTGAATTGACGTTTGATTAGTTTAAAAAATAAATTTTTAAATGCAGGATAGACGATGTTTTAATCACTGAATGACAAACTTCTGTCTTGCAACTGCCTGTAGGGGATTTGTTGATTTCTCTTAGGCCAAACTGTGGTAGCCCAAGTATTATGCTTCTTCCGGAATTTATTTTTTGTCACTTTGGAAATTGATTATCACTTTGTCTTAGAACTTAGGATTTCAAATACGTAAATCGACTTGTTAACTTTGGGCAACTTCTTATATCTGTTATTTGTACGGAAATTGCGCTGTACGTGGGGCTCCACGTGTGATTACCGAAAGAACTGATTCAGACTGAAGATGCTTGCAGTGACGACGATGTTCTCGTTCTCTTCTCAATATGTTCCTCGACAATAAATATGCACAAACCAGTGAGGTCGATCAAAGAAATGTTTAATCTAATTGAGAGCATGCAATTAAAAATTAATGAGAAAAAATAACAACTATCATGTTACCTACTTTGGTGGTATGTGTAGATTTGTATGTTCCACGACTCGATTTAATAATTATAATTATGTTCCAAAATCATTTAAAGTATCTAAAGGAATTAACACAATTAACATTGGGATTATTTCGCATTACATACTTTAGAAACTCACACAATGGCTGATTAAGATTTACTTTGACACTTTTGACTAATATAAAAATTTTAGGTTATAATAGCAATTATTAAATTTTAGTTAATAAAAGACAAATTTATATCTGGGCTCCGGTAATGCAATCGACAAAATGGCAGAGTTGTAAGGAGTTTTGTATGAGGAAACCCAGCAAGGAGAATTCATAGTGCCAGGCCTAAAAAATGATAAAGTTGCAAGCAAATAGACAAACGAGAATAAACGATGCTAAAAATAACGGTGGCAATAATTCAAAAAAAAAACTAAAAGATGTATGTAAAAAGTAATTGCTCAACAGTGGCATATTACAATTCCCCCACCAAAACATCAGCCTTTGGGGTGAGAAACGAAACCCAAAGCTGATTCAAACCCAACAATCATTGTTTAATATCCTTGGCATGGTAAGTGCCAACCAGGTTACCCTTTAAATTTTCCAGCTCATAGTATGAGTTTCCTATCCTCTTACTGCTCGAAGTTGCTCTGTTTGAAGTTTCTCCTGTACACCTCCTGACCAACAGAATATGAAACTTCGCGAGACCTCAAATTATATATATTTTCGTTACGTTCAAATTGTCTTTTTGCGCATTCAGCAGCCTTATCACTCATTATCTACATGGAATCGTTCCGGTTGAATTACCGGACCTGTTTCCAGCATCTCAAGCTGTCTCAGCAGGGCATAAGTGGATCCGTTAGTGATCATGTTCTGACCAAATGTCAAGTAGTATGGCAAAGTACCAATTACGGAATGAGTCGCAGACCGAAGGGCACAACCAATGGAGCTGAGCTGTTGATCCCAATTTTTCTGGTCCGTATTAACGTAGGATTTTATAGCCGACAAAATGGAGCGATTCACCCTCTCCGAGGCATTGGCCTGGGGAGAGTGAACAGCTGTATAAACATGAGAGATGTTATATCGCTTTAGAAGATCATTGAACTCCTTTGATCGGAATTGGGATCCGTTGTCCGAAACGATTGTTTTGGTCACCCCAAACATATGGAATATATCATCTTCTAAATATTTCACGACAATATCAGCAGAGAACTTTTTGACGGGTTTTATGAAAGGGAATTTACTAAAGTGGTCTAAGATGATAAAAATGCCAACATTCCCAGATCGAGAACGGGGATAGGGACACAAAAAGTCTACATACAGTCTCTGTAAAAATCTTTTTGGTTCGCACATTTGTCCCATTGGGGGTCTCTGAATACGGTTGGAATGTTTGGTGGCCTTGCACACCTCGCAATTGTTTATATAATTTTTGACATCTACTGCTAAGCTTGGCCAAAAATAGTACTTTCTAATCCGTTGAACCGTCTTATTAATACCACCGTGAGAAGTGGTTGGAATGTCATGAGCTTTCTTGAGAACTTCTGCAACCAATTCCTTCGGACTCCACAGTTTCCAGACAAGATCGTTATGCAATTGTTCACTTGTGGCATGTTCAGTTCTTCTATATAAATATCCGTCCATAATTTTGATGTCTGGCATACTGACTAGGTTTTGTTTGATCTTCTCCAGAAATTCTAGGTACTCATGAGAACTGAAACATGGCGAATGGAGATCAATAAAACAACCACTATCGTATTCCAAATCTGACAAGCTTTCTACCACCAATGACGGCATATCTTCTGTGTAAGTACGCGAAAGGGTATCTAGGACTATGTTCATAGAGCCACGCCTGTGTTGAATGTCGAACTTATAGGCTTGAAGTTTTAAGGCCCACCAAGCTAACCGAGTACTCAGATCTGTCTGGGACGTCAGCCACTTTAATGACGCATGATCCGTTATTACAGTGAACTGTTGTCTCTCGACATAGGCTCTGAACTTTTTAATGCTTAGCATTGCTGCTAAGCATTCTTGTTCGGTCACTGAATAGTTGCGTTGGGCTTGGTTCAGTTTCTTCGACATAAATGCGATAGGAACTTCTTTGCCCTCCGCATCCTTTTGGACCAATACGCTTCCTATTCCTGTTTTACTGGCGTCGCAATGTATATAAAAACGTTGAGAGAAATTAGGGCTATGTAAAACAGGGGCTATATTCAGTTGGGTCTTTAAAACCTCAAACGCTTTCTGAGCCTCATTAGACCAGACAAATTTACGTTTGACTTGAAGTAAATCGGTTAGTGGCGTGGCTATAGTCGCATAGTCTTTGATAAATTTTCGGTACCAACCAGTCATACCGAGAAATATCTGGACCTGCTTCACAGATGGTGGAACAGGGAAGTCAGTGATGGCTGAAACCTTGTCAGGGTCCGTTCTTATGACCCCTTTGCCTACCACATGTCCAAGATATTTCTGGAAGGCAGAAGTGACTCTTTTCAATGTTAGTCGTTAGTCCTGACTCATTAATCCTCCTAGCAACACACTCTAGAACTTAAAGATGGCTATTAAAGGTATCCGAGAAGATCAAAACGTCATCAAGGTGAAGCTTTGGATATGCGTCGCCAATAGTAACTGCGTTTAGCTTCCTGTTATCCAGACACAGTATATTCTTACCTGGTTTTCGGTGCAGTACTACTGGTGACGACCAGGCACTGTTAGACTCCTCGATAACTCCGAGGGCAAACATCCTGTCCAGCTCTTCATAGATGAGTTTTTCTATTGCTGGAGATACAGGAAAATGCCTTTGTTTGATAGGACTGGCGGTTCCTGTGTCTATAGTATGACATAAAATGCTCGTTTTCCGAGACCTCTCACAGCAAAAGATGGAAAAAGGGAAATAACACGAGTCAAACATTGTTTTTGGGTTAAAGATAGGGGTAGTTGATTGTCGAAATCGGATATATTAGATTGACACAAGAGGCTATTATTTGAACCCAGTTCAGTCGGAAGTATGTTAAAAATAAGCCAAAAATCAATCCCTAAAAACAACACACAATCTAAATTCGGGACAAAAAATATGGTTATAGGTTTTTCCACACCTCTGATGATTGAGGTCTCTATGAACCCTTCAATTGAATGCCTATTCCCATCAGCTGTTCTTACAGAGGAGTTGTAGCTTTTGTAGGGGTTTCCAGAGATTATATACTGTTTAGTAGCTTCACCTCCCATATAACTAATGGATGCCCCTGTGTCCAAAAGGCCCAGAAACTTCTTCCCGAAAAGAACAACGTCAGCATAAGGTCTTACATCATTCGAGGAGGACAAAATAGATGAAACTACTTTTTTATTTATAGAGTGAACTCTAGTCCAAAAGGCCTTCATTCGGCGAGAGGATCTGGAGGGGGGTCTTGGCTCATTAAAAATTCTTTCTCTGGCTAATTGGTACTCTTACATGGAATGGCTTCAATAGATAGGTTAATGGTTCAGAAGTTTGGCTTTCAGAATCATGATTCTGACAACCCGCAGCTGGTCTGGATAAAATGGTGACATTGGTTGGGTTTACATTGGTGCACCTTTCTGTGCACACAGTTTCGAGTTTTTTTGTTGACATAATTGTCAGTTTGGTTTATATGTATTTGAGGCACCGCACCCATAACAAAATACGGTCCTTTCGGCCAAGCAGTCTTGGTACGGATGACCTGATTTATTAGAATTCCAACACATGATGCTCAAGGCTGAAACTTCTTACCCTGGCCTATCAAAAGAATCAGGACAGGAGTCCTTACCATCGTCTACCTCGACCTGACCTGGAATAGGACAAGCCCTGCCTTCTCCGAACGTCTTGCATAAAAACCTCTCGTTTCCTGCAAGTATTTCGGAGCTGTTGAATAGTAAAGATTTCAATATTCAATATGCCATGTTGAACCTCCGGTAAGAGATTCCTACGCAAAATCTCAACTATGACTCTCTCTGATATTGGCTCGCTCAATCTATCGGTCAAGTCGACTATGGAATGGTAAAAGGCATCGAAAGACTCATTCACTTCTGCTTTCGATCCGGTATCAACTCGCCGATATCAACATCCGTTCTCCAGTCTTTAAATTGCAAACGCCAAGCCTGACGGAGCATTGACCAGGTGGTGGGTGGTACTAATCGATGGTAACGCCAATACCAGTCATTGGCCGTACCATCGAGTACGGCACTGTTGTTACTGCAGAGAATATCAAAATTTTCTTGTAGGGTCTGTGACGTCAAGGCCTCTACTCTATAAATAAATTTCTCCACAGATAAACCACTGTTCCCACCGTTGAATCTTATCTTCCAGTTCGAGATAATTTGGAGAACTTTATCTGGACGAGCACATAAGTCAGAGGACCACGCGTTTTGAGAGGTGGAACCTGCTGTGGACAGAGAATATCAAAATTTTCTTGTAGGGTCTGTGACGTCAAGGCCTCTACTCTATAAATAAATTTCTCCATAGATAAACCACTGTTCCCACCGTTGAATCTTATCTTCCAGTTCGAGATAATTTGGAGAACTTTATCTGGACGAGCACATAAGTCAGAGGACCACGAGTTTTGAGAGGTGGAACCTGCTGTGGATTGATTATGGATATTCCCAGAAGATCTCCTATTGCTGTCCAGATTGTTCGACTGAATCCCAAAAAGATCCCCGAGAGTTTGCTGCTCAACATCTGGCAATGTAGGCATCTGACTCGTTGGTGTACCATTTACCCGTGGGGGAATACTATTAGACTGAGGAGTAGTTCCATTATTCATATTTAACCTTCATATGCTGGCTTCTATACCTTGGGCCAATCGTGAAATCTCATTTTTAAATGAGCAGAGTTTGAGGAACCTTCAGCAGTGGAGGTTCCACTAGCTGAGGCCCTGGAATCCTGATTTCCCTGTTTCTGCGCTGTAACCTTCTTTTGTGACCTAATGGATACACTCGAAGCGCTTGTGGTTGGATCCACCAAACTAACCTTGGCATTACAGACGGGGCAGAAAGGTCCAGTCTTGGTAAAGTTTTGAAAACAAGTTTTATGAAATATATGTCCGCATTCGGTTTAATAAATGTACGACTGGGATGTTATGGGTCTTGCACAGGCATTACAAACAATTTGCTCGGAGGGATCACCACCAACGGAAGCGTTATCTAGGTTGTTTGAAGCCATAGCTGGTTGGGAACTACCTCACTGAATCTTGTAAATAAATTTAAGCTCTGTTTCGAGCGTCACTATTGAGTAAGGAAGAACTTGGTAAAAAGCTAAGTATATTCTTTAAAAAACAAAAACCAGTAAACACAGGATTTCAAAGAGTATTGTAGATATGGTATGTAAATATTCAGGTGTATACCTGTTTGAGAATGACTTTTACACTTTTTTCATGTGGTTGTTGTAACGCGACGCTCAACGCACCGTATGTGCCGAGCGCTTTATATTGTAAGGAAAGCACTGAAAAAATAATGTCATGTTCAAACGAGCGTTTCAATTACGTTGTTCGCCTGTCGGACAACAAAATTTCCTTCATTTTTGCTTCCTTGCTTTCACGAAAATGTTAACCGAAAACACATAAAATATACATTAAATGAATAGGAAACGCAATAGACTTTCCTTCAAATGTGTCTTCTATATTTAACTACACACATTTCATTCATTTTTTTCATAAATTCTGAATAATTTTGTATTTTCAATACATTTTTATATGTTTCTATTTTCAAAATTAAAGAGAGAGAGAGAGACATGTCAAAACAATATTTGTGTTACAGACTTTCAGGTATTTGTTTCCTTTTTGTTTCTGATTTTTACGCGATTTTGAACTAATGGACAAGAAATGTGTGTGGAATTAAGAAGGAAACACAACCATCTTCCTTCTGCATCTAGTTTAGTTCATTAATTTTCATTCATCTTTTTCCTTTTTTCTAAAAAATTTTGTGTTTTCAAAAATTTTTTCAATTTTGAATTTAGACATGTCATAATTAATTTTTTCGATATATTCTCTCATTTGTTAGGGATGGGACATACTTATTCCTCGTTCAGAGAGTATTTCTAATCGAACAACGTAGAAAAATCGTCGTTCGTTCATAGAATTTTGTGTGGGGAAATAAGTAATTTATTCGTAGTTATCGGTCGAACAACGAATAGAGAACGAACGACGTACCGTGGAAACGGGCTATTACATATATAGCTTTTCGTACACTGAGAAAGAATCTGAAAGGGACAGAACAAATGATACATATACTCTAAAGGGGTGAGTACATAAGCTGCCTTGCCTGCTTACCTTGCTTGCTTCTGATAAAAGAAAAAAAATAAAAGGGCAACGCAGTTCGAAATTTACACGGCCTTCTTTATTTTTTTATTTTTGTTATGTCAGAAATGAAGCAGGAAAGCAAGGCAATCAGGCAAGGCAGCTTATTTACGCAGGCCTTAAGAGTGGCACGACGTGATTTTTATAAAAAAGATTAATCTCAATTGTTCTCGCCCCACGCTGGGCGCCAAATTTGTAATATCGCACAATATGAAGAGTTGAATTTCTTGGCTGGTGGTGTCAAAGTCACTGTGAAGTAGTAGCACGCTAGGTCACCGGCCTTATTTCTCGTCGGAGTGGATGGGTTCGTTGCTTCCAGTATACTTTGGCCAACTTGCGATACTATAAATTAGTAGAATTTGTGTGCATACAAAGGGATAGAATGGTCAGATAGAGTCGTAAACAGAAACAAGTTGAAAGTCATCAATGCTCTAGTAGGTTAGGATTTAAGGTGTCAACCCTAACCAGCCCTCCCTCCATAATTACCATATATTGAAATCCAATAACATGTAAGAAGCTCACATTCTCAAACAGATTTAATTCGAACTCATTATGAGCATTTTTATTCCAAAGATTTTAGATATACCAAACTTAAACTGTCTGCCTTCGTGGCTAATCCTAATTGCTTATTTCACATAGTATGATTTGAGTAATTAATTAAAAAGAAACATAGGAACAATATTTATTGAATAAATCTATTGGAAATCTGTAACTATGGGGAATAAAGGAAAATAATAACAGCTAGAAATTTTAATAAGGTAACAAATGCATGCAAATATTCAAGTTATGAGTGACAATAATTCAATAATTTCCTACGAGGAGATTCTTATCAAACAAAAATGTAAAGTGGTAAACATCGTTATGCAAACATGCAAAAATTAAACCTTATTAAAAATGTGTAACTGCGGAACACCGCAGCGAATCAAACATTTCTCTGAAATCTGCAAACAAAACTATAGAAGTAAATGATGGTCAAATCTTTATTTATGGTTCACGATGTTTATTACTCTGATCTTTATAATATATATATTTGTTTAACGTTACAAAACAAAACACAGATTTTATCAAAGAACATAAGAATATAGTCTTACTTGCATTAACGTAGACTGCACGCTGAAAGATCTTCCGAAGTCAGCTGCTGCTAAATACACTGTCGATGAAGATTCTGCTGTTTTGCTATCTGCTATGTTGATGGCAATGTAAAACAATCGTATATTTTCTGTTAAGATTTGACCCACTTATTTACAGAAGAATATCTGTTAATTCTAACATTAAATTTAAGTCTCTCAGAGCGTAGCGAAATCAATGTAACGGCACCACAGTACTCTGGAACAAAGCGAAATCCGAGCTCATAAGCGAGATCGGCTGTAATTTTGACTGTTTATATGTTAACGAATGTGTATTGTGTATGCAGCTGTTCATTGATTTCACTTCACCATTGAACGGTACTGTGTTTTAATCACTGAATGACAAACTTCTTTCTTGCAACTGCCTGTAGGGGATTTGTTGATTTCTCTTAGGCCAAACTGTGGTAATCTTTGGAAATTGATTATCACTATGTCTTAGAACTTAGGATTTCAAATACGTAAATCGGCTTGTTATCTTTGGTCAACTTCTTATTTCTGTTATTTGTACGGAAATTGCGCTGTACGTGGGGCTCCACGTGTGATTACCGAAAGAACTGATTCAGACTGAAGATCCTTGCAGTGACGACGATGTTCTCGTTCTCTTCTCAATATGTTCCTCGACAATAAATATGCACAAACCAGTGAGGTCGATCAAAGAAATGTTTAATCTAATTGAGAGCATGCAATTAAGAATTAATGAGAAGAAATAACAACTATCATGTTACCTACTTTGGTGATGTGAAAAAGGAGAATATATGTGTAGATTTGTATGTTCCACGACTCGATTTAATAATTGTAATTATGTCCCAAAATCATTTAAAGTATCTAAAGGAATTAACACAATTAACATTGGGATTATTTCGCTTTACATACTTTAGAAACTCACACAATGGCTGTTTAAGATTTACTTGGACACTTTTGACTAATATAAAAATTTTAGGTTATAATAGCAATTATTAAATTTTAGTTAATAAAATACAAATTTATATCTGGGCTCCGGTAATGCAATCGACAAAATGGCAGAGTTGTTAGGAGTTTTGTATGAGGAAACCAGGCAAGGAAAATTCATAGTGCCATTATTCCAGGCCTAAAAAATGATAAAGTTGCAAGCAAATAGACAAACGAGAATAAACGATGTTGGGGCGAGATCATATGAAAGGGTTTATCCGAGAGATGTCGCTTAGGATGAATAAACTGGCTAAAAATAACGGTGGCAATAATTCAAAAAATATCTAAAAGATGTAAGTAAAAAGTAATTGCTCAACAGTGGCATATTACAATTCCCCCACCAAAAGATCAGCCTATGGGGTGAGAAACGAAACCCAAAGCTGATTCCTGACACGAGACTTCAAAAAGGTCGGAGCCAAGTTCGAGTTGCATCCCTGCTCGAAGTTGCTCTGTTTGAAGTTTCTGCTGTACTCCTTCTGACCAACAGAATATGAAACTTCGCAAGACCTCAAATTATATATCTTTTCGTTACGTTCAAATTGTCTTTTTGCACATTCAGCAGACTTATCACTCATTATCTGCATGGAATCGTTCCGGTTGAATTTAGCGGACCTGTTTCCAGCATCTCAAGCTGTCTCAGCAGGACATAAGTGGATCCGTTAGTGATCATGTTCTGACAAAATGTCAAGTAGTATGGCGAAGTACCAATTGCGGAATGAGTCGCAGACCGAAGGGCACAACCAATGGAGCTGAGCTGTTGATCCCAATTTTTCTGGTCCGTATTAACGTAGGCTTTTATAGCCGATAAAATGGAGCGATTCACCCTCTCCGATGCATTGGCCTGGGGAGAGTGAACAGCTGTATAAACATGAGAGATGTTATATCGCTTTAGAAGATCATTGAACTCCTTTGATCGGAATTGGGATCCGTTGTCCGAAACGATTGTTCCGGTCACCCCAAACAATATCAGCAGAGAACTTTCTGACGGGTTTTATGAAAGGAAATTTACTAAAGTGCTCTAAGATGATAAAAATTCCAACATTCCCAGATCGAGAACGGGACACAAAAAGTCTACATACAGTCTCTGTAAAAATCTTTTCGTTTCGCACATTTGAATCTGAATACGGTTGGAATGTTTGGTGGCCTTGCACACCTCGCAATTGTTTATATAATTTTTGACATCTACTGCTAAGCTTGGCCAAAAATAGTACTTCCTAATCCGTTGTAGCGTCTTATTAATACCACCGTGAGAAGCGGTTGGAATGTCATGAGCTTTCTTGAGAACTTCTGCAACCAATTCCTTCGGACTCCACAGTTTCCAGACAAGATCGTTATGCAATTGTTCACTTGTGGCATGTTCAGTTCTTCTTTATAAATATCCTTCCATACTTTTGATGTCTGGCATACTGGCTAGGTTTTGTTTGATCTTCTCCAGAAGTTCTAGGTACTCAGGAGAACATGGCGAATGGAGATCAATAAAACAACCATGCCTTATCAAGAGGGATTTGCCAAAAGGCGTCTTTGAGGTCTAGAGTGGTTATAAATTCCGCTTTGGGGAGCCGGATAAGGATGCCTTCAATGTGGGGCTTTGGATATGCGTCGCCAATAGTAACTGCGTTTAGCTTCCTGCTATCCAGACACAGTATATTCTTGCCTGGTTTTCGGTGCAGTACTACTGGTGACGACCAGGCACTGTTAGACTCCTCGATAACTCCGAGGGCTAACATCCTGTCCAGCTCTTCATAGATGAGTTTTTCTATTGCTGGAGATACAGGAAAATGCCTTTGTTTGATAGGACTGGCGGTTCCTGTGTCTATAGTATGGCATAAAATGCTTGTTTTCCCGAGAACTCTCACAACAAAAGATGGAAAAAGGGAAATAACACGAGTCAAACATTGTTTTTGGGTTAAAGATAGGGGTAGTTGATTGTCCAAATCGGATATATTAGATTGACACAAGAGGCTACTATTTAAACCCAGTTCAGACGGAAGTAAGTTAAAAATAAGCCAAAAATCAATCCCTAAAAACAACTCATGGGCTTCCATAGGTTATATACTGTTTAGCAGCGTCACTTCCCATACAACTAATGGATGCCCCTGTGTCCAAAAGGCCCAGAAACTTCTTCCCGAAAAGAACAACGTCAGCATAAGGTCTTACGTCATTCGAGGAGGACAAAATAGATGAAACTACTTTTTTATTTATAGAGTGAACTCTAGTCCAAAAGGCCTTCATTCGGCGAGAGGATCTGGAGGGGGGTTTTGGCTCATTAAAAATTCTTTCTCTGCCTAATTGGTACTCTTACATGAAATGGCTTCAATAAATAGGTTAATCGTTCAGAAGTTTGGCTTTCAGAATCATGATTCTGACAACCCGCAGCTGGTCTGGTTAAAATGGTGACATTGGTTGGGTTTACATTGGTGCACCTTTCTGTGCACCCAGTTTCGAGTTTGTTTGTTTACATAATTGGCAGTTTGGTTTATATGTATTTGAGGCACCGCACCCATAAAAAATACGGTCCTTTTGGCAAAGCAGTCCTGGTACCGATGACCTGATTTATTAGAATTCCAACACATGATGCTCAAGGCTGAAACTTCTTCCCCTGGCCTATCAAAAGAATCAGGACAGGAGTCCTTACCATCGTCTACCTCGACCTGACCTGACCTGGAATAGGACAAGCCCTGCCTTCTCCGAACGTCTTGCATAAAAACCTCTCGTTTTCTGCAAGTATTTCGGAGCTGTTGAATAGTAAAGATTTCAATATTCAATATGTCATGTTGAACCTCCGGCAAGAGATTCCTACGCAAAATCTCAACTATGACTCTCTCTGATATTGGCTCGCTCAATCTATCGGTCAAGTCGACTATGGAATGGTAAAAGGCATCGAAAGACTCATTCACCTTCTGCTTTCGATCCGGTATCAACTCGGCGATATCAACATCCGTTCTCCAGCCTTTAAATTGCAAACGCAAAGCCTGACGGAGCATTGACCAGGTGGTGGGTGGTACTAATCGATGGTAACGCCAATACCAGTCATCGAGAAAGGCACTAATGTTACTTCAGAGAATATCAAAATTTCCTTGTAGGGTCTGTGACGTCAAGGCCTCTACTCTATAAATAAAATTCTCCACAGATAAACCACTGTTCCCACCGTTGAACCTTATCTTCCAGTTGGAGATAATTTGGAGAACTTCATCTGGACGAGCACATAAGTCAGAGGACCACGGTTTTGAGAGGTGGAACCTGCTGTGGATTGATTATGGATATTCCCAGAAGATCTCCTATTGCTGTCCAGATTGTTCGACTGAATCCCAAAAAGATCCCTGAGAGCTTGCTGCTCAACATCTGGCAATGTAGGCATCTGACTCGTGGGGGAATACTATTAGACTGAGGAGTAGTTCCATTATTCATATTTAACCTTGATATGCTGGCTTCTATACCAGATCACACCAACGGAAGCGTTATCTAGGTTGTTTGAAGCCAAAGCTGGTTTGGAACTACCTCACTGAATCTTGTAAATAAATTTAAGCTCTGTTTCGAGCGTTACTATTGGGTAAGGAAGAACTTGGTAAAAAGCTAAGTATATTCTTTAAAAAACAAAAACCAGTAAACACAGGATTTCAAAGAGTATTGTATATATGGTTTGTAAATATTCAGGTGTATACCTGTTTGAGAATGACTTTTACACTTTTTTCATGTGGTTGTTGTAACGCGACGCTCAACGCACCGTATGTGCCGAGCGCTTTATATTGTAAGGAAAGCACTGAAAAAATAATGTCATGTTCAAACGAGCGTTTCAATTACGTTGTTCGCCTGTCGAACGACGTACACGAATTAACCCGTTTCCACGACACCATTCGTAATTAACAGAGACATAAACAAAATTTCCTTCATTTTTGCTTCCTTGCTTTCACGAATATGTTAACCGAAACACACATAAAATATACATTAAATGAATAGGAAACGCAATAGACTTTCCTTCAAATGTGTCTTCTATATTTAACTACACACATTCCATTCATTTTTTTCATAAATTCTGAATAATTTTGTATTTTCAATACATTTTTATATGTTTCTATTTTCAAAATTAAAGAGAGAGAGAGACACGTCAAAACAATATTTGTGTTACAGACTTTCAGGTATTTGTTTCCTTTTTGTTTCTGATTTTTACGCGATTTTGAACTAATGGACAAGAAATGTGTGTGGAATTAAGAAGGAAACACAGCCATCTTCCTATTGCATCTATATAATATGTTTAGTTCATTAATTTTCATTCATCTTTTTCCTTTTTTCTAAAAAATTTTGTGTTTTCAAAAATTTTTTCAATTTTGAATTTAGACATGTCATAATTAATTTTTTCGATATATTCTCTCATTTGTTAGTGATGGGACATACTTATTCCTCGTTTAGAGAGTATTTCTAATCGAACAACGTAGAAAAATCTTCGTTCGTTCATAGAATTTTGTGTGGGGAAATAAGTAATTCATTCGTAGTTATCGGTCGAACAACGAATAGAGAACGAACGACGTACCGCGGAAACGGGCTATTACATATATAGCTTTTCGTACACTGCGAAAGAATCTGAAAGGGACAGAACAAATGATACATATACTCTAAAGGGTTGAGTACATAAGCTGCCTTACCTTGCTTGCTTCTGATAAAAGAAAAAAAAATAAAAGGGCAACGCAGTTCGAAATTTACTCGGCATTCTTTATTTTTTTATTTTTGTTATGTCAGAAATGAAGCAGGAAAGCAAGGCAATCAGGCAAGGCAGCTTATTTACGCAGGCCTTAAGAGTGGCACGACGTGATTTTTATAAAAAGGATTAATCTCAATTGTTCTCGCCCCACGCTGGGCGCCAAATTTGTAATATCGCACAATATGAAGAGTTGAATTTCTTGGCTGGTGGTGTCAAAGTCACTGTGAAGTAGTAGCACGCTAGGTCACCGGCCTTATTTCTCGTCGGAGTAGATGGGTTCGCTGCTTCCAGTATACTTTGGCCAACTTGCGATACTATAAATTAGTAGAATTTGTGTGCATACAAAGGGATAGAATGGTCAGATAGAGTCGTAAACAGAAACAAGTTGAAAGTCATCAATGCTCTAGTAGGTTAGGATTTAAGGTGTCAACCCTAACCAGCCCTCCATCCATAATTACCATATATTGAAATCCGATAACATATTTTTGGTAATACCCAAAAGTCCAGCAATACCTGTAAGAAGCTCACATTCTCAAACAGATTTAATTCGAACTCATTATGAGCATTTTTATTCCAATGATTTTAGATATACCAAACTTAAACTGTATGCCTTCGTGGCTAATCATAATTGCTTATTTCACATAGTATGATTTGAGTAATTAATTAAAAAGAAACATAGGAACAATATTTATTGAATAAATCTAATGGAAATCTGTAACTATGGGGAATAAAGGAAAATAATAACAGCTAGAAATTTTAATAATGTAACAAATGCATGCAAATATTCAAGTTATGAGTGACAATAATTCAATAATTTCCTACGAGGAGATTCTTATCAAACAAAAATGTAAAGTGGTAAACATCGTTATGCAAACATGCAAAAATTAAACCTTATTAAAAATGTGTAACTGCGAAACACCGCAGCGAATCAAACATTTCTCTGAAATCTGCAAACAAAACTATAGAAGTAAATGATGGTCAAATCTTAATTTATGGTTCACGATGTTTATTACTCTGATCTTTATAATACATATATTTGTTTAACGTTACAAAACAAAACACAGATTTTATCAAAGAACATAAGAATATAGTCTTACTTGCATTAACGTAGACTGCACGCTGAATGATCTTCCGAAGTCAGCTGCTGCTAAATACACTGTCGATGAAGATTCTGCTGTTTTGCTATCTGCTATGTTGATGGCAATGTAAAACAATCGTATATTTTCTGTTAAGATTTGACCCACTTATTTACAGAAGAATATCTGTTAATTCTAACATTAAATTTAAGTCTCTCAGAGCGTAGCGAAATCAATGTAACGGCACCACAGTACTCTGGAACAAAGCGAAATCCGAGCTCATAAGCGAGATCGGCTGTAATTTTGACCGTTTATATGTTAACGAATGTGTATTGTGTATGCAGCTGTTCATTGATTTCACTTCACCATTGAACGGTACTGTGTTTTAATCACTGAATGACAAACTTCTTTCTTGCAACTGCCTGTAGGGGATTTGTTGATTTCTCTTAGGCCAAACTGTGGTAATCTTTGGAAATTGATTATCACTATGTCTTAGAACTTAGGATTTCAAATACGTAAATCGGCTTGTTATCTTTGGTCAACTTCTTATTTCTGTTATTTGTACGGAAATTGCGCTGTACGTGGGGCTCCACGTGTGATTACAGAAAGAACTGATTCAGACTGAAGATCCTTGCAGTGACGACGATGTTCTCGTTCTCTTCTCAATATGTTCCTCGACAATAAATATGCACAAACCAGTGAGGTCGATCAAAGAAATGTTTAATCTAATTGAGAGCATGCAATTAAGAATTAATGAGAAAAAATAACAACTATCATGTTACCTACTTTGGTGATGTAAAAAGGAGAATA
Organism: Musca autumnalis; assembly: GCF_047663935.1. Taxonomy (NCBI): domain Eukaryota; kingdom Metazoa; phylum Arthropoda; class Insecta; order Diptera; family Muscidae; genus Musca; species Musca autumnalis. The sequence continues at coordinate 160,824,186 of NW_027411977.1, read as the reverse complement.
TATGTGTAGATTTGTATGTTCCACGACTCGATTTAATAATTGTAATTATGTCCCAAAATCATTTAAAGTATCTAAAGGAATTAACACAATTAACATTGGGATTATTTCGCTTTACATACTTTAGAAACTCACACAATGGCTGTTTAAGATTTACTTGGACACTTTTGACTAATATAAAAATTTTAGGTTATAATAGCAATTATTAAATTTTAGTTAATAAAATACAAATTTATATCTGGGCTCCGGTAATGCAATCGACAAAATCGCAGAGTTGTTAGGAGTTTTGTATGAGGAAACCAGGCAAGGAAAATTCATAGTGCCATTATTCCAGGCCTAAAAAATGATAAAGTTGCAAGCAAATAGACAAACGAGAATAAACGATGTTGGGGCGAGATCATATGAAAGGGCTTATTCGAGAGATGTCGCTTAGGATGAATAAACTGGCTAAAAATAACGGTGGCAATAATTCAAAAAATATCTAAAAGATGTAAGTAAAAAGTAATTGCTCAACAGTGGCATATTACAATTCCCCCACCAAAAGATCAGCCTATGGGGTGAGAAACGAAACCCAAAGCTGATTCCTGACACGAGACTTCAAAAAGGTCGGAGCCAACTTCGAGTTGCATCCCTGCTCGAAGTTGCTCTGTTTGAAGTTTCTCCTGTACACCTTCTGACCAACAGAATATGAAACTTCGCAAGACCTCAAATTATATATCTTTTCGTTACGTTCAAATTGTCTTTTTGCACATTCAGCAGACTTATCACTCATTATCTGCATGGAATCGTTCCGGTTGAATTTAACGGACCTGTTTCCAACATCTCAAGCTGTCTCAGCAGGACATAAGTGGATCCGTTAGTGATCATGTTCTGACCAAATGTCAAGTAGTATGGCGAAGTACCAATTGCGGAATGAGTCGCAGACCGAAGGGCACAACCAATGGAGCTGAGCTGTTGATCCCAATTTTTCTGGTCCGTATTAACGTAGGCTTTTATAGCCGATAAAATGGAGCGATTCACCCTCTCCGATGCATTGGCCTGGGGAGAGTGAACAGCTGTATAAACATGAGAGATGTTATATCGCTTTAGAAGATCATTGAACTCCTTTGATCGAAATTGGGATCCGTTGTCCGAAACGATTGTTCCGGTCACCCCAAACATATGGAATATGTCATCTTCTAAATATTTCACGCCAATATCAGCAGAGAACTTTCTGACGGATTTTATGAAAGGAAATTTACTAAAGTGCTCTAAGATGATAAAAATTCCAACATTCCCAGATCGAGAACGGGGATAGGGACACAAAAAGTCTACATACAGTCTCTGTAAAAATCTTTTCGTTTCGCACATTTGTCCCATTGGGGGTCTCTGAATACGGTTGGAATGTTTGGTGGCCTTGCACACCTCGCAATTGTTTATATAATTTTTGACATCTACTGCTAAGCTTGGCCAAAAATAGTACTTCCTAATCCGTTGTAGCGTCTTATTAATACCACCGTGAGAAGCGGTTGGAATGTCATGAGCTTTCTTGAGAACTTCTGCAACCAATTCCTTCGGACTCCACAGTTTCCAGACAAGATCGTTATGCAATTGTTCACTTGTGGCATGTTCAGTTCTTCTTTATAAATATCCTTCCATACTTTTGATGTCTGGCATACTGTCTAGGTTTTGTTTGATCTTCTCCAGAAGTTCTAGGTACTCAGGAGAACATGGCGAATGGAGATCAATAAAACAACCATGCCTTATCAAGAGGGATTTGCCAAAAGGCGTCTTTGAGGTCTAGAGTGGTTATAAATTCCGCTTTGGGGAGCCGGATAAGGATGCCTTCAATGTGGGGCTTTGGATATGCGTCGCCAATAGTAACTGCGTTTAGCTTCCTGCTATCCAGACACAGTATATTCTTGCCTGGTTTTCGGTGCAGTACTACTGGTGACGACCAGGCACTGTTAGACTCCTCGATAACTCCGAGGGCTAACATCCTGTCCAGCTCTTCATAGATGAGTTTTTCTATTGCTGGAGATACAGGAAAATGCCTTTGTTTGATAGGACTGGCGGTTCCTGTGTCTATAGTATGGCATAAAATGCTTGTTTTCCCGAGAACTCTCACAACAAAAGATGGAAAAAGGGAAATAACACGAGTCAAACATTGTTTTTGGGTTAAAGATAGGGGTAGTTGATTGTCCAAATCGGATATATTAGATTGACACAAGAGGCTACTATTTAAACCCAGTTCAGACGGAAGTAAGTTAAAAATAAGCCAAAAATCAATCCCTAAAAACAACTCATGGGCTTCCATAGGTTATATACTGTTTAGCAGCGTCACTTCCCATACAACTAATGGATGCCCCTGTGTCCAAAAGGCCCAGAAACTTCTTCCCGAAAAGAACAACGTCAGCATAAGGTCTTACGTCATTCGAGGAGGACAAAATAGATGAAACTACTTTTTTATTTATAGAGTGAACTCTAGTCCAAAAGGCCTTCATTCGGCGAGAGGATCTGGAGGGGGGTTTTGGCTCATTAAAAATTCTTTCTCTGCCTAATTGGTACTCTTACATGAAATGGCTTCAATAAATAGGTTAATCGTTCAGAAGTTTGGCTTTCAGAATCATGATTCTGACAACCCGCAGCTGGTCTGGTTAATATGGTGACATTGGTTGGGTTTACATTGGTGCACCTTTCTGTGCACCCAGTTTCGAGTTTGTTTGTTTACATAATTGGCAGTTTGGTTTATATGTATTTGAGGCACCGCACCCATAAAAAAAATACGGTCCTTTTGGCAAAGCAGTCCTGGTACCGATGACCTGATTTATTAGAATTCCAACACATGATGCTCAAGGCTGAAACTTCTTCCCCTGGCCTATCAAAAGAATCAGGACAGGAGTCCTTACCATCGTCTACCTCGACCTGACCTGACCTGGAATAGGACAAGCCCTGCCTTCTCCGAACGTCTTGCATAAAAACCTCTCGTTTTCTGCAAGTATTTCGGAGCTGTTGAATAGTAAAGATTTCAATATTCAATATGTCATGTTGAAAATCCGGCAAGAGATTCCTACGCAAAATCTCAACTATGACTCTCTCTGATATTGGCTCGCTCAATCTATCGGTCAAGTCGACTATGGAATGGTAAAAGGCATCGAAAGACTCATTCACCTTCTGCTTTCGATCCGGTATCAACTCGGCGATATCAACATCCGTTCTCCAGTCTTTAAATTGCAAACGCAAAGCCTGACGGAGCATTGACAAGGTGGTGGGTGGTACTAATCGATGGTAACGCCAATACCAGTCATTGGCCTTACCATCGAGAAAGGCACTAATGTTACTTCAGAGAATATCAAAATTTCCTTGTAGGGTCTGTGACGTCAAAGCCTCTACTCTATAAATAAAATTCTCCACAGATAAACCACTGTTCCCACCGTTGAACCTTATCTTCCAGTTGGAGATAATTTGGAGAACTTTATCTGGACGGGCACATAATTCAGAGGACCACGGTTTTGAGAGGTGGAACCTGCTGTGGATTGATTATGGATATTCCGGTCACCGCAAACATATGGAATATGTCATCTTCTAAATATTTCACGACAATATCAGCAGAGAACTTTCTGACGGGTTTTATGAAAGAAAATTTACTAAAGTGCTCTAAGATGATAAAAATTCCAACATTCCCAGATCGAGAACGGGGATAGGGACACAAAAAGTCTACATACAGTCTCTGTAAAAATCTTTTCGTTTCGCACATTTGTCCCATTGGGGGTCTCTGAATACGGTTAGAATGTTTGGTGGCCTTGCACACCTCGCAATTGTTTATATAATTTTTGACATCTACTACTAAGCTTGGCCAAAAATACTACTTCCTAATCCGTTGTAGCGTCTTATTAATACCACCGTGAGAAGCGGTTGGAATGTCATGAGCTTTCTTGAGAACTTCTGCAACAAATTCCTTCGGACTCCACAGTTTCCAGACAAGATCGTTATGCAATTGTTCACTTGTGGCATGTTCAGTTCTTCTTTATAAATATCCGTCCATACTTTTGATGTCTGGCATACTGTCTAGGTTTTGTTTGATCTTCTCCAGAAGTTCTAGGTACTCAGGAGAACATGGCGAATGGAGATCAATAAAACAACCATGCCTTATCAAGAGGGATTTGCCGAAAGGCGTCTTTGAGGTCTAGAGTGGTTATAAATTCCGCTTTGGGTAGCCGGATAAGGATGCCTTCAATGTGGGGCTTTGGATATGCGTCGCCAATAGTAACTGCGTTTAGCTTCCTGCTATCCAGACACAGTATATTCTTGCCTGGTTTTCGGTGCAGTACTACTGGTGACGACCAGGCACTGTTAGACTCCTCGATAACTCCGAGGGCTAACATCCTGTCCAGCTCTTCATAAATGAGTTTTTCTATTGCTGGAGATACAGGAAAATGCCTTTGTTTGATAGGACTGGCGGTTCCTGTGTCTATAGTATGGCATAAAATGCTTGTTTTCCCGAGAACTCTCACAACAAAAGATGGAAAAAGGGAAATAACACGAGTCAAACATTGTTTTTGGGTTAAAGATAGGGGTAGTTGATTGTCCAAATCGGATATATTAGATTGACACAAGAGGCTACTATTTAAACCCAGTTCAGACGGAAGTAAGTTAAAAATAAGCCAAAAATCAATCCCTAAAAACAACTCATGGGCTTCCATAGGTTATATACTGTTTAGCAGCGTCACTTCCCATACAACTAATGGATGCCCCTGTGTCCAAAAGGCCCAGAAACTTCTTCCCGAAAAGAACAACGTCAGCATAAGGTCTTACGTCATTCGAGGAAGACAAAATAGATTAAACTACTTTTTTATTTATAGAGTGAACTCTAGTCCAAAAGGCCTTCATTCGGCGAGAGGATCTGGAGGGGGGTTTTGGCTCATTAAAAATTCTTTCTCTGCCTAATTGGTACTCTTATATGAAATGGCTTCAATAAATAGGTTAATCGTTCAGAAGTTTGGCTTTCAGAATCATGATTCCGACAACCCGCAGCTGGTCTGGTTAAAATGGTGACATTGGTTGGGTTTACATTGGTGCACCTTTCTGTGCACCCAGTTTCGAGTTTGTTTGTTGACATAATTGGCAGTTTGGTTTATATGTATTTGAGGCACCGCACCTATAAAAAAATACGGTCCTTTTGGCCAAGCAGTCTTGGTACCGATGACCTGATTTATTAGAATTCCAACACATGATGCTCAAGGCTGAAACTTCTTCCCCTGGCCTATCAAAAGAATCAGGACAGGAGTCCTTACCATCGTCTACCTCTACCTGACCTGACCTGGAATAGGACAAGCCCTGCCTTCTCCGAACGTCTTGCATAAAAACCTCTCGTTTCCTGCAAGTATTTCGGAGCTGTTGAATAGTAAAGATTTCAATATTCAATATGTCATGTTGAACCTCCGGCAAGTGGTTCCTACGCAAAATCTCAACTATGACTCTCTCTGATATTGGCTCGCTCAATCTATCGGTCAAGTCGACTATGGAATGGTAAAAGGCATCGAAAGACTCATTCACCTTCTGCTTTCGATCCGGTATCAACTCGGCGATATCAACATCCGTTCTTCAGTCTTTAAATTGCAAACGCAAAGCCTGACGGAGCATTGACCAGGTGGTGGGTGGTACTAATCGATGGTAACGCCAATACCAGTCATTGGCCTTACCATCGAGAAAGGCACTAATGTTACTTCAGAGAATATCAAAATTTCCTTGTAGGGTCTGTGACGTCAAGGCCTCTACTCTATAAATAAAATTCTCCACAGATAAACCACTGTTCCCACCGTTGAACCTTATCTTCCAGTTGGAGATAATTTGGAGAACTTTATCTGGACGAGCACATAAGTCAGAGGACCACGGTTTGAGAGGTGGAACCTGCTGTGGATTGATTATGGATATTCCCAGAAGATCTCCTATTGCTGTCCAGATTGTTCGACTGAATCCCAAAAAGATCCCTGAGAGCTTGCTGCTCAACATGTGGCAATGTAGGCGTCTGACTCGTTGGTGTACGAATTACTCATGGGGGAATACTATTAGACTGAGGAGTAGTTCCATTATTCATATTTAACCTTGATATGCTGGCTTCTATACCAGATCACACCAACGCACGATGGGGCCAATGACAGGTTTTCGAGGCAACAAATCACTGGGGCAAGCTAGACCTTCCAAATATTGTACAGATGTTTATAATGGGCTTAGAAACTAATATGCCAAATTTGGTTCATATCGGTTCATAAATACATATAGCTCCCGTATACATGTTCGTCCGATTTCAAGCAATTGATGGACCAAACACGCAAATTCTGCCCAATTTTTATGCGATTTGGGAAATAACACGGAATTAGTACTACAAATAAGTTTGCCAAGTTATATTGAAATCGGTTCAGATTTTGATATTGCTCCCATATATATTTTCGCCCGATTTTAGTTATTGGGTCACCAATCCCGCTATGTATGTCCAATCTTGATGAAATTTAAAATGTGTGACGGATTTTGGTATAGAAACATTTTTGGCAAATCATATTGAAATCGGTTCAGAATTGGATATAGCTCTCATATATATGTTCGCCCGATTTCAGGCAAATGATTGACCAAGCATGCAAATTCCATCAAATTACAATAAAATTTGGAAAATGTTACGGAATTCGGACTACAAATAAGTTTTTCAAGTTATATTGAAATCGTTTCAGATATAGAAATAGCTCCCCTATATACATATGCTCAAATTTCATGGTTTTGTCTGTGGTTTGTTATAAGTTAATAAAACAAGGTTCCAAATTTAGTAAAAATCGGCTAAGATTCCGCCACAAAAGCCAAAGTTTGTCTGTGTTATCTTGGAAATTATATATTATTATTATATACATCTATTAAATTTTTCCGAAATCCAATTGATAACATTAATGGGTTTCCGATTATTCTCCAACCAAAACATAAAAATGTCCATATTTTTAACAATTACGACATCTGAAATCAGATTTTTATGAAAAGGCTCAGCTAATTTTTTCACAAAATGATAGTACACATTAATACCTTTCACCACATATATATAATATCCTAGATCTACCTAGATCTCAAAAGTTATACTCCAGAGAACACATGGATAACAAAGCAAAATACTCCAAAAAAGACATAACATCTTAACTCAAAAATACATTTACCACACATAACATTTTTTATTATTTGTTAACATTATCTTATTTTACAAACCCATTAAAGAGCTTTCCATGTTTAAAAAATATAAAAATGTTGAAATGTTCTATTTGGCGCCTAAAATGCTTTCACTACTTATTTATAATGAATGTCGGAAAATGATGCATAAGAAAATATGTCACCATTGCCAGATCAGTATGTCGCTATGTGATGTTACCAGATTGATTTATTTTTTTATTTTTTAGTGATTCAGAGTGTTGGCAATCGAAATCCGTTATTATTTTTTTCAAATTGTTCACTTCAAAAATTGACTTTTTGCCTCGAAAACCTGCAACGGAAGCGTTATCTAGGTTGTTTGAAGCCAAAGCTGGTTTGGAACTACCTCACTGAATCTTGTAAATAAATTTAAGCTCTGTTTCGAGCGTCACTATTGGGTAAGGAAGAACTTGGTAAAAAGCTAAGTATATTCTTTAAAAAAACAAAAACCAGTAAACACAGGATTTCAAAGAGTATTGTAGATATGGTTTGTAAATATTCAGGTGTATACCTGTTTGAGAATGATTGCTAATTAAAACTGGCAGCTGTAAAAATCTTGAACGTTTAACTTTAATGCGGCAGCTGTATTGTTGTTTTTCAAAAAACTTGGCATCACTTACACTTTTTTCATGTGGTTGTTGTAACGCGACGCTCAACGCACCGTATGTGCCGAGCGCTTTATATTGTAAGGAAAGCACTGAAAAAATAATGTCATGTTCACACGAGCGTTTCAATTACGTTGTTCGCCTGTCGAACGACGTACACGAATTAACCCGTTTCCACGACACCATTCGTAATTAACAGAAACATAAACAAAATTTCCTTCATTTTTCCTTCCTTGCTTTCACGAAAATGTTAACCAAAAACACATAAAATATACATTAAATGAATAGGAAAAGCAATAGACTTTCCTTCAAATGTGTCTTCTATATTTAACTACACAAATTTCATTCATTTTTTTCATGAATTCTGAATAATTTTGTATTTTCAATACATTTTTATATGTTTCTATTTACAAAATTAAAGAGAGAGACATGTCAAAACAATATTTGTGTTACAGACTTTCAGGTATTTGTTTCCTTTTTGTTTCTGATTTTTACGCGATTTTAAACTAATGGACAAGAAATGTGTGTGGAATTAAGAAGGAAACACCACCATCTTCCTTCTGAATCTATATAAAATGTTTAGTTCATTAATTTTCATTCATCTTTTTCCTTTTTTCTAAAAAATTTTTTCAATTTTGAATTTAGACATGTCATAATTAATTTTTTCGATATATTCTCTCATTTGTTAGGGATGGGCCATACTTATTCGTCATTCAGAGAGTATTTCTAATCGAACAACGTAGAAAAATCGTCGTTCGTTCATAGAATTTCGTGTGGGGAAATAAGTAATTTATTCGCAGTTATAGGTCGAACAAATAATAGAAAACGAACGACGTACCGTGGAAACGGGCTATTACGTATATAGCTTTTCGTACACTAATGCTATGTTTATATTTACGAAATCCACTCTATTTCAACTGTCAATTCCATAGCTCAAACCTCAAATGAAAACTCATCTGGATTTCATTTGACGTTTAACCTATGGATTTGACTGTTGAAATCGAGTGGATTTCGTAAATGTAGACCAAGCATGAGAAAGAATCTGAAAGGGGCAGAACAAATGATACATATACTCTAAAGGGGTGAGTACATAAGCTGCCTTGCATGCTTACCTTGCTTGCTTCTGATAAAAGTAAAAAAAGAAAAGGGCAACCCAGCTCGATATTTACTCGGCCTTCTTTATTCTTTTATTTTTGTTATCTCAGAAATGAAGCAGGAAAGCAAGGCAATCAGGCAAGGCAGCCATGGTAGAACAAGAAAAGGTAGCAGCAATACCCAGCTGACTGAACTGGGTTGTAGTGTTAGTGTCAAATTCCATTCGACATTTTATGTATTTATTTCTATGTTCAATGTATATTAGGGATATATATTTTTCAAGAACAAATTTATTCATCAGAAAAAAAAACTATTTCGCATAAAGACGGCTTCATATCATTGACATGTAACCTCCTCCAGGTCCAACCGACATGCCGCACACTAAAACACCGCTTATAGAGGCGGTACAATATTTGTTAATATGTGTGGTATTTTGTTAAACTTGAAAAGAATAAAGCCCTAATAAACATGTGCTTTTTTGTTTTCAAAAGCAAATGATTGAAACAGCTTCTCTTTTTTCAATGAATTACCAGCGACCCGAAACATTCTTGCAAGTATTCTACTTTCTGCGAGAAATTATGCATTTAGTGGAATGATGAGGAAACATTCAAATTGAAAATCTAATGAGTTTTCATTCATGTTTTCCAAAATATTCAATCAAATGTGAAAAATTATTAGTTTTTAAATTCCAATAATTTATAGACATTTCCTTGTTTTGTTTACATTTACGTTGACACTAAGGTTTACAAACAAAAACAAATTCCTTTGTGGTTGTTGTTCGAGTTGTATTTGTTGTAGTATTAACTTTACCTTGTATTTGTTCTACCATGCAAGGCAGCTTATTTACGCAGGCCTTAAGAGTGGCACAGACGTGATTTTTATAAAAAGGATTAATCTCAATTGTTCTCGCCCCACGCTGGGCGCCAAATTTGTAATATCGCACAATAGAAGAGTTGAATTTCTTGGCTGGTGGTGTCAAAGTCACTGTGAAGCAGTAGCACGCTAGGTCACCGGCCTTATTTCTCGTCGGAGTGGATGGGTTCGTTGCTTCCAGTATACTTTGGCCAACTTGCGATACTATACATTGGTAGAATTTGTGTGTATACAAAGGGATAGAATGGTCAGATAGAGTGGTTAGGATTTAAGGTGTCAACCCTAACCAGCCCTCCCTCCATAATTACCATATATTGAAATCCGATAACATATTTTTGGTAATACCCAAAAGTCAGCAATACCTGTTAGAAGCTCACATTCTCAAACAGATTTAATTCGAATTCATTATAAACTGTATGCCTTCGTGGCTAATCCTAATTGCTTATTTCACATAGTATAATTTGAGTAATTAATTAAAAAGAAACATAGGAACAATATTTATTGAATAAATCTATTGGCAATCTGTAACTATGGGGAATAAAGGAAAATAATAACAGCTAGAAATTCTAATAATGTAACAAATGCATGCAAATATTCAAGTTATGAGTGACAATAATTCAATAATTTCCTACGCGGAAATTCCTATCAAACAAAAATGTAAAGTGGTAAAAATCGTTATGCAAACATGCAAAAATTAAACCTTATTAAAAATGTGTAACTGCGAAACACCGCAGCGAATCAAACATTTCTCTGAAATCTGCAAACAAAACTATCAGATGTAAATGATGGTCAAATCTTAATTTATGGTGAAAAAATAACAACTATCATGTTACCTACTTTGGTGATGTGAAACAGGAGAATATATGTGTAGATTTGTATGTTCCACGACTTGATTTAATAATTATGTTCCAAAATTATTTAAAGTATCTAAAGGAGTTAACACAATTAACATTGGGATTATTTCGCTTTACATACTTTAGAAACTCACACAATGGCTGTTTAAGATTTACTTGGACACTTTTGACTAATATAGAAATTTTAGGTTATAATTGCAATTATTAAATTTTAGTTAATAAAAGACAAATTTATATCTATAGTGCGATTCTCTAACACATTTTTTGAGTTAACGACAAATGTCAGTAAATTAAAACGCAAAATTATGAATGAAAAGTTCTAATAAGAGTTGACAACACAGTTGCTATTCGGTAGAAATTAACGACTCCTTTCTCTTGGTCGCTAACTTACCGAAAATTATCGTTAATTACCGAATTTATAAGTATTTTAATTTTACCGATTTTTGTCGGTAACTCAAAAAATGTGTTAGAGAATCGCACTACTGGGCTCCGGTAATGCAATCGACAAAAGGGCAGAGTTGTTAGGAGTTTTGTATGAGGAAACCAGGCAAGGAAAATTCATAGTGCCATTATTCCAGGCCTAAAAAATGATAAAGTTGCAAGCAAATAGACAAACGAGAATAAACGATGTTGGGGCGAGATCATATGAAAGGGTTTATCCGAGAGATGTCACTTAGGATGAATAAACTGGCTATAAATAACGTTGGCAATAATTAAAAAAAAATATCTAAAAGATGTATGTAAAAAGTAATTGCTCAACAGTGGCATATTACAACAATAATACAGGTACAACGGGAAAAACAGCTGATTAACACACTAGTTGTCAAAAAGCATTATTGCGAATAAAATCACATAAAAAAAGGTAAACAAGCAGTTCACAACAATGCGTTACTGTGAACAATTTTGACGTTTGGTATGATTTGATTAAACACCTTCTTATCCCACCATGATTGTCGTTATAAAAAATGGAATGTCAAAGGAAATATTGAATCATGCGGTCGTTCCAAAAATTTTCTCAGGAAAAGCATAAATAAATTTTGAAAATCCTCTAAAATAGAACAAATTTTTATCAAAATGTAAATATAAATCATTCAGAACTGTCGTAGGTCATTGTTATTACACGCTTACGATGGAAAGAAGTATTTTATGGTAGCAAATTCCGAAGTTTCAAATTTCATGAATAGACCCTATTACATTTTGAAAACCAAATCTACAAAAAAAGTAAAAATACAGCTGATTGTCACTTCTACCTTATATAAATGTGCCTTGATAGAAATAAAAATATAAAATATCGTACGGAATTTGACACTAATGTTAGGTTTACATTACAGCCCAGTTCAATCAGCAGGGTATTTCTCTTATAGACTTTTAGATATGACATCATTAGCCGGATTTAGCGCATTATCAGATTTTATTCGCTAAATTGTTACCTAACAAAAATGTATACATTAATAAAATATGTTCATTTCTAATATATATTAGTACTACTTACCCCAACAACTATTTCTCTTTAGCGAAAAATAGCTCAGAGACCCATTATTTACTTTCTTGTAAAAAGAATTTAAATTAAAAGTATGATGCTAGCGCGCACCATGTGAACTAAAAAACAGAATGAAGAAAAGGAAATGCATGGTGTTGCCAGGCTAAGCAAATAGTATGTGGATGGCTGACTATCAGATGAAGCACCACTGAAAGTATTTCGTAGCTACCGTATCGCCATTGAATGTTTTTTTTTAAATATTGGAATATAAAGGAAAATGGTGACAAATTCGGTGTAATATAAAAGGCAAAAAGAGGGAAATTCGCAATTTAGTGTTGCAGAGATAACCGCTGAATACCTAACCCCTAAAGCAGTTGCATGTTTAAAAACGCGCATAAAAGTGATAGCCAGAATAAAAAGTGTATCGTTTATTCAACATATACTTGTGAACGTACAAATAAAAAGTGAGCAAAAATTTAATTTGACAGTGTGAGAAAATAAAGTCTAATGTGTATGTTATTTATTAAGGTTCCCAACATAACACGTTATATTCACTGGTCTCCAATAACTTCAAAGTGGGGACCAGTTGTTTTTTTTTTTTTTGGTGCCCATTGCTTTTGAGGTTAATTTACTTCTGTTTGGTGCTGTGCTACCTTGTGGCCTTGTGTTTATTTGGTTGACCCAGCTCTTTGATTGTGCCAGTAGCCAGCTGGTGTGATATTGTTTGCGGTGGTGGAGTTGGTAGAGTTGGTGCCAGCTCAGCCAAAAATACATATCATCAATTCCTATTATGCGTTTGTAAAGTCTCTGGAGATGTACCATAATTTCCCACTTTATGAGAGCCCAACAAAACAGGTAATCTGTGTTTGTGACGATTAATTTGTTTATACACAGCAAAACAACAGCGGTTATTTATTATTTGACCAATATTTGGAATTAAATTAAACTTGGAAATTTAGAGAATGAACAATTAAGCCAATAGGCAATATATACGAAAAAATCTTGATGAAAACTTAAACTTTTTAACATATAAAATAATTATATTTTTAATACAAATTTATGATGTGTTGTCCTTTGTAATACTTATACCTTGGTGAGGATACTGTAACGCCAGCCATTGTTTTATTTTTGAGTTAAGGAAACATATAGGGAAAACTAGAGAGATAGCTTGCTATTAGTAGAATGCCAGTTGGCTAGATAGAACTTTATAAAACAGCTCGTTTCAACACCTCCAAATAATAGTACGCTAAGTCTAAAAAGTGAGTTTTGCAGGAGAATCTCTCAAAGTGTGGAAATTTTTTTGAACTTCAGTCTATGCTAAGTCAATATTTGTTTATAACTTCTGTTCGGATTGACCGATCATTACCAAACATTGACAGAATTTAAGTTAAAGGACGTTCGACACCTCCAAATAATAGTTTGCTAGTTCTGAAAAGTGACTTTTGCAGGACAAGCTCTAAAAGTTTGGAAAATTCTGTGACCTTCAGTACCATGCTAAGTAAATATTTGTTTATAACTTCTGTTCGGATTGTCCGATTATTACCAAAATTTGACAGAATTTAAATATAAAAACGTAAAGAACTTGAAAACATGCTAATAGCCCGTTTAGACTCGTCATTTTAAATCGACTCGATTTCTAAATCCAACTTTTAAATCCTAGTTGTTTAGACTAGTCTAAAATGATAGAAGATGCCAGTCAGCTGATCTTTGTTTACGTATACATACGCGAATTTGCAAAAAGAATTGCTTGAAAATTAAAAATGGAATGGAATACTGCACAAAATAATCTGACAAATTGCTAATAAATAAATTCTTTACAATTTATATTAAATTAAAGCTATGTACATCCATTTTATTTTTATTTAATATTTTTTCTATTTTTCCGCTTCTGTTTGTTTTTGTGTGTTTGTGTTTATAGTTATTTGAAAAATGTAAATAATAGGGTTATGAATTTTTTACAACCTCATATCCCTGTGTCATATTTTGATGAGCTTTTGCATAAGATTAGATAAAATCTTAATTACAAGGTGATTCGATAGAAAAAAGCTCATGCACAAAAAGCTTTCAAAGTTTTTATAGATGAGCTTTTTGGAAAAAAATTTAAGTCACTTTAAGCACATAAATAACTCAAAACAATCGTTAAAGCCACACGACATATCCAGAATGACATAAGCTTTTTGCTCACCAATTTTATCGTCATATTACATACATACATATAATTTTATATCATATATAGATTTATTCCATGTATCACATAAATTTAATGTAGTTTGTACGGGACCTTTTTCAATATTTAAATGGAATAAAAATTAAAAATTGGTTTGTGCGTGACCTTTTTTAATAATTAAATGGAATGAACGTTGTTATTTTTGGTATTAATATGCAAAAGTTCATTCACTCTCGCTACAGTAAATCATTTTTGAGAAAAAAGGTCAAAAAGTCATATGGCTAGTAAATCAACGACACATGAACATAGTTGCCAATATTGGTACAGACTGCAATAGTTGCATTTTTAGGAGCAAAAAGCAGTGTTGTATATCAAAATATTTCGATTTAACATTTGATTTAAAACAAATCCAAGTTTTGAGTTGATTTAATTTTGTATGGTAAATCAGGGTGGATTAAGGACTTAAATCGAGATAATGTCCTTAATCATCGTATAAGGGTATAATCTAAACGGGCTATAAGTCGACTTAACATACTATTGTTTGGAGGCGTCGATTTATAATAGGCAAAAAATTCAAATTTTCTTGGTGTATCTGATGAATGGAGACGAGGTACTCCAGGTTTCTCTAAATACCATTATCAATTTTTCATTTAATTTTTTCTTACTTCCTGTTATTCCTGGCGTTAGATTATCCTTTTTATATTGATCAGACGGTAAAAAAATCATACCTAGCTTTAAGAAATTTTTGTTACTAAATAAAAAAACATGTTGTGAACTTGTAAAATAGAAATAATCATGTGTTAATCTGTGTATTGATAGGGGACTTCCTAATTAGGTAAAGAGGTGACTGTGTGTGAGGTTTTCAATAAGAGGAATATTAAAGGATAGTTGAAAACCAAGGAAGGGTGGGCAAATGTGGGAGTATAACCACCAACTCTCCCTTGTTTAAGCAGGTGTCGTATTTGTTAGTATGTGTTTATGTTGTGAAGTGTAGATTTCAAAATTCGTGTTCGCCCCGAAGTATTAAGATGTGGCTGGTTGAGGACCAGACCCCGAGACCGCTAGCAGCCGGAGGAGCCTGCTTAACGCCGCCTACAGGAGCTTGTAACAGATGGCGCCCAAATTGAAAAAAATAAGTGCCATTGGAACCAAAAAAAATAGATTCAGTGAAATAACATCTAGTCACAGAGAAATAGACCATAGGAAAGCTAATAGCCATAAGTAATATCGCAATTTTCATCAGCCTTGCTGATATTGATCCGTATTTTCGTTTGAAAATATGTTAGTGCAATATTAGTTTTAGGTTTTAGAATATTTAGGATATTACTTCTATAAGGACATTAGGTCAATGTAATAACGTGTTCGTCTTGTGTGTAACAATGTATGTATTGTGAACGACCTATTTTTGTGTTTTGTGTATGTGTAACGGAGAAGAAATAGTAGGGATTTTCGATGGCATGAGAATTATAATGATACACACAGCTCTATATGATTACCTAAACGAAGACCCCTATGTAATGGTTATTTGTGAAATTAATTTTATTATTATTATCTGAGTTACTACATTCTCAGCATTTGCTGGAATTTACGCACCTGGTCTGTGACCAAATTTTGCGCTCAGTTGGGATATTATATATCCTTCATTCATCCAATCGTTTCCCTAATTATTGATGTTGCCTTGATTATTACTGATTTTTGCATCTCTGTTAATACTTTGGTTTGTAGGTTTAATTCCTTAATACATTTTGTGGGGATAGTTCCTAAGGAGCTTATTACTATTGGCAGAATACTGATTTCTTTTAAGTTGCGTATGTTTTTTAGATATTGTGATAGTGGTTGGTATTTTTGTTTCTTTGTGTTTATTGTGTCTACAATATTGTTGTCTAGTGGCACTGCAAAGTCTATTATTCTTCCTGTATGTGTGTTTTTGTCAATTATTATCATGTCTGGTCGGTTTGGAATTGAGATCTCGGGTGGATTATTGACAAGTATAGATCTATACCAATATATAGTGTAGTTGTCTGTATTTATTACTGGTTTTGGGTGGTATTTATAGTAGTGTGTGGTGTTTTCATCGATTTTTAGTAATTTGATTATGTTTAGGTGTATTATTTTTCCTATATTATTGTGCCGTGTTGTATATTGGCTATGCGTTAGGGCTTTACAGCTGTTAGGTAGATGTGAGGTTGTTTCCGGGTCTTCTCCACATCTCCTACATTTGTCATCTACAATGTTTATATCGTGCATAATGTATTTTCTATAATTTTTGGTAGGTATCACCTTGTCTTGTATCGCTAACATGAATCCTTCTGTTTCAGAGTATATGTTGCTGTATCTCACCCAGTTCATTGTATTTTCTATGTCTATGTGTGATTGGTACAATTGGTTGGGATATTTCCCGTGAAGTGGTTTGGATTTCCAGACTTCTATTGGTAATTGCGAGTGTGTTGGGTTTGCGTGGCTATTATTCTTAAGATTTAGTGGTGTGAGGTTGTCATTCGCGCTTACTGTGGCGTTAGAAAGTGTTGATGTTGTGGCTTTCGCGTGAAAATAGTTAGTTAAAGTTTGAATTTGTCTATTGTGTAATGTTTGAATGTGAAGTAGTCCCCTGCCTCCTTGCTTTCGGGGTATTGTTAGTCTTTCCATACACGCTTTGGGATGGTGATGGTTGAATTTTGTTAAAGTTTTCTAACTGTTCTGTCCAGTTCAGTTAGGTCTGTGGTGGACCAGGATATAGTGCCAAATGTATATATCAAGAGGGGTATAGCGTATGTATTTATGGCTTTGATCAGATGTTTGCCATTTAACTTAGTTTTGCAGATCATGTAAAGGCGGTTTGTGAATTCTTCCTTTATTGTTTTCTTGTGAGCGGTATGGTCTATTGTTATGTTTTGTTTGATGCCCAGGTATTTGTAGTGCTCACCTTGGAGGATCGGTGTGATTTGTTCTCCATCGGACGTACTGCAAGTTTCTCCAGAGTTGTATTTACCCTTGGTTATATTTTGCGTTCTGCACTTCCATTCCAAATGACATTTTTATGTCTTTGGAAAACGTCTCAACTATTTGTAGTAGATGACTAAGATTGGGTTTGGTACCAGCGTATATCTTGAGATCATCCATGTAGAAACAATGTGATATTCTGTATGAGTCGGACTGTTTGAGTTTGTAGCCGTATTGGCTTTGTTTAAGGAGTGAGGAAAGCGGATTAAGTGCAATACAGAATAGGAGTGGGCTTAGGGAATCGCCCTGATATATGCCTCTTGTAATTTTGTTTTGGCCGGAGGTGATGTTTTCGTTTCCGCACCGCAGGTGAAGTTTTATTATTACTGGGTTAATTTTGTAGATTTGTAGTGTTTCGAGAAGCCAGGAATGTGGGACTGAGTCGAAAGCTTTTTGATAGTCTATGAATGCGGCATATAGGTTTTTATGGTTTCTAATAGGTTGTTTTGTATCGTGTTATCAATTATTAGTTGATCCTTGCATCCCTTTGTTTCCTGTCTACATCCTTTTTGTTCTTCTGCCATTATGTCGTACGACTCACAATAGTTACATATTTGCAGGCTAATGCAGGCGGTGAATATTTTATACGCGGTGTTTAGACATGTGATGGGCCTGTATTGGGAGGGAGATTCTGGGTTTTCTATTTTTGGCTTTAGATAAGTTATACCTGAGCACATATTTGTTGAGATGTTATCGGGGTTTGATATGATTTTGTTGAATATGTGAAATATATATGGATGTAGTGTTGTTAAATATTTGTAGTAGTAATTATGAATTTTGTCTGGTCCTGGTTGTTTCCAATTGTGTAGCTTCTTTATTACTTTTTTGAATGCTGTATCTGTGATTGTGTGATTGTCCATTCCCGGGTTTGGTGTAATTTCTTCGTGTATTGTTTGTATCCAGATGGCGTGTGAGTTATGTTTTTCTTCATTACTCCAGATAGATTTCCAGAAGTGTTCTATTTCCGTGATATTGACAGTGTTTTGAGTGTTGGATATTGGGGGTACGTTATTGAATTGTAAAATCTTTTTTGGTTTGATTGGAACAGTTTCTGTTGTCCTTCGGTGACTTTTCATGTAGGTTCTGAGTCTACATGAGTATTTTGTCAGTTTTTGTTTTATTGTGTCGCGGATTTGCTCTAATGAGGTGTTTTTATTTATTTTGTTTATTTTATTTATTTTGTTGCTGCATCGTCTTCCTGTTTTCCCCTTTGTGTAACTAGTGATGGTACCAATGTCTCGTCTAAACTCATCTATTTTTCTTTGTATTCTTCTCTGCCATTGCGGAATTTTTGGGTATTTTTTCTTTGGTATTGCGTTTTGGTTTTGAGATGGGACTGTTGCGTTTTCTCTATGTTGTTTGGTGATTCGTTTTCCTGTATTAACCTTTTGTAAATCTTTGGTTACACGGGATATTGTGTGGGCACTGCAGTAAATTAAATCGATAAGTTGATTGTAGTCAAAGTCATGCAATATTTCAGGCGGTAGGATTTGATTATTTAGAATTGTAGTGATTTTATATAGTATTTTTGATTGTTTGGGTTTTGGTATGCATGGTATATTTTCGGGATTGGTTTCTGAAAATTTGATTTTGGCTTCCGGAATGTTTCTTTAATTTTTGTGGTTATGTCGTTGCTTGGTCCTTCGACTGAAATTGTGGGTGTTGGTGCAGGTGTTCCTTCATCTATGGGGGTTATGTTGTCTTGAGTCGTATGTGGATTATTTGTATTGTGGGGTGGTAGAGTTGAGGTTATGTCTGTGTTTTGGAATTGGTACTGTGTTGTGGTGTTGTGTAGTTCCTCTTGTTCAAGGCTTTGTTGTATGCGCTGTTGCATTGAGCTTGGTATGAGGTGGTTTCTGACTATTGCAGCTCGCCTATCCGCTAGGTTTTTCTTGTGTGAGGTGCGATAGCTCTGGGTATTCCGATAGAAAGATTGCATGCATTTACTGCCTGTAGACCGTTGGGTTTCCGGAGGCATATACCTTATTATTATTATTATTCTTATTCTTATTATTATTATTATTATTATTATTATTATTATTATTATTATTATTATTATTATTATTATTATTATAAAGAAAACACGATTTTCGTAGATTGTTTGGTTGATTCACTCTCTGTATTGCGGATGATGCTCTGCTATCAGTTTCAACTACTTAAGGAAGCACTGAGGTTGATGTACAGTGTTCAAATTGCGTGATGATGCACTATTATCAGTTTCATGTACTTCTGGAAGTATTCAAGTTGATACGTAGTGTTCAAATTGTTCTACAGGAATAACCCGTCGTCTTATATGGACATCTGTATAGGTCTTCGGTGAAACAAGACGATTGCGAAGACTCTGTGCTTTCACAAATTACGAGCCTTTTGTTGTTGTAGTCCTCAGCTGTTGATGGTAGAAAGTGGTCGTGTTTCATGGCCACTGAGTTGGGCGCCAATAAAGCAAACACGATTTTCGTAGATGGTTTGGTTGATTCACTCTCTATATTGCGGTTGATGCTCTGCTATCAGTTTCAACTACTTAAGGAAGCACTGAGGTTGATGTACAGAGTTCAAGTTGCTCAAGAGGAATGAACGAATTTATTGAATTTTATTCTACTTAGCTTCACTTTTGAGAAGCGTCAAAGTCGTTTAGACATGTATGATAAAATTTAGTAGTACATAGTTGCTTAAAGTAGTAGTATTAAATATATGTACAGAGGTGTATTTTTAGCTGTTAACTTTAAAAATGTAAAGATCAATCACAATAGGAAATATGAAAAGGTATAAAATCACAATGACAAAAGTACAAAAGCTTAAAAGTGTTACTATTGAAAAGTAGATGGCGTTAAACTGTAATTATTAAAATGTTGATTGCTTCAATTATTATTATTATTATTATTATTATTATTATTATTATTATTATTATTATTATTATTATTATTATTATTATTATTATTATTATTATTATTATTATTATTATTATTATTATTATTATTATTATTATTATTATTATTAATATTTGAGTTGCGACATTCTCAGCGAAAGCTGGAATTTACGCACCGGGTCTATGACCAAAGGTTGCGCTAAGTTGGGATATTATATATCCATTATTCTTCCTCATCCAATAGTTTCTCTTATTATAGAAATAGCTTTAATTAAAATACTTTTCTGCATTTCTGTGAGAGTTTTGTGGCTTAGATTCAGCTGTTCCAGGCTTTTTGTGGTTTCCTTGGGTATTGTTCCTAACGAGCTTATTAAAATCGGTAGTACTTCTATTTTCTGCAAGGGTAGTGAGTTTTTTAGGTATTGTGCTAGCGGTTGGTATTTCGATTTTTTGGTGTTGATTGTTTCCGTTATATTGATATCTAATGGAACAGCGAAGTCTATGATTTTTGCAGTATGTGCTTTTTTGTCCGGTCTATTTGGTATAGTTATATCTGGTGGATTGTTTACCAGGATTGATCTATCCCAATATATTGTGTAGTATTCTGTCTCTATTACGGGGTATGGGTGGAATTTATAGTAATATGATGTGTTTTCGTTAATTTTCAGTAATTTGATTATGTTTATATATATTATTTTTCCTATATTGTTGTGTCTTGTTGTGTAGTGGTTGTTGGTCAGGGAGGTACAACTATTTAGCAAGTGTGCTATAGTTTCTGAGGCTCCTCCACATCTTCTGCATCTGTCATCGGCGATCGTGTTATCATGCATGATATATTTCCTGTAATTTCTTGTTTGTATTACACCGTCCTGTATTGCCATTATGAAGCCTTCGGTTTCGGCATATATGTTGCTGTACTTGAGCCAGTTAGTTGTGTTTTCTATGTCAACATATCGAGCCCTTCCCGCGAAAAAGGTGTAAGCGACAAAAAGCTAATTTTACAGGAGACGGTTTTTATTGAATAACTTTAGACATAACCAAAACTGTTTATTCAAATTTGGTATAGTTCTGTTATTAAATCCTACTTACTGAAAAAATAAAAAAAATGTGGAATATCTGTCGCTTACATCTTTTTCGCTGTCACGCAATCAGGCTTTTACTTTGAGAAGTGGCGGTTAAATAAAAAAATATTTGAAACAAATCATTTTTAGAGTAATTCTTATCTACAATTTAAAAACAAAGCATACTAATTTTATAGCAAGCATTTATTCGAAGAATTATAAGATTAAAACGCATTTCTTGTAATATAGTTGAATAACGACATGGTATGTAAATGTGCAATTTGATGTAAGCGACAATTCGCTGTCACAAACAAATGTACACAAAAAGCAAAAATGGCGCTTACATCAAAATTGTTTTTGCTCTAATTTCGTAACGGTACATGGCTGAGTTCTAAAAATTTGGGAGATGGTGTGTTGGAATATTCTTCATAGATTTCCGTAAAAAAACGAAAATCGAAAAAATGACGCTTACATCATTTTCGCGGGAAGGGCTCGATATGTTTGATTTATTTGATTGGGATATTTTCCATGTAATGGTTTGGATTTCCATTTTTACAGTAGCAGTTGTGTGGTTTCATGGATTCTTTGACTATTATTTTTCAGGTTTAGTGGCGTTAGGTTATCGTCTGAATTTACAATCGCGTTGTAGAGTGTGGAGGTTGTTGCTTTTGCTTTGAAGTAGTCCGTTAGTGTTTTTATTTGTCTATGATGTAGGCTCTGGATGTTGAGTAGTCCTCTACCTCCAAGTTTTCTTGGAATATATAGTCTCTCCATACATGACTTGGGGTGATGTTGGTTGTACTTGGTTAGTATTCTCCTGACCGTTCTATCCAGGTCAGTAAGGACTTTGGGAGACCATGATATTATGCCAAATGTATATGTTAGGAGGGGTATTGAGTATGTGTTTATTGCTTTGATTAGATTTTTTCCGTTATGTTTGGTTTTACCAATATTTTGGACGCGATATATGAATTCTTGTTTTATCTTTGTTTTATGCACAGTATTGTCTATGGTTATGTTTTGTCGGATACCCAGATATTTGTATTGCTCCTCTCTTAAGAGTGGGGTTATTTGCTCTCCTGCGGACGTACAGAACAATTCTCCTGGATTGTATTTGCCCTTCGTTATGTTCTGTGTTTTACATTTGTCAATACAATTTGTCAAAAATGGCATTTGCATTTTTATATCATTGGAAAATACTTCGACGATTATGAGTAATTGACTTAGATTGGGCTTATATTTTTAGATCGTCCATATAAAAACAATGTGAGATCCTGAGGTTGTCGGATGTTTTAAGTTTATATCCGTATTGGCTATTTTTTAGGAGTGTGGAGAGCGGGTTAAGAGATAAACAGAAAAGTAGTGGGGAATCGCCCTGGGTTTGATGTGACACTGTCCTTTTCATTTCCTATGTGGAGAGTAGTTTTCCAGTGCGTCATTAGTTGACTTATACACTTTATTAGCACAGGGTTAATTTTGTATAGTGTTAGTACTTCAATTATCCAGGAGGGGGGTACAGAGTCGAAGGCCTTTTTGTAATCTATGAAGGCAGCGTACATGTTTTTTTTATTCTTAATAGCTTGTCTTGTGATAGTGCTGTCAATGATAATTTGGTCTTTGCATCCTTTTGTTCCTTTCCTACATCCCTTTTGTTCTTCGGCCATTATATCTTGTGACTCGCAGTGTTCGGTAATTTGTTGGCTTATACATGCCGTGAGTATTTTATATGCCGTATTTAGGCATGTTATTGGTCGGTATTGGGCCGGGGATTCTGGGCAGTCCGTTTTGGGCTTTAGGTATGTGATGCCAGCGCTCATACTAGGTGGTATGGTTTCTGGTTGTGTTATCATATTGTTAAATATGTTAATAATTATTGGGTGTAGTGTGGTGAGATATTTGTAGTAGAAATTGTGTATTTTATCTGGTCCTGGTTGTTTCCAGTTATGGAGTTTCCGTGTTATTTTCTTGAACATGGGCTCTGTTATTAAGTGGTTGGTCATACTGGGGTTTGTTGAGATATCCTCAATTAGGGTGCTTATCCATGTTGATTGTGTATTGTGTCTGACCTCGTGGCTCCATATTGCTTTCCAGAAGTATTCTATTTCATCAATATCAATGCTGTTTTGTGTGGTTGGATTACATGTGGAGAGTGCAGTTATGGAGTTATAGAATCGTTTTTGGTTTGTGTGAAACTGTTTATTTTTGCGTAGATCTTTGGTAGCTTTTAATGTATGTTCGTAGTCGGTTTGCATATTTCAGAAGCCTTTGTTTAATGGTGTCGCGGATCTGTTCTATTGAATTATTTATTGGGTCGAATTGCGTGTAGATAGTATATTTACGTTTTATGTTGTTTAGCTTGTTCTTGCATCTTTTTCCAGTTTTTCCATTGATGTGGCTTGTGATTACGCCTAAGTCTCGTCTATATTCGTCTATCTTTCCCTCTATTCTTGATTGCCAACGGGGTTTTTGGGTGGTTTGCTGTTTTGACGTTGTGTTACTAACTTGTCTTGTGTTTCCATTATTATGACTATTTGTCGGACTATTTCGTTTTGTTATATTGGACTTATGTATTTGGTTCGTGTGTTTGCGTGTTTGTTTTGTGTTTGCGCCACAGTACATTAATTCGATGAGTTGATTGTAAGTGATAACTTGTCCAGCTATTTCTTGAGGTAGGATATGATTGTTTACTATTGAAGTGATTTTGGTAAGTATTTTTGAGGATGTTGGTTTCGGGATATATGGTCTGTTTTCGGGGCTGATTTCTGAGAATTTAATCTTTGCCTCATTGAATGAAGCTATGGTTGCAGAGGGAATATCAGTGACTGGGTCTGTGGGCTGTGCTAGGTGTGGTATGTGTATGGTTTCTCCTGTGGGTTCATGAGTTTCTGGAATGTAATTAAGTTTGCTTTGCCTGGTTTCTGTTATAACGGTTTCTGTTATATTTTGTAGCATTGGATTGCTGGTATTTTGCTGTAGCTCGTGTTCGACGTTTCGTCGTATTTCTTCCTGTATAGCTATAGGAATTAGGTTGTTCCTAACTATCGCAGCTCTTCTATCCGCTATATTTTGCTGAGTGAGATGCGATAATTCTGGGTATTCGGATAGGAAGATAGTGTACATCTGCTGTCTGTAACCAATTGGGTTTTCTGCGCGAGTGGCTTTGAAATAAGCCTTTAGGACTGACACGTTCATGTCATGTGTCCATGTGTGTTTGTGGGTATTTTTGTTGACGTCTGCCTACCCGAAAGACGTATGGTGGGCAGCCGTTCCTGACATTGAAAACAGACGCTGACCCGAAAGCCGCTCGGTCCGCGGGGTCGTTAGGCCCGTCATTCCTTGTGTGGAATGCCCCATGCGGGGTTATTATTATTATTATTATTATTATTATTATTATTATTATTATTATTATTATTATTTTTATTATTATTATTATTATTATTATTATTATTATTATTATTATTATTGTTATTATTATTATTATTATTGTTATTGTTGGAGGAGATCATAATTCAAATGTTTACATTTTATTATTTAGTTTGTTTTATTATTTAATTTATTAATTTTAATTAATTCGACCCACCTTAATGTCTTGTTTGTTCGTCCCACCCTAATGTACAGTGTCGAGTTTGTGTAATTTTTTGTCCGGAATACATTTCCTTATTTTGTTTTGTGCTGTGTTCGTCCCAACGAGAAGCACTAACAACACTGCCTACATATGGTTTAGGCAGTTGTTGGTTACTAGCTTTCATCGTTCGTTATCTGTTTTAAGGGCAACAACAACACTGTTGTTAATTGCAGTTTACTTGTATGCTTTTGCATACAATTCATAACTGTGGCCCTTCTAATTTGTTTGTTTTGATTCTTGTCTCTTGCGATCATTTCTGATCGAGTTGTTTTGTCGCCCATTACATGTTTCATTGTCATTTCGTTCCCTTTTTGTTATATGGCCCTATAAAAGGGATAAACAAATCATCTTTTTTAGTTGACAAATAGCCGGCAAACAAACATAATACAAATAAAATTGTGAATTTTTAATCGAACAACTTTCGTGTTTTAAGTAAATTGATTGCGGGCGCGAAATAAAAACTTTCTGTGCGAACATTTTGGCGACCGTGACAGGACGGTAGTCATAAAATTAAAGTAAATTAATTATTACAATAATTAATTGAACAAAATAAAGTGGAAGAACAAATTTTTGTGTCTCAGTGGTTTTCGTCGTTCGTTGTTGTTGTTCTGCACATTCGGTGTAACAACAAACACAAGTAATTTGCCGCTTTATAACCAATCGTGGGTTTTGTTTAATTTTAATTTCTACCGTCGTTCTAAATTTATTGTTTTTGAAAAGGATTTTATTATCCTTTAGCAGAAAGTGGATTTTTGTTGCTCGAAGAACTTTGGTGTTACGCAATCGCGGTTAACACTTACATACATTGATCGTCGTTCGTGGAAAGTGTTGGAAAATACACTTATACAGTCAAGAATTTTCTAATTTGTATTAGAAAATAAAATACTTCGACAAAAATATCTCCATCTTGAGTTAAATTTGGTGATTTTGCATAAACATTTTTGGCGCTTTTATTTGAAAATAGAAGCCAAGTTCTCTTTTGTTGTTCGATTGTGATTCTCTCGTATAGTTTCTCAAAATGCCAAGAGACGATATTGAGTTCGTGGAAGAGAATGCTAGTGGTTCGGACCTAGCTTCTCTTAAATTACAACGTAGTTCAATAAAGAAAAATATTACAAACATACAAAAGAAAGTGGAAAAAGATGGTTCTAAAATGGATTCGACCATTTTAGAATGTCGGCTGGAAATATTGGACTCGTATTTCAAACAATTGTGCACAATACAAAGTCTGATAGAAACTATTAATACTAATGACAATGGAAGAAGTGATTTAGAAGAAACATTTATTGTTGCCAAAGCCAAAATATTGAAATTGATAAACAAAAATCGTATTTCAGTGGCAGTGGACAATAGTTTGCTGAATGTTTCTATGGCTTGTAATTCTTGTTCACGGTTACCCTCGCTTAAGTTGCCCATTTTTGATGGAAAATATAGTGAATATCAAAATTTTATCACAGCTTTTAACAATATCGTGCATGATAACCCAACAATAAGTGTTATCGAAAAATTCAACTACTTGTTGAACTGTCTTTCGGGTCCAGCTTTAGCTGTTGTGCAACCATTTCAAGTTTGTGAAGAGAATTATGAAAAGGCTTTACAAAGATTGCAAGAAAGATATGACTATAAAGTGCTCATATTCTTAGAACATATCGAGTTGTTGTTCAATGTTCCACAAATGCAAAAAGGTGATAGTGTCTCGTTGCGCCATCTTATTGATACCGTGTCTGCTGTTCGTGGTTCGTTATTGTCGCTCGGATCAGAGGCGGATGTTATGAATGCAATTTTAGTGCATATGGTTCTATCGAAAGTGGACAATGAAACAAAAGACAATTATGATGAGAAACAAGATTTTAAATCGTTGCCCTCATGGGATCTGTGCTATGAACTTTTAAGTCGTCGTTGTCAATTCTTAGAAAGCCATAGAAAGAGAACTGAACTTCCAGAAAATATCACTTTACACAAACCTAAATCTCCTAGATTCAATCGGTCAGCTCATTCGGTCAGCTCATACGTTTGTCAACTCTAATTCGAACTGTTCATATTGTAACTCAAGTGAACATAACCTCTCAACTTGTTCGTCGTTCGCAAATATCGTCGTTTCTGAACGTTTTAATTTCGTAAAACGTAATGGACATTGCATCAACTGCCCTCGAAAGGGTCATATGGTGTCCAACTGTCCCTCAAAATTTCAATGCAGAGTTTGTGATTCTGCACATCACACTACATTGCATATATTTAGTTATCCAGAACAACCAAGTACTTCGAATTCGAATGATAACTCACCGCAACCATCGACCAGCTCAAATCCAATTTCGTTAGTGGCTCGTTCATTCAAGAGAGCAATAATTCCGACAGCAGTGATTCTCATGAAGGACAGTTGTGGTAAATTTCAGACGGTAAGAGCGTTACTTGATTCTTGTTCTGAACTAAATTTTATTTCGGAAGAAGCTGCAAAAAGGCTTAAACTCAAACTTAGACCGTTTTCCCAAGAAATCTCAGGAATTGGAGAAGTTAGAACGGCAATAAAGTTTTCTGTTGACACCACAGTCAAATCAAGAAGTAGTTCGTTCGTGTGGTCCTCGACCTTTGCTGTTACCAAAACGATATCGTCTCGCGAACCTGGCGAACCCATCAATACCTCGCAGTGGAAGATTCCTCCAAATATTGAACTTGCAGATCCGTTATTCTACAACCCACAACGTATCGACTTGCTCTTAAGTGCCGAAGTCTTTTTCGATTTGTTGCTGGATGGCAAAATTTCGTTGGGAAATGTTCTGCCATGTCTTACAAATACAGTTTTCGGATGGATAGTTGGTGGTTCATCGCATAGTCGTTCTAATTCAAACTCGTTTACATGTAACTTGACTGTAAGTACACTTGGAGAACAAAGTACAGATGATTCGATGAACAAAATCTGGAAAGCTGAGGAGTATTCGAAGTCTCTTTCAACATACATTGAAGAAGAACAAACATGCAAAGAACATGTTGTCGAAAATAGTCGTTTTGATTCTTATGGAAGAGTAAAAGCTCGTCTTCCATTCAAGAAATTACCCATTTATATTGGTAACTCATTTGAAATATCTCGTAAGGTTTTTTTGTCGCTCGAAAGACGACTTCCACGTGAATCACCTTTGAAATCGATGCATGAAGAATTCATGCAAGAATATGTGTCGCTCGGATACATGTCACCCTACACTCTATCGTCGAATAATTCGCATTATATAATACATCATCATTGTTTTCTCAAGCCTCATAGTAGTTCCACAAAACTTCGAGTCGTATTTGATGCTTCAGATGGCACTTCGTTGAATGATAAATTGATGATCGGTCCAACAGTACAACAGGATTTGACCACCACACTCTTTTCGTTTCGCTGGATCAAATACGCTCTCACTGCAAAAATATCAAAGATGTATCGGCAGTTTCGGATTGAAGAACCTGGTAGAAGGTTTCAAATCGTTTTGTGGATAAGTTACAAAGATGACTATATAAAGGTATCCCAACTTAACACTGTCAATAATGGCTTATCGGCCGCCTCTTTTTTCGTAAATCGTAGTTCGTTTCTCATTGCAGATAAACATGGCACATGTCATCCTTGTGGTTCGGAGGTCTAACTGGCTCCGATATTATCGAAACTCTAGCCCTCAAGGGGGACGAGTTATTACAAATCTTGAAATTGAATGGTATCGAATTGGCTGAGCGGAATAGCAACCATGCGTCTCTCATGTATGGCGAAGAAATCATCATTAAAGCGTTGGACAACGAAATCCCCAAAGTCTGGAAACCTCAGCTAGATGTCTGTCTTTGTAGTCTCGTGTTGTCCGACGTCAAAAGTACTACAAAAATATCAATTCCGTCGCTCGTATTCAAAAATCAACGACTTGCATGGCATTTTAAATCGTCGAAGGTTGCTGCTAGCCAGGTCCAATCTTTAATTCGTCGTGCTGTCGTGTTTTTCAACAAAACGTGGCTCAAATCGAAATACAAAATCGTATATTTCGTCTTATCGTCGCACTTTTGGACATATTCTCAGATTTTCCTCCAGTGGCTCCATCTACATTCGCCGACTTTTGAATGTTTCGTGGCAAGTCGTGTCACAAAACTCAGAGAAGGAACTCATGCTTTGGAAACATGTACCAGACAGATGTAAACCACCTAATACTTTATTTTGTTGTTGTTGTGTTTCGGATTTGTCATTCCTCGTTTGGTCTCATACTCAACTGTTTCTCATAGAATATGTCTACAATTATCTTGATACGGGAGAAGAATCTATCGTAAACCGTCCAGAACACACAAAGACTCCCGTCTCCAAAAACATTGTTTGTGAATATAATGTTTTTCTTGGGATTATGGATAAGCATTTATCTTATTTGAAATGTATTGGAATAATTTGGTTTGTTTTTTGTATCTCCAACAGATGGCCAATAGATCGTTTCTTGAAGTTTGTGAATTTCGAAGTTATACTCACGAAGGCCATTACACTACATCACCCATATGATATTCGGAAATTTGCATTGCACTTGAAAACGTTGCAGAAAGTTTTTCGATTGCTAACCGATTGATGAAGTTGCCCTTTTCTCACTATAGTCGCTTTGCTCTCCAACCAAGTTGCCAACGATGTTTTCTGCTGACGTCCAATATATGCTGTTGTTCAACCCATGAAGACGCCATTACCCCAACAGGATGACTCTTGAACCTAGACGTTTCAACGGGCGGAGGATGTTGGAGGAGATCATAATTCAAATGTTTTTGTTTTATGTCGATTTGTTGTCCATTTTATTTTGTATGATTCGTTATATTTATTGGGTCTTTACATTTTATTATTTAGTTTGTTTTATTATTTAATTTATTAATTTTAATCAATTCGACCCACTTTAATGTCTTGTTTGTTCGTCCCACCCTAATGTACAGTGTCGAGTTTGTGTCATTTTTTGTCCGGAATACACTTCCTTATTTTGTTTTGTGCTGTGTTCGTCCCAACGAGAAGCACTAACAACACTGCCTACATATGGTTTAGGCAGTTGTTGGTTACTAGCTTTCATCGTTCGTTATCTGTTTTAAGGGCAACAACAACACTGTTGTTAATTGCAGTTTTCTTGTATGCTTTTGCATACAATTCATAACTGTGGCCCTTCTAATTTGTTTGTTTTGATTCTTGTCTCTTGCGATCATTTCTGATCGGGTTGTTTTGTCGCCCATTACATGTTTCATTGTCATTTCGTTCCCTTTTTGTTATATGGCCCTACAAAAGGGATAAACAAATCATCTTTTTTAGTTGACAAATAGCCGGCAAACAAATATAATACAAATAAAATTGTGAATTTCTAATCGAACAACTTTCGTGTTTTAATTAAATTGATTGCGGGCGCAAAATAAAAACTTTCTGTGCGAACAGTTATTATTATTATTATTATTATTATTATTATTATTATTATTATTATTATTATTATTATTATTATTGTTATTATTGTTATTATTATTATTATTATTATTATTGTTATTATTGTTATTATTATTATTATTATTATTATTATTATTATTATTGTTATTATTATTATTGTTATTATTATTATTATTATTATTATTATTATTATTATTATTATTATTATTATTATTATTATTATTATTATTATTATTATTATTATTATTATTATTATCATTTTTATTATTATTAGTTGCTCATGCACTTCTGTCGCAAATTGTCCAGGAAGAGCAAACTGATATCGTCATAATCAGTGAGCAATACACAAGCATTACAAGCGGAAAATGGGTTGAAATGAGTCCAAAACTGCAGCAATTTGGGTCCCAACCAAAAAACTAAGTATAAAAAATAGCGGTCACGGAAACGGGTTTTCGTGGATTCAACTGGAGAAGATAAGAATCATCAGTTGCTACCTTTCTCCAAGTGATAACATTGATACTTTTCAAGAGAAATTAGAGGAAATGGAAGATTTTGCTAGGTCCCAATATGGACAACAGACCCCAGGGGCATGGTAGAACAAGAAAAGGTAGCAGCAATACCCAGCTGACTGAACTGGGTTGTAGTGTTAGTGTCATATGACATTTTATACATTCATTTCTATTTCGATGTACATTAGGGACATATATTTTTTGAGAAAAAAATATATCATTCGGAAAAAACCATTTCCCAGAAAGACTTCTTCATATCAATGATATGTAACCTCCTCCAAGTTCAAACGATAAGCCGCGCAGTAAATCACCGCTTGTAGAGGCGATACAACGTTTGTTAATATGTGAGGTATTTTGTTAAAATATAAAAAAATAAAGCCCTAATAAACATGTGCTTCTTTGATTTCTAAAACAAAACATTGAAACAGCTTCTCCTTTTTCTATGAATTTCCAGCGACCCCAAACTTTTCTGCAAGAATTCTACTTTCTGCGAGAATTTATGCATTTAGTGGAATGATGTGGAACCATAAAAATTGAATATGTAACGAATTTTCATTCATGTTTTCCAAAATATTCAACCAAATGTGAAAAATTATTACTTTTTTAAATTCCAATAATTTATAGACGTTTCCTTGTTTTGTTTACAAATACAACTGGCAGTAACGTTACAAACAAAAACAAATTCCTTTGTGGTTGTTGTTCGAGTTGTATTTGTTGTAGTATTAACTTTACCTTGTATTTGTTCTACCATGCCCCAGGGGTAAGCGAATTGTGGATATGATCGCTCGATTAGGTGCCACCACAGTTAACATCGGAAGCACACAAACGTTCAGACGACCTGGTTGCGAAAGTACCATCCCTGATGTAACTTTTGCCTCAGATGGATTACTTGCTAAAATAAAGTATTGGAGAGTCTTGGAAACATATACCGGAAGTGACCATCAATATATATCATTCTGTTTGAAAATGAATGAAAACTGGCAGACGAAGTGCACAAACATAAGCACCCGAAAATGGAATGTCAATAAACTCGATACAGCTATATTACTCTCAGAGATAGACAGGCTAGCAGAGGTAACACAAAACGACGTAGACGCGAAACAAACCGTGAGAAACGTAATGGCCCTTATCTCTAGAAGCTGCAACAAAGCCATGCCAAAAGTAATTGCCCGTCCAAAACGAAATGAGGTATACTGGTGGAACACTACGATCGATGAGTCCAGGCGAAACTGCCTTAAGATGAGAAGAAAATACATAAGAGCCAGACGAAGAGGCGAAGCACCTATAGAACACGATGCATACAAAGATGCTAAAAACCAGCTGCAGAGCGCTATTGAGAGAAGCAAGAAACAGAAGTGGGAAGAACTGAGAGACGACATAAAACAAGATCCATGGGGACTTGGCTATAAGGTCGTGATGCAAAAACTAGGATCAAAAAACACGGTTCCCCAAATGGATGAGGACATAATGGATAATATTGTGAATACCCTATTTCCAAAACATACCATTAGAGAAGACCCATCTGAACCAGAATCTCCCAGAAACATACCACTGTTCACCACAGAAGAACAGCAAGCAGCTGCCCAAAGCCTCAAAACTAAAAAAGCACCCGGCCCCGACGGCATACCAATAGGAGGAATTTTCCCGGACCCATGGAAAGCACAAAAGCTGGTCCTATTGAGCAAAGGAAAAGGCGAAACCACAGAACCATCCTCGTACAGACCACTCTGTATGCTTGACACAGCTGGGAAGCTACTAGAAAGGTTAATCAAGCCCAGATTAAATGAAGCAATACAAGCTGCAGGCGGTCTCTCCAGAAGACAATATGGCTTTCGTCCCGGTAGATCAACAGTGGGAGCCCTCAAAGACGTTATATACACTGTAGAAAGCGCACAATGTGGAAATCATTATTCCCGGCCCATTATACTGCTAGCCACTTTAGACGTAAAAAACGCCTTCAACAGCCTGCGATGGGCGGACGTAATAGAAACGTTAGACAGGATTTTCAACATTCCGAAGTATTTACTTAACATTATCCGAGACTATCTGAGAAACAGAAAGCTGATGTATGATACCAAGCAAGGTAACAAATGCATACAGGTCACGTCGGGAGCGGCACAAGGTTCTATATTGGGTCCAGATTTGTGGAACGCAACGTATGATGACATTTTGAAGATCGAAATGCCATATGATACCTACCTTGTGGGATACGCAGATGACATCGCGGCGGTAATTAAAGCTAGGAGCATAAGCGAAGCGCAAAGTAAACTGCACCAAACAATGATACGCGCGAAAAGTTGGTTGGATGAACATGGTCTTAAATTAGCTCTCCAAAAAACGGAATTGCTTCTCCTTACCAGGCGACATATTCCCACTGAAATTGAGATGAATGTAGGTGACATAAGAATCCCCACAAAGCAGTCAGTAAAATATTTGGGAATGAGATTAGACTCAAAGCTAACATACTCAAAGCAGATTGAGTATGCTACCACTAAAGCTGCAAAAATAAGCTCGCAACTAAGTAGACTGATGGCAAATACAGGTGGTCCTCTGCCAAGCAGGAGAAAAATTCTCATGGAGGCGAGCAATAGCATTCTGTTGTACGGCTCGGAAATCTGGGCCCCGGCCCTAAGAACCCAGGTCCGGGCGAGTAAGTAATTGTCGGTGCAAAGAACATCCTAAGGGTAACTTCGGCCTACCACACTGTATCCGCAGGAGCTGTTCTTTTTATAGCTGGAATGATCCCCATTGATCTACAGGCAATGGAGCGCCATAAGATTTTCACCGACTGGAAACTTTAGAAGCTTGGCAACAATGGTGGCAAAACGAAAATAAAGCAATGGAGAAGTTAATTACTATATAACGCAGATGCTAAGTGGTCACGGATATTTCCGTAAGTATCTACACCGAATGGGCAAATGCAGCACACTGTTTTGTATATACGAAGAAGAAGAGGTGGTCGATGACGCTGAACACACGTTCTTCAAGTGTAACCACTGGACAGGAAGGCGGCAAATACTACAAACCGAGATCGGACACGTTGCAAGCTCAAGCATTACAATAAAAATGCTGGAAAGTGAAGCTGGATGGAAAGCGATATCGAAGTTTGTGGAATTCGTTCTCCGCAAGAAAAAGATAGACCTTGATATGAACCCATAAAACAAGGCAGCGGTGCTTGGACGCAGGCAATTCTTGAAGAAGTTGGTGAGAAGCACCACTAAGGGGTCCACCTCGAAGTAATGCGTAAGCGGTTCCGAGGTGGAGGCGAACCCCGGTGGAGGAGAGAGGTGGGTTTTTAGCCGGTATAGACATGAGTCCGGCATACGACGACTGTGACAACGTCGCCTCATGCATAAACGCACTATCCCATCTCTAACCGCAAAAAAAAAATTATTATTATTATTATTAATATTATTAATATTATTATTATTATTATTATCATTATTATTATAATTATTATTATTATTATTATTATTATTATTATTATTATTATTATTATTATTATTATTATTATTATTATTATATTATTATTATTATTATTATTATTATTATTATTATTATTATTATTATTATTATCATTATTATTATTATTATTATTATTATTATTATTATTATTATTATTATTATTATTATTATTATTATTATTATTATTATTATTATTACTTTTATTATTATTGTTATTATTATTATTATTATTATTATTTTATTGTATTTTTGATAAAATTGTTTGTTTGCACTTTCATCAAACATTGGTTGAACCAAAGGCTGTTGCCAATGACTGATGAGGTTAATTCGGTAACGATACGTAGAAGCAAGCGGAATAGGACAGTTTCTTTTAATATAAACAGAACTTATTTTCAATCCGTGGCAAAATATAGGAAAAAGACAAACAGTGGCAAAATTGTGAACCAACCTCCTCTAAATGACCCGGCGATCATAGATATGTCTCAAAGCATAAATTCCAACTCTCAATCAAATCAGGTACTTCCAAATGGGAATCAAAGAAATCATATGCAGTACAACATGGTAATATGAACTCGGATCAAACTATGTTGAGGCAAATGGTGAATGAGAGCATTGCTAGTGCCCAATTAAACATAAGGCCTTTAGTACAGGAATGTGTAGGGGATAAGTTAAAAAAGTTTATGAGGAAGCTTAGATGCAATGGTTAAAAATATCGCAGTCAAAAATAATACCAGTAACAATGCTGAGGTTCGGACGAACAATATACCTCAAATTTCAATAACCCTCCACCAGCCATCCATTTTAACAGACCTCAAGGATTCCATCATCCTATATGGAGAGGTCTAGCAAAGTAGAGAAGTTTAAACTGAAAATTGATGGAAATTCTTCGGGAATTTCCGTGGAAGATTTGGTTTTTAGGCTTGAGTACCTAAAGAATTAAAAGAAAGTATCTAGGGATGACATATTTGCAGAGTTTCAATCTCTATTGTCAGGTGGAGCGTACGAGTGGTATTGGCTTCAAGTTAAGGCTGGTAGTGCGAGATTGGTATTCATTGAAAGACGCACTGTTCCGCAGATACAGCACCACAAGGTCTAACTACGAAGTAATGAACGAAATAGTTGAACGAAAAATAAAACGAGGGGAAAGCTTGGACCGTTTTTTCCAAGTTATAAATACATTGAGGTCGAAACTGAACCAACCAATATCGAATGGTGAAATGATAGAGATTGTGAAGCGAAACTTGAAAGGAGAGGTTTTCAGGATGGTGTATGCTATGAACGTAAAGTCATTGGAAGAGCTTAGAATGGAGTGCATTAGGGCTGAAAAGACCTGTTCAAAAAGAGAAGTAAGGTATATGCCTCCACATCACAGCCAAATTATGAGAGTTCATGCGATAAATAAAGAAATGCATGAAGATGTGTACTATGAAAATGAAAACATCCCAGATGTATCTGAATTACATACATAAACGATTTGTTGGAATTGCCGAAAGCCAGGGCACCGGTTCGTAGATTGTCTCTCGACACAACGAGCTCTTATCTGCTACCGATGTGGCCAACCTAAAACCGTGGCACCTCTGTGTCCAAGGTGTCACTCGGAAAACGGAAAGAGGAACATGATGTTGGCGGGAAGATCGTATTCGACAGACAAACCCGTCACTTCCAACCCACAACAAAAGAAAGGGATAAGACAAATTATTACTCTCTGCGTCATTATCTACCTTTAGAAATTCGGAAGACTAATTACGAAATTATTAGGAATGAGAATTTGGTGAGGAGGAAACAGATTCCGGAAGTGTAAACCAAGAAAATGTATTTGAAATAGAGAAAAGGCCAGAAGATTTACATAAAGAAAAACAAAATACAAAAAAATTTGCAAGAATATTGAAGCTCCGTCAGAAAAAAGAGAATAAAGTTTTTAGGAAAATGCTCGTCGAGTCTGTAGGAAAACATAATGAAACATCAGACCATAGGCCGTATGCCATCATAAATATCAAAGGGAAAGAACTGAAGGGACTCCTAGATTCTGGATCGACAGTTTCCGTTCTCGGAAAGGGTTGTAGAGAATTGTTAGAGGAACTGAAAATGAAATCGGAAATGTATTATACCAATGTTAGTACCGCTTCTGGTCATCTTCATAGAATATTGGGCAAAGTAAGAGTAATAGTCAATATTAAAGAAAAAGAAAAGGAGATTTGTTTCTACCTGTGCCCAGACTTAGAACAGCCTTTATACTTGGGAATAGATTTTTGGAAGGCTTTCCAACTACCAGATATTATTGCCGTAAATGAAATCGATATAGAAAAAATCCAAGCAAAATTCGCTGATGATAAGGACTATCTAATGGACGTACGTAGCCTTACCAACGATCAAAAATAAAAGTTACAAAATACGGTAGATTAATTTCCCTCTTTTGAGAAAATGGGACTAGGACACACCACGCTGGAAAAACACACAATAAAACTCGTTGAGGGAACTAACCCAATAAAAGACCGACACTACCCAATATCACCAGCAGTCCAAGAAATAGTGTATGAAGAAATTGATCGGATGTTAGAACTCAAAGTTATTGAAGAGAGCGAAAGTGCGTGGAATAATCGAACCACAATTGTAAGAAAACCAGGCAAAAACCGTTTCGGTTTAGACGCGCTCAAACTAAATGCCGTCACAGTGAAAGACGCCTATCCCCTTCAAAATATTGATGGGATACTAACCCGGATAGATCAAACAGAGCTGGACGAAGATTCGAGACCATACACGGCCTTTACCGTGCAGGACGTCCGTTCTACCAATTTCAAATGAGGCCCTTGATGCGCAACGTCTCTGTCGTTTGATGGATAAAGTTATACCTGCATGGTTGAAATCCAACGTCCTAACCTATCTCGATGATTTATTGGTTATTTCCGAAGATTTCGGAATTAAAATTTAAAAAGAGCATGTTCTGCTTTAAAAACTAAAATATTCAGGTTTTATTATAGGAGGCGGTGTTTTGAAAACTGATCCTGAAAAAGTACAGGCCATTAAGAATCTGAAAATACCGAAAAGCCCTAGAAATGTGAGAAGCTTTTTAGGAACCGCGGGCTGGTACCGCCGGTTTATTAAAAACTTTGCTGGAATATCTGCGCCTTTAACAGATACTCTGACCAAAAGAAGCATTCGAAGAGTTGAAAATGGCTCTGACAACAGCACCGGTGCTGAAGCATCCGGACTTTTCTAAAGAATTCTATATCCAATGCGACTCCTCGGAGTATGGAATAGGGGCAGTCCTTTTTCAGAAGGGAGACCACGACGCAGAAAACCCTATAGCCTTCTTCTCCCAAAAACTGAATGATTGCCAAAGAAAATATAGTGTGACAGAAAAAGAGTGCTTGGCGGCCGTTATGGCTGTGAAAAGATTCAGGCCTTATGTGGAAATGATTAAATTTACAGTCATAAAGAAACAATCCAGCTTAAAATGGCTCATGGGAGTGAGGGACTTAAGTGGTAGACTTGCTCGTTGGTCTCTGCAGTTGCAGGGTTACAATTTTGACATTGAACACCGTAAAGGAAAGGATAACGTGGTGGCAGATATGTCATTCCGACTTGAAGTGGTGGAAGAAGTCAATATTGTAGATGATCTGTTCGACTTCGAAAGAACTGAGTTCGAAGTCCAGAATATAAAGAATTGATAAATGAAGTGGAGAAAAATATAGCAAACTTCCAGATTTGAAAGTTGAAAACGAACTGATCTTTAAAAGGAAAGAAATGCCTTGGAAATTATGCATCCCCCACTCACTGACACACTTGTTGATAGAAAAGTGACCTCGGCTCACGGCGGAATTGCGAAGACCTTACACCGATTACAAAAGTTTTACTATTGGCCTAAGATGACATCACAAGTAAGGCAATACGTTTTAAATTGTAAAACGTGTAAAGAATCTCAGCCTTTTAACAGAAATATGCAGCCAACCATAGCACGATGGGGCCAATAGCAGGTTTTCGAGGCAAAAAGTCAATTTTTGAATTGAACAATTTGAAAAAAATAATAACGGATTTCGATTGCCAACACTCTGAATCACTAAAAATAAAAAAATAAATCAATCTGGTAACATCACATAGCGACATACTGATCTGGCAATGCTGACATATTTTCTTATGCATCATTTTCCGACATTCATTATAAATAAGTAGTGAAAGCATTTAAGGCGCCAAAAAGAATATTTCAACATTTTTATATTTTTTAAACATGGAAAGCTCTTCAATGGGTGTGTAAAATAAGATAGTGTTAACAAATAATAAAAATGTTATGTGTGGTAAATGTATTTTTGAGTTAAGATGTTATGTCTTTTTTGGAGTATTTTGCTTTGTTATCCATGTGTTCTCTGGAGTATAACTTTTGAGATCTAGGTAGATCTAGGATATTATATATATGTGGTGAAAGGTATTAATGTGTACTATCATTTTGTGAAAAAATTAGCTGCGCCTATCTGCGCCTTTTCATAAAAAT
This sequence comes from Musca autumnalis, assembly GCF_047663935.1. Classification (NCBI taxonomy): domain Eukaryota; kingdom Metazoa; phylum Arthropoda; class Insecta; order Diptera; family Muscidae; genus Musca; species Musca autumnalis. Next base: position 160,785,502 of record NW_027411977.1, on the reverse strand, counting down.
CTGATTTCAGATGTCGTAATACTAAAAATATGGACATTTTTATGTTTTGGTTGGCGAATAATCGGAAACCCATTAATGTTACCAATTGGATTTCGGAAAAATTTAATAGACGTATATAATAATAATATATAATTTCAAAGATATCGCAAACATTGGCTTTTGAGGCGGAATCTTAGCCGATTTTTACTAAATTTGGAACCTTTTTTTTATTAACATATAACAAACCACAGACAAAACCGTGAAATTTGAACATATGTATATTGGGGAGCTATTTCTATATCTGAACCGATTTCAATATAAATTGACAAACTTATTTGTAGTCCGAATTCCGTAACATTTTCCAAATTTTATTGTAATCTGATGGAATTTGCATACTTGGTAAATCATTTTCCTGAAATCGGGCGAACATATATATGGGAGCTATATCCAATTCTGAACCGATTTCAATATGATTTGCCAAAAATGTTTCTAGACCAAAATCCGTCACACATTTCAAATTTCATCAAGATTGGACATACATAGCGGGATTGGTGCACCAAATACCTAAAATCGGGCGAAAATATATATGGGAGCAATATCAAAATCTGAACCGATTTCAATATAACTTGGCAAACTTATTTGTAGTCCTAATTCCGTGGTATTTTCCAAATCGCATAAAAATTGGGCAGAATTTGAGTGTTTGGTCCATCAATTGCTTGAAATCGGGCGAACATATATACGGCAGCTATATGTATATATGAACCGATATGAACCAAATTTGGCATATCAGTTTCTAAGCCCATTATAAACATCTGTACAAAATTTGGAAGGTCTAGCTTGCCCCAGTGATTTGTTGCCTCGAAAACCTGTCATTGGCCCCATCGTGCATAGGTTGTGAAGTTATTACTGAAGTCCTTTTCAGAAATAATAAATGGAGTTTTTAGGGAAGTGTCCACGGTCAAAGTGTGGGAACAGCTATATATTTATAGTTGTAGACCATTTTTCCAAGTTCGTCTTCTTAAAGGAAAGAAGCAACCACCAAGAACGTTATTCAGTTTCTAATACAAGAAATATTCAGAAAATTCGGAGTTCCACAAATAATCAATGCAGATAATGGTGCACAATTTACGGCCAAATGTTTTAAAGAGATGACGGAAATGTTAAAAATTAATCACATACAAAAGGCACCCTATTCTCCACAATCTAATGGCTCGGAGAGGGTTAACCAATCCGTTTTGGCTGCGATCCGGGGATATTTAGAAGAAGACCACCGGGAGTGGGAAGTCTATTAGACAGAAATCAAGTGTGCACTACGTTCATCAATTCATTCAGCCACAGGGGTAACCCCGTTTTTTGCCCTATTTGGCTATGAGATGTACTCGAACGGCAGTAACTATAAACTGGCAAGAAAACTAATATCCTTATGTGACCATAAAATAGAGGAATTAGGCCGGAAAGAACGATTGGAGATAATTAGGGAACAAATTGCGAAGAACCCACATGAAGCCTACGAGCGAAGCGCAAAACGCTATAATCAGAGGGCTCGGGTGGTTAAATTCATTCCGGGTCAGGAGGCTTATAGGCGAAATCATATGTTGAGCGATTATGAGGAAAACATAAACGCAAAATTTTGCCGCAAATATCTCAGATGTCGCATAGTAAAACCCGATTTCGGATGAGTCACAAAACTCAGAGAAGGAACTCATGCTTTGGAAACATGTACCAGACAGATGTAAACCACCTAATACTCTATTTTGTTGTTGTTGTGTTTCGGATTTGTCATTCCTCGTTTGGTCTCATACTCAACTGTTTCTCATAGAATATGTCTACAATTATCTTGATACGGGAGAAGAATCTATCGTAAACCGTCCAGAACACACAAAGACTCCCGTCTCCAAAAACATTGTTTGTGAATATAATGTTTTTCTTGGGATTATGGATAAGCATTTATCTTATTTGAAATGTATTGGAATAATTTGGTTTGTTTTTTGTATCTCCAACAGATGGCCAATAGATCGTTTCTTGAAGTTTGCGAATTTCGAAGTTATACTCACGAAGGCCATTACACTACATCACCCATATGATATTCGGAAATTTGCATTGCACTTGAAAACGTTGCAGAAAGTTTTTCGATTGCTAACCGATTGATGAAGTTGCCCTTTTCTCACTATAGTCGCTTTGCTCTCCAACCAAGTTGCCAACGATGTTTTCTGCTGACGTCCAATATATGCTGTTGTTCAACCCATGAAGACGCCATTACCCCAACAGGATGACTCTTGAACCTAGACGTTTCAACGGGCGGAGGATGTTGGAGGAGATCATAATTCAAATGTTTTTGTTTTATGTCGATTTGTTGTCCATTTTATTTTGTATGATTCGTTATATTTATTGGGTCTTTACATTTTATTATTTAGTTTGTTTTATTATTTAATTTATTAATTTTAATTAATTCGAACCACTTTAATGTCTTGTTTGTTCGTCCCACCCTAATGTACAGTGTCGAGATTGTGTCATTTTTTGTCCGGAATACATTTCCTTATTTTGTTTTGTGCTGTGTTCGTCCCAACGAGAAGCACTAACAACACTGCCTACATATGGTTTAGGCAGTTGTTGGTTACTAGCTTTCATCGTTCGTTATCTGTTTTAAGGGCAACAACAACACTGTTGTTAATTGCAGTTTTCTTGTATGCTTTTGCATACAATTCATAACTGTGGCCCTTCTAATTTGTTTGTTTTGATTCTTGTCTCTTGCGATCATTTCTGATCGAGTTGTTTTGTCGCCCATTACATGTTTCATTGTCATTTCGTTCCCTTTTTGTTATATGGCCCTACAAAAGGGATAAACAAATCATCTTTTTTAGTTGACAAATAGCCGGCAAACAAATATAATACAAATAAAATTGTGAATTTTTAATCGAACAACTTTCGTGTTTTAATTAAATTGATTGCGGGCGCAAAATAAAAACTTTCTGTGCGAACAGTTATTATTATTATTATTATTATTATTATTATTATTATTATTATTATTATTATTGTTATTATTGTTATTATTATTATTATTATTATTATTATTATTATTATTATTATTATTATTATTATTATTATTATTATTATTATTATTATTATTATTATTATTGTTATTATTGTTATTATTATTATTGTTATTATTGTTATTATTATTATTATTATTATTATTATTATTATTATTATTATTATTATTATTATTATTATTATTATTATTATTATTATTATTATTATTATTATTATTATTATTATTGTTATTATTATTATTGTTATTATTATTATTATTATTATTATTATTATTATTATTATTATTATTATTATTATTATTATTATTATTATTATTATTATTATTTTTATTATTATTAGTTGCTCATGCACTTCTGTCGCAAATTGTCCAGGAAGAGCAAACTGATATCGTCATAATCAGTGAGCAATACACAAGCATTACAAGCGGAAAATGGGTTGAAATGAGTCCAAAACTGCAGCAATTTGGGTCCCAACCAAAAAACTAAGTATAAAAAATAGCGGTCACGGAAACGGGTTTTCGTGGATTCAACTGGAGAAGATAAGAATCATCAGTTGCTACCTTACTCCAAGTGATAACATTGATACTTTTCAAGAGAAATTAGAGGAAATGGAAGATTTTGCTAGGTCCCAATATGGACAACAGACCCCAGGGGCATGGTAGAACAAGAAAAGGTAGCAGCAATACCCAGCTGACTGAACTGGGTTGTAGTGTTAGTGTCATATGACATTTTATACATTCATTTCTATTTCGATGTACATTAGGGACATATATTTTTTGAGAAAAAAATATATCATTCGGAAAAAACCATTTCCCAGAAAGACTTCTTCATATCAATGATATGTAACCTCCTCCAAGTTCAAACGATAAGCCGCGCAGTAAATCACCGCTTGTAGAGGCGATACAACGTTTGTTAATATGTGAGGTATTTTGTTAAAATATAAAAAAAATAAAGCCCTAATAAACATGTGCTTCTTTGATTTCTAAAACAAAACATTGAAACAGCTTCTCCTTTTTCTATGAATTTCCAGCGACCCCAAACTTTTCTGCAAGAATTCTACTTTCTGCGAGAATTTATGCATTTAGTGGAATGATGTGGAACCATAAAAATTGAATATGTAACGAATTTTCATTCATGTTTTCCAAAATATTCAACCAAATGTGAAAAATTATTACTTTTTTAAATTCCAATAATTTATAGACGTTTCCTTGTTTTGTTTACAAATACAACTGGCAGTAACGTTACAAACAAAAACAAATTCCTTTGTGGTTGTTGTTCGAGTTGTATTTGTTGTAGTATTAACTTTACCTTGTATTTGTTCTACCATGCCCCAGGGGTAAGCGAATTGTGGATATGATCGCTCGATTAGGTGCCACCACAGTTAACATCGGAAGCACACAAACGTTCAGACGACCTGGTTGCGAAAGTACCATCCCTGATGTAACTTTTGCCTCAGATGGATTACTTGCTAAAATAAAGTATTGGAGAGTCTTGGAAACATATACCGGAAGTGACCATCAATATATATCATTCTGTTTGAAAATGAATGAAAACTGGCAGACGAAGTGCACAAACATAAGCACCCGAAAATGGAATGTCAATAAACTCGATACAGCTATATTACTCTCAGAGATAGACAGGCTAGCAGAGGTAACACAAAACGACGTAGACGCGAAACAAACCGTGAGAAACGTGATGGCCCTTATCTCTAGAAGCTGCAACAAAGCCATGCCAAAAGTAATTGCCCGTCCAAAACGAAATGAGGTATACTGGTGGAACACTACGATCGATGAGTCCAGGCGAAACTGCCTTAAGATGAGAAGAAAATACATAAGAGCCAGACGAAGAGGCGAAGCACCTATAGAACACGATGCATACAAAGATGCTAAAAACCAGCTGCAGAGCGCTATTGAGAGAAGCAAGAAACAGAAGTGGGAAGAACTGAGAGACGACATAAAACAAGATCCATGGGGACTTGGCTATAAGGTCGTGATGCAAAAACTAGGATCAAAAAACACGGTTCCCCAAATGGATGAGGACATAATGGATAATATTGTGAATACCCTATTTCCAAAACATACCATTAGAGAAGACCCATCTGAACCAGAATCTCCCAGAAACATACCACTGTTCACCACAGAAGAACAGCAAGCAGCTGCCCAAAGCCTCAAAACTAAAAAAGCACCCGGCCCCGACGGCATACCAATAGGAGGAATTTTCCCGGACCCATGGAAAGCACAAAAGCTGGTCCTATTGAGCAAAGGAAAAGGCGAAACCACAGAACCATCCTCGTACAGACCACTCTGTATGCTTGACACAGCTGGGAAGCTACTAGAAAGGTTAATCAAGCCCAGATTAAATGAAGCAATACAAGCTGCAGGCGGTCTCTCCAGAAGACAATATGGCTTTCGTCCCGGTAGATCAACAGTGGGAGCCCTCAAAGACGTTATAGACACTGTAGAAAGCGCACAATGTGGAAATCATTATTCCCGGCCCATTATACTGCTAGCCACTTTAGACGTAAAAAACGCCTTCAACAGCCTGCGATGGGCGGACGTAATAGAAACGTTAGACAGGATTTTCAACATTCCGAAGTATTTACTTAACATTATCCGAGACTATCTGAGAAACAGAAAGCTGATGTATGATACCAGGCAAGGTAACAAATGCACACAGGTCACGTCGGGAGCGGCACAAGGTTCTATATTGGGTCCAGATTTGTGGAACGCAACATATGATGACATTTTGAAGATCGAAATGCCATATGATACCTACCTTGTGGGATACGCAGATGACATCGCGGCGGTAATTAAAGCTAGGAGCATAAGCGAAGCGCAAAGTAAACTGCACCAAACAATGATACGCGCGAAAAGTTGGTTGGATGAACATGGTCTTAAATTAGCTCTCCAAAAAACGGAATTGCTTCTCCTTACCAGGCGACATATTCCCACTGAGATTGAGATGAATGTAGGTGACATAAGAATCCCCACAAAGCAGTCAGTAAAATATTTGGGAATGAGATTAGACTCAAAGCTAACATACTCAAAGCAGATTGAGTATGCTACCACTAAAGCTGCAAAAATAAGCTCGCAACTAAGTAGACTGATGGCAAATACAGATGGTCCTCTGCCAAGCAGGAGAAAAATTCTCATGGAGGCGAGCAATAGCATTCTGTTGTACGGCTCGGAAATCTGGGCCCCGGCCCTAAGAACCCAGGTGCGGGCGAGTAAGTAATTGTCGGTGCAAAGAACATCCTAAGGGTAACTTCGGCCTACCACACTGTATCCGCAGGAGCTGTTCTTTTTATAGCTGGAATGATCCCCATTGATCTACAGGCAATGGAGCGCCATAAGATTTTCACCGACTGGAAACTTTAGAAGCTTGGCAACAATGGTGGCAAAACGAAAATAAAGCAATGGAGAAGTTAATTACTATATAACGCAGATGCTAAGTGGTCACGGATATTTCCGTAAGTATCTACACCGAATGGGCAAATGCAGCACACTGTTTTGTATATACGAAGAAGAAGAGGTGGTCGATGACGCTGAACACACGTTCTTCAAGTGTAACCACTGGACAGGAAGGCGGCAAATACTACAAACCGAGATCGGACACGTTGCAAGCTCAAGCATTACAATAAAAATGCTGGAAAGTGAAGCTGGATGGAAAGCGATATCGAAGTTTGTGGAATTCGTTCTCCGCAAGAAAAAGATAGACCTTGATATGAACCCATAAAACAAGGCAGCGGTGCTTGGACGCAAGCAATTCTTGAAGAAGTTGGTGAGAAGCACCACTAAGGGGTCCACCTCGAAGTAATGCGTAAGCGGTTCCGAGGTGGAGGCGAACCCCGGTGGAGGAGAGAGGTGGGTTTTTAGCCGGTATAGACATGAGTCCGGCATACGACGACTGTGACGACGTCGCCTCATGCATAAACGCACTTTCCCATCTCTAACCGCAAAAAAAAATTATTATTATTATTATTATTAATATTATTAATATTATTATTATTATTATCATTATTATTATTATTATTATTATTATTATTATTATTATTATTATTATTATTATTATTATTATTATTATTATTATTATTATTATTATTATTATTATTATTATTATTATTATTATTATTATTATTATTATTATTATTATTATTATTATTATTATTATTATTATTATTATTATTATTATTATTATTATTATTATTATTATTATTATTATTATTATTATTATTATTATTATTATTATTATTATTATTATTATTATTATTATTATTATTATTATTATTAATATTATTATTATTATTATTATTATTATTATTATTATTACTGTTATTATTATTATTATTATTATTATTATTATTATTACTTTTATTATTATTGTTATTATTATTATTATTATTATTATTTTATTGTATTTTTGATAAAATTGTTTGTTTGCACTTTCATCAAACATTGGTTGAACCAAAGGCTGTTGCCAATGACTGATGAGGTTAATTCGGTAACGATACGTAGAAGCAAGCGGAATAGGACAGTTTCTTTTAATATAAACAGAACTTATTTTCAATCCGTGGCAAAATATAGGAAAAAGACAAACAGTGGCAAAATTGTGAACCAACCTCCTCTAAATGACCCGGCGATCATAGATATGTCTCAAAGCATAAATTCCAACTCTCAATCAAATCAGGTACTTCCAAATGGGAATCAAAGAAATCATATGCAGTACAACATGGTAATATGAACTCGGATCAAACTATGTTGAGGCAAATGGTGAATGAGAGCATTGCTAGTGCCCAATTAAACATAAGGCCTTTAGTACAGGAATGTGTAGGGGATAAGTTAAAAAAGTTTATGAGGAAGCTTAGATGCAATGGTTAAAAATATCGCAGTCAAAAATAATACCAGTAACAATGCTGAGGTTCGGACGAACAATATACCTCCAAATTTCAATAACCCTCCACCAGCCATCCATTTTAACAGACCTCAAGGATTCCATCATCCTATATGGAGAGGTCTAGCAAAGTAGAGAAGTTTAAACTGAAAATTGATGGAAATTCTTCGGGAATTTCCGTGGAAGATTTGGTTTTTAGGCTTGAGTACCTAAAGAATTAATAGAAAGTATCTAGGGATGACATATTTGCAGAGTTTCAATCTCTATTGTCAGGTGGAGCGTACGAGTGGTATTGGCTTCAAGTTAAGGCTGGTGTAGTGCGAGATTGGTATTCATTGAAAGACGCACTGTTCCGCAGATACAGCACCACAAGGTCTAACTACGAAGTAATGAACGAAATAGTTGAACGAAAAATAAAACGAGGGGAAAGCTTGGACCGTTTTTTCCAAGTTGTAAATACATTGAGGTCGAAACTGAACCAACCAATATCGAATGGTGAAATGATAGAGATTGTGAAGCGAAACTTGAAAGGAGAGGTTTTCAGGATGGTGTATGCTATGAACGTAAAGTCATTGGAAGAGCTTAGAATGGAGTGCATTAGGGCTGAAAAGACCTGTTCAAAAAGAGAAGTAAGGTATATGCCTCCACATCACAGCCAAATTATGAGAGTTCATGCGATAAATGAAGAAATGCATGAAGATGTGTACTATGAAAATGAAAACATCCCAGATGTATCTGAATTACATACATAAACGATTTGTTGGAATTGCCGAAAGCCAGGGCACCGGTTCGTAGATTGTCTCTCGACACAACGAGCTCTTATCTGCTACCGATGTGGCCAACCTAAAACCGTGGCACCTCTGTGTCCAAGGTGTCACTCGGAAAACGGAAAGAGGAACATGATGTTGGCGGGAAGATCGTATTCGACAGACAAACCCGTCACTTCCAACCCACAACAAAAGAAAGGGATAAGACAAATTATTACTCTCTGCGTCATTATCTACCTTTAGAAATTCGGAAGACTAATTACGAAATTATTAGGAATGAGAATTTGGTGAGGAGGAAACAGATTCCGGAAGTGTAAACCAAGAAAATGTATTTGAAATAGAGAAAAGGCCAGAAGATTTACATAAAGAAAAACAAAATACAAAAAAATTTGCAAGAATATTGAAGCTCCGTCAGAAAAAAGAGAATAAAGTTTTTAGGAAAATGCTCGTCGAGTCTGTAGGAAAACATAATGAAACATCAGACCATAGGCCGTATGCCATCATAAATATCAAAGGGAAAGAACTGAAGGGACTCCTAGATTCTGGATCGACAGTTTCCGTTCTCGGGAAGGGTTGTAGAGAATTGTTAGAGGAACTGAAAATGGAATCGGAAATGTATTATACCAATGTTAGTACCGCTTCTGGTCATCTTCATAGAATATTGGGCAAAGTAAGAGTAATAGTCAATATTAAAGAAAAAGAAAAGGAGATTTGTTTCTACCTGTGCCCAGACTTAGAACAGCCTTTATACTTGGGAATAGATTTTTGGAAGGCTTTCCAACTACCAGATATTATTGCCGTAAATGAAATCGATATAGAAAAAATCCAAGCAAAATTCGCTGATGATAAGGACTATCTAATGGACGTACGTAGCCTTACCAACGATCAAAAAGAAAAGTTACAAAATACGGTAGATTAATTTCCCTCTTTTGAGAAAATGGGACTAGGACACACCACGCTGGAAAAACACACAATAAAACTCGTTGAGGGAACTAACCCAATAAAAGACCGACACTACCCAATATCACCAGCAGTCCAAGAAATAGTGTATGAAGAAATTGATCGGATGTTAGAACTCAAAGTTATTGAAGAGAGCGAAAGTGCGTGGAATAATCGAACCACAATTGTAAGAAAACCAGGCAAAAACCGTTTCGGTTTAGACGCGCTCAAACTAAATGCCGTCACAGTGAAAGACGCCTATCCCCTTCAAAATATTGATGGGATACTAACCCGGATAGATCAAACAGAGCTGGACGAAGATTCGAGACCATACACGGCCTTTACCGTGCAGGACGTCCGTTCTACCAATTTCAAATGATGCCCTTGATGCGCAACGTCTCTGTCGTTTGATGCATAAAGTTATACCTGCACGGTTGAAATCCAACGTCCTAACCTATCTCGATGATTTATTGGTTATTTCCGAAGATTTCGGAATTAAAATTTAAAAAAGAGCATGTTCTGCTTTAAAGAACTAAAATATTCAGGTTTTATTATAGGAGGCGGTGTTTTGAAAACTGATCCTGAAAAAGTACAGGCCATTAAGAATTTGAAAATACCGAAAAGCCCTAGAAATGTGAGAAGCTTTTTAGGAACCGCGGGCTGGTACCGCCGGTTTATTAAAAACTTTGCTGGAATATCTGCGCCTTTAACAGATACTCTGACCAAAAGAAGCATTCGAAGAGTTGAAAATGGCTCTGACAACAGCACCGGTGCTGAAGCATCCGGACTTTTCTAAAGAATTCTATATCCAATGCGACTCCTCGGAGTATGGAATAGGGGCAGTCCTTTTTCAGAAGGGAGACCACGACGCAGAAAACCCTATAGCCTTCTTCTCCCAAAAACTGAATGATTGCCAAAGAAAATATAGTGTGACAGAAAAAGAGTGCTTGGCGGCCGTTATGGCTGTGAAAAGATTCAGGCCTTATGTGGAAATGATTAAATTTACAGTCATAAAGAAACAATCCAGCTTAAAATGGCTCATGGGAGTGAGGGACTTAAGTGGTAGACTTGCTCGTTGGTCTCTGCAGTTGCAGGGTTACAATTTTGACATTGAACACCGTAAAGGAAAGGATAACGTGGTGGCAGATATGTCATCCCGACTTGAAGTGGTGGAAGAAGTCAATATTGTAGATGATCTGTTCGACTTCGAAACAACTGAGTTCGAAGTCCAGAATATAAAGAATTGATAAATGAAGTGGAGAAAAATATAGCAAACTTCCAGATTTGAAAGTTGAAAACGAACTGATCTTTAAAAGGAAAGAAATGCCTTGGAAATTATGCATCCCCCACTCACTGACACACTTGTTGATAGAAAAGTGACCTCGGCTCACGGCGGAATTGCGAAGACCTTACACCGATTACAAAAGTTTTACTATTGGCCTAAGATGACATCACAAGTAAGGCAATACGTTTTAAATTGTAAAACGTGTAAAGAATCTCAGCCTTTTAACAGAAATATGCAGCCAACCATAGGTTGTGAAGTTATTACTGAAGTCCTTTTCAGAAATAATAAATGGAGTTTTTAGGGAAGTGTCCACGGTCAAAGTGTGGGAACAGCTATATATTTATAGTTGTAGACCATTTTTCCAAGTTCGTCTTCTTAAAGGAAAGAAGCAACCACCAAGAACGTTATTCAGTTTCTAATACAAGAAATATTCAGAAAATTCGGAGTTCCACAAATAATCAATGCAGATAATGGTGCACAATTTACGGCCAAATGTTTTAAAGAGATGACGGAAATGTTAAAAATTAATCACATACAAACGGCACCCTATTCTCCACAATCTAATGGCTCGGAGAGGGTTAACCAATCCGTTTTGGCTGCGATCCGGGGATATTTAGAAGAAGACCACCGGGAGTGGGAAGTCTATTAGACAGAAATCAAGTGTGCACTACGTTCATCAATTCATTCAGCCACAGGGGTAACCCCGTTTTTTGCCCTATTTGGCTATGAGATGTACTCGAACGGCAGTAACTATAAACTGGCAAGAAAACTAATATCCTTATGTGACCATAAAATAGAGGAATTAGGCCGGAAAGAACGATTGGAGATAATTAGGGAACAAATTGCGAAGAACCCACATGAAGCCTACGAGCGAAGCGCAAAACGCTATAATCAGAGCGCTCGGGTGGTTAAATTCATTCCGGGTCAGGAGGCTTATAGGCGAAATCATATGTTGAGCGATTATGAGGAAAACATAAACGCAAAATTTTGCCGCAAATATCTCAGATGTCGCATAGTAAAACCCGATTTCGGATGAGTCATTTTTCTAATTAATTTTTTCTGAATACGTTACTGTTGAATACACATTCACGCACATGCAATTAATGAGGGAAGCCAGCCAAAGAAAATATGGGATAAAAGGGTAGTTTAAAAAGTAAAGCATGCAGTTTGCTTGTGTTTACACCTGTCTGTGCAAGTGCAATTTCAAAATTATTTTAAACCACATATAACACACCAAAATCGCATTAGATGTCGGGTTTAAAACACAATAACAAGCATATTGTATTATTTTTATTTAGTTTAAAATATACGATTTTCAATCATAAACATAAAGAATCTAGTATTGCTCTTTGGCAGTATTATATGGTCCCAGAAGGGAAAGTATTTGTCAACATACCTATATTGTCAGTAAAAATATCATAATTATATCTTTATTTACCACTAATATATCGCAGCCGAGAGGTTTTATTTGTATGTCATAACGTTTTGAAGGTGTGCCTTTACTCTTTTCATTCGTAAGGGATAGAATAGTGTGCATCGAGTGGAGGACGGTCTCGGCAATTCCTCTTTTTATTTTCGCACTGACAATGGCATGTGTAAACACTGGGTAATATACCTTGAAGGAAATTTCTTTGGAATGTTGTCATTCCCAAATAGAGACGTCAATCCGTCAGCAAATATACCCCTTTTGATGATGCCAAGAACGAAGGAATTTCCAACAGATGGCGTAAATCTGTATACGTAATCTGAAAAGAAATTAAGATCTAGAGCGTATAATCATGATTAAAATTAAATCCTCATACATTCATCCAGTTATGTTTTCAATTCGAGGAATCCTCAACTGCAATTAACATTTCAAGTCCGTCCATTCCCGCATACCCTCTTAATGTAGGCCACCCCATAGGCATGTCATTGGATGTCACATAATGGTTAGTCCTACCCCATTACTAATAGTTTTATTTTGGTTATTGTTTGGATTTCGCGAACAGTCAGGTTATTTGAGAGTTAGAAATGGTTATAAAAATTAAGGCAGGATCTCTTTAGCATGGATCTCTAATGGGAAATTTAAATTTTTAAAGCCGCGGTATTTGTTGATTTCTTCATTTAAAAATCCCGACAATGGCAAAAGAAAACATATAAAAATGCCCTAGAAAGCAATACCGTTTATAAAATAACGCTAGAAGGCAGTGTCTCTATATGGAATAATATAAAAAAAGAAGACCACTTACTTTTACAAACACAGGAACATACGGCAGTGTGACTGACTTACCGGCAATATTCCAAATGCTAAATACATCATCCATGTTCCGCGCATTATACATATGTCACTATTTCAACACATCAATTACTTCCATTGGTCTGAAGAATGGTCTGGACCTAGAATTAAGAGTTGCGAGGTTGATGAGTAAAACGACGGAAATGGTACACAGATAAGAGTAATTTATACTCATGGTACCGTACTAACTCTATATAATTCCATTCCACGCCATTAAGTGGGCAATGTCCACTCATGAAGTTCGGATTGGGCGAAAATCTCACATTTCCCTTTACGACACTACCACGGTATGCCCCAGGATTTGTTTGAAATTTTTAGACGGCAATAAATCTTGTCCGTCCGCTAAAAACAAATGTTCCCGGTAGCCAAGTTCAGGTAAAATATGCGACGTTATCTAAAACAAAATAAAACATTATGAATGGTGTGATGTAAAATTGATAAAGATGCCACACAATGGACTTACCGTATGCCACTTTTGAGATGTGTTCCTTGGGACAAATAAAGAATGTGAACAAGGAATTCATGCAGCACTTCGATGCAGGGGCCGACATTCGGCCGCCAACAAGGTTTATGGAATTCTCATATAAGGGGGCAAAAAATTCCAAACCGTCGCGAATTAAGGATTACTGGATATAATATAAAAGAAATTTCATAAATAATTAGATCTGCTCGCATGGTATCACAATCTGTAAAAAGAAAAACAAACATTACAATTTTTAGCCTTTTTTTAATGCGTAGAAGGGCAAAAGAAAATGCTAAAAAAAATAATGTAAACATTCTTCTTTTCATTTATGTCAAAATGAATGGGTTACCAATACATCGGCAGCGGAGTATTATGTATAGGAATGTTGCCACAGAACAGAAAATAGTATGACAGTGGTGATAAACGTAGACGTCGACCGCAACGTATGTTGGCAAGACATAGTCTTGTGCCAGACTATGAAAATGTTCATGAAAATATTTAATGTTTATGGATAAGAAGAAGAAAGGGAGCGCCTTCACCTCCGCTCTCTCCTAAAAGCAAGAAAATTTTCATGTGTTATTTTTAGTGTGTGGCACAAGTAGTAGAAATAATACTGCATGTAGAGCGAAATAATACTGCAAGGAAGTACAGTACACATCATGCTATAAAAGCTATGACAAAGAATTGTTCTATAGCAAAGTTAAAATTATAATGGAAGCGGGAACATTCAATACTATGAATGATGCCGTTAGCAAATTCGTCAATAGTTGCACCGAGGCAACGGATAGTAACAATTCGGTATTCTACTACAACCAAAGAGGTAGAAATAATAGAAGTAGAAATCAAAACAAAAATCAATATAGAAATCAAAATAGAGACAATCGTAGATACAACAATGACAGATCACAGGGTCAATCTTATAATAGACGTGGTAATCGCAACAGACAAAAGAACAATAACCGAAGTGTAAATGTAACACAATCGGGAACCGAGTTGACCCCCTTGAGCGATGCAGAATAAATGAAATATATTATTTTAATCTCAGTCTAAATAATTTTATAGAAGTTAAAAATGCCGACACAAAATGTAGACTAATATTGCTAGTTGTTGTTGTTGTAGCACCATATAATGCTGGGTTGGCAGCCGCTGGCCGAAACACTTTTGGTTTCGGGTCAATCCGGTACGTAAGAACCCGCTGCCGTGGGATTGATTGATTGAATATTGCTAGTTGACACTGGTGCTGACATATCATTATTAAAGAATTTATATGGACAATACGAAAACGTGAATAAAAATAATATAACTAATCTATCAGGTATCGGGAAAGGAGTCATAAAATCTTTAGGATCAATAGACGTTAATCTTAAATTATCTAATTTTATTGTGCCCCACAATTTTCATATTGTCCCAAAGAGTTTCCCCATTCAATGTGACGGAAAACTTGGAATGGACTTTATGAAAAAATATAATTGTTTATTAGATTTTAAAAGTGGAAATGACAGTTTCGCTTTAAGATTTCTAAATTTCCACAGTTGTATACGAATCCCATTGATACACAAAATTAAAGAAAACACTATTTTACTTCCTGCCAGAGCAGATTAAATTGATTGATTAAACCAACACGTTTAGTAACCAATGAAAAATCAGTACTAGTGCCAAATCAAGAAATTCACCCAGTAATATTCATAGCTAGCACAATAGTAGAAAGTGAAGTAGCTTTTATAAGAATAATAAATACAACTAAAGATGATGTTACATTAAACAGTAACAATATAAATTTGAATCATTAGAAAATTGTGATATAATAACGAAAAGTCAACAAACAGGTAAACGAACTAAAGAAGTTCTAAGTAAATTAAAATTTCCATTTCTCTTTAAAGAAGGCCTCAGAAATCTCTGTGCTGAATTCAGCGATATTTTCGGTACTGACAGTGAACCTATAACATCAAATAATTTCTACAAACAAAAACTTAGATTGAGTGACAAACGCCAATATATATCAAAAATTATAGAATACCTTAATCTCATAAGGAAAAAATAGATAAACAAGTCTCAAAATTAATTAATGATAAAATAGTGGAGCCATCTATTTCCGATTATAATAGCCCACTTCTCTTGGTACCCAAGAAATCATTACCAAACTCTTCCGAGAAAAGATGGCGGTTAGTAGTTGACTACCGTCAAGTAAATAAAAAGTTGATAGCAGATAAATTTCCCCTTCCAAGAATAGATGATATTCTTGATCAACTCGGTATAGCAAAATATTTGTCATGCCTTGATCTTATGTCTGGATTTCATCAGATTGAGTTAGAAGAAGAATCCCGTAACATAACATCATTTTCAACCAGCAATGGTTCTTACCGATATACTCGACTTCCATACGGATTGAAAATTGCACCAAACTCGTTCCAACGCATGATGACTCTTGCATTTTCAGGACTGAAACCATCACAAGCATATCTGTACATGGACGATTTAATAGTAGTAGGATGCTCTGAAAAACACATGTTCAAAAATTTAAGAGATGTTTTTCAATTATGCAGACGTTACAGCTTGAAACTACACCCAGAAAAGTGTTCATTTTTTATGCATGAAGTTACGTTTTTGGGTCATAAATGTACTGATAAGGACATACTTCCTGATGAAAGTAAATATGACGTTATTAAAAGATATCCAACGCCCACAGATGCTGATAGCGTTAAACGGTTTGTAGCATTTTGTAACTACTACAGACGTTTCATTAAAAATTTTTCAGAACACTCTCGTCATTTAACAAGATTGAGCAAAAAGAATGTTCCGTTTGAATGGACACTGGAATGTAATATGGCGTTTGAATATTTGAAAAATGAACTCATGAAACCTACACTGTTACAATATCCAGATTTCAAAAAGGAATTCTGTATAACTACAGACGCCAGCAAACATGCATGTGGCGCTGTTTTAACGCAAGATTATAATGGAATACAACTTCCAGTTTCGTATGCATCAAGAACTTTTACAAAGGGAGAATCCAACAAATCTACTATAGAACAAGAGTCAATAGCGATACACTGGGCAATCAATCATTTTAGACCCTATGTATATGGAAGAAAATTTTTGGTAAGATCAGATCACTGGCCACTTGTATATATATTTTCTATGCGGAATCCAAGCTCCAAACTAACACGTATTAGATTTGGAAGAATATGATTTTATAGTAGAATACCTCAAGGGGAAGAACAATGACTGCATTAGCCAGTACTGTTGTTGTTGTTAATGTTGGATGGTCTTCTCACTGTTCCCACATCAAACCTTTGTATGCACACGAATAGGGTTACCCAAGTGGCGTGATAAATTTTTGGTAATACTTTTTTGTCGAAAATAAATTAAATTTTTTGTTGGAAAATATTTTCGGGTATTTTTACGAATACGTACGCGGATAAAAAATTGTTGGAAATTCGGGGTGTACTGTACAGTCGGTCCTCGATAAATACGAATATATATTATATTATTTTTTATTACGTAAATTATAATTTATATATTTCGAATTTTGATTTTTTATTGCATTTTAAATTTTTGGGAAAAATTTTAACACAGTTAACATTTTGTGGTCGTGCGGATCTTACAGTCCGTGCACACTACATTGTTGATTTAGTGTTTTTTGGTGAATTTTTTGAATTTTCTCAAAATAATTTCGGTTTTTTGAAAAAGTTTCGAACTTTTGGAAATTTTTTGGTATTTTTAATCAGTGATTCCACCGGGAGTGGGAAGTCTATTAGACAGAAATCAAGTGTGCCCTACGTTCATCAATTCATTCAGCCACAGGGGTAACCCCGTTTTTTGCCCTATTTGGCTATGAGATGTACACGAACGGCAGTAACTATAAACTGGCAAGAAAACTAATATCCTTATGTGACCATAAAATATAGGAATTAGGCCGGAAAGAACGATTGGAGATAATTAGGGAACAAATTGCGAAGAATCCACATGAAGCCTACGAGCGAAGCGCAAAACGCTATAATCAGAGGGCTCGGTTGGTTAAATTCATTCCGGTCAGGAGGCTTATAGGCGAAATCATATGTTGAGCGATTATGAGGAAAACATAAACGCAAAATTTTGCCGCAAATATCTCAGATGTCGCATAGTAAAACCCGATTTCGGATGAGTCATTTTTCTAATTAATTTTTTCTGAATACGTTACTGTTGAATACACATTCACGCACATGCAATTAATGAGGGAAGCCAGCCAAAGAAAATATGGGATAAAAGGGTAGTTTAAAAAGTAAAGCATGCAGTTTGCTTGTGTTTACACCTGTCTGTGCAAGTGCAATTTCAAAATTATTTTAAACCACATATAACACACCAAAATCGCATTAGATGTCGGGTTTAAAACACAATAACAAGCATATTGTATTATTTTTATTTAGTTTAAAATATACGATTTTCAATCATAAACATAAAGAATCTAGTATTGCTGTTTGGCAGTATTATATGGTCCCAGAAGGGAAAGTATTTGTCAACATACCTATATTGTCAGTAAAAATATCATAATTATATCTTTATTTACCACTAATATATCGCAGCCGAGAGGTTTTATTTGTATGTCATAACGTTTTGAAGGTGTGCCTTTACTCTTTTCATTCGTAAGGGATAGAATAGTGTGCATCGAGTGGAGGACGGTCTCGGCAATTCCTCTTTTTATTTTCGCACTGACAATGGCATGTGTAAACACTGGGTAATATACCTTGAAGGAAATTTCTTTGGAATGTTGTCATTCCCAAATAGAGACGTCAATCCGTCAGCAAATATACCCCTTTTGATGATGCCAAGAACGAAGGAATTTCCAACAGATGGCGTAAATCTGTATACGTAATCTGAAAAGAAATTAAGATCTAGAGCGTATAATCATGATTAAAATTAAATCCTCATACATTCATCCAGTTATGTTTTCAATTCGAGGAATCCTCAACTGCAATTAACATTTCAAGTCCGTCCATTCCCGCATACCCTCTTAATGTAGGCCACCCCATAGGCATGTCATTGGATGTCACATAATGGTTAGTCCTACCCCATTACTAATAGTTTTATTTTGGTTATTGTTTGGATTTCGCGAACAGTCAGGTTATTTGAGAGTTAGAAATGGTTATAAAAATTAAGGCAGGATCTCTTTAGCATGGATCTCTAATGGGAAATTTAAATTTTTAAAGCCGCGGTATTCGTTGATTTCTTCATTTAAAAATCCCGACAATGGCAAAAGAAAACATATAAAAATGCCCTAGAAAGCAATACCGTTTATAAAATAACGCTAGAAGGCAGTGTCTCTATATGGAATAATATAAAAAAAGAAGACCACTTACTTTTACAAACACAGGAACATACGGCAGTGTGACTGACTTACCGGCAATATTCCAAATGCTAAATACATCATCCATGTTCCGCGCATTATATGTCACTATTTCAACACATCAATTACTTCCATTGGTCTGAAGAATGGTCTGGACCTAGAATTAAGAGTTGCGAGGTTGATGAGTAAAACGACGGAAAAGGGGTACACAGATAAGAGTAATTTATACTCATGGTACCGTACTAACTCTATATAATTCCATTCCACGCCATTAAGTGGGCAATGTCCACTCATGAAGTTCGGATTGGGCGAAAATCTCACATTTCCCTTTACGACACTACCACGGTATGCCACAGGATTTGTTTGAAATTTTTAGACGGCAATAAATCTTGTCCGTCCGCTAAAAACAAATGTTCCCGGTAGCCAAGTTCAGGTAAAATATGCGACGTTATCTAAAACAAAATAAAACATTATGAATGGTGTGATGTAAAATTGATAAAGATGCCACACAATGGACTTACCGTATGCCACTTTTGAGATGTGTTCCTTGGGACAAATAAAGAATGTGAACAAGGAATTCATGCAGCACTTCGATGCAGGGGCCGACATTCGGCCGCCAACAAGGTTTATGGAATTCTCATATAAGGGGGCAAAAAATTCCAAACCGTCGCGAATTAAGGATTACTGGATATAATATAAAAGAAATTTCATAAATAATTAGATCTGCTCGCATGGTATCACAATCTGTAAAAAGAAAAACAAACATTAAAATTTTTAGCCTTTTTTTAATGCGTAGAAGGGCAAAAGAAAATGCTAAAAAAAAATAATGTAAACATTCTTCTTTTCATTTATGTCAAAATGAATGGGTTACCAATACATCGGCAGCGGAGTATTATGTATAGGAATGTTGCCACAGAACAGAAAATAGTATGACAGTGGTGATAAACGTAGACGTCGACCGCAACGTATGTTGGCAAGACATAGTCTTGTGCCAGACTATGAAAATGTTCATGAAAATATTTAATGTTTATGGATAAGAAGAAGAAAGGGAGCGCCTTCACCTCCGCTCTCTCCTAAAAGCAAGAAAATTTTCATGTGTTATTTTTAGTGTGTGGCACAAGTAGTAGAAATAATACTGCATGTAGAGCGAAATAATACTGCAAGGAAGTACAGTACACATCATGCTATAAAAGCTATGACAAAGAATTGTTCTATAGCAAAGTTAAAATTATAATGGAAGCGGGAACATTCAATACTATGAATGATGCCGTTAGCAAATTCGTCAATAGTTGCACCGAGGCAACGGATAGTAACAATTCGGTATTCTACTACAACCAAAGAGGTAGAAATAATAGAAGTAGAAATCAAAACAAAAATCAATATAGAAATCAAAATAGAGACAATCGTAGATACAACAATGACAGACCACAGGGTCAATCTTATAATAGACGTGGTAATCGCAACAGACAAAAGAACAATAACCGAAGTGTAAATGTAACACAATCGGGAACCGAGTTGACCCCCTTGAGCGATGCAGAATAAATGAAATATATTATTTTAATCTCAGTCTAAATAATTTTATAGAAGTTAAAAATGCCGACACAAAATGTAGACTAATATTGCTAGTTGTTGTTGTTGTAGCACCATATAATGCTGGGTTGGCAGCCGCTGACCGAAACACTTTTGGTTTCGGGTCAATCCGGTACGTAAGAACCCGCTGCCGTGGGATTTATTGATTGAATATTGCTAGTTGACACTGGTGCTGACATATCATTATTAAAGAATTTATATGGACAATACGAAAACGTGAATAAAAATAATATAACTAATCTATCAGGTATCGGGAAAGGAGTCATAAAATCTTTAGGATCAATAGACGTTAATCTTAAATTATCTAATTTTATTGTGCCCCACAATTTTCATATTGTCCCAAAGAGTTTCCCCATTCAATGTGACGGAAAACTTGGAATGGACTTTATGAAAAAATATAATTGTTTATTAGATTTTAAAAGTGGAAATGACAGTTTCGCTTTAAGATTTCTAAATTTCCACAGTTGTATACGAATCCCATTGATACACAAAATTAAAGAAAACACTATTTTACTTCCTGCCAGAGCAGATTAAATTGATTGATTAAACCAACACGTTTAGTAACCAATGAAAAATCAGTACTAGTGCCAAATCAAGAAATTCACCCAGTAATATTCATAGCTAGCACAATAGTAGAAAGTGAAGTAGCTTTTATAAGAATAATAAATACAACTAAAGATGATGTTACATTAAACAGTAACAATATAAATTTGAATCATTAGAAAATTGTGATATAACAACGAAAAGTCAACAAACAGGTAAACGAACTAAAGAAGTTCTAAGTAAATTAAAATTTCCATTTCTCTTTAAAGAAGGCCTGAGAAATCTCTGTGCTGAATTCAGCGATATTTTCGGTACTGACAGTGAACCTATAACATCAAATAATTTCTACAAACAAAAACTTAGATTGAGTGACAAACGCCAATATATATCAAAAATTATAGAATACCTTAATCTCATAAGGAAAAAATAGATAAACAAGTCTCAAAATTAATTAATGATAAAATAGTGGAGCCATCTATTTCCGATTATAATAGCCCACTTCTCTTGGTACCCAAGAAATCATTACCAAACTCTTCCGAGAAAAGATGGCGGTTAGTAGTTGACTACCGTCAAGTAAATAAAAAGTTGATAGCAGATAAATTTCCCCTTCCAAGAATAGATGATATTCTTGATCAACTCGGTATAGCAAAATATTTGTCATGCCTTGATCTTATGTCTGGATTTCATCAGATTGAGTTAGAAGAAGAATCCCGTAACATAACATCATTTTCAACCAGCAATGGTTCTTACCGATATACTCGACTTCCATACGGATTGAAAATTGCACCAAACTCGTTCCAACGCATGATGACTCTTGCATTTTCAGGACTGAAACCATCACAAGCATATCTGTACATGGACGATTTAATAGTAGTAGGATGCTCTGAAAAACACATGTTCAAAAATTTAAGAGATGTTTTTCAATTATGCAGACGTTACAGCTTGAAACTACACCCAGAAAAGTGTTCATTTTTTATGCATGAAGTTACGTTTTTGGGTCATAAATGTACTGATAAGGACATACTTCCTGATGAAAGTAAATATGACGTTATTAAAAGATATCCAACGCCCACAGATGCTGATAGCGTTAAACGGTTTGTAGCATTTTGTAACTACTACAGACGTTTCATTAAAAATTTTTCAGAACACTCTCGTCATTTAACAAGATTTAACAAAAAGAATGTTCCGTTTGAATGGACACTGGAATGTAATATGGCGTTTGAATATTTGAAAAATGAACTCATGAAACCTACACTGTTACAATATCCAGATTTCAAAAAGGAATTCTGTATAACTACAGACGCCAGCAAACATGAATGTGGCGCTGTTTTAACGCAAGATTATAATGGAATACAACTTCCAGTTTCGTATGCATCAAGAACTTTTACAAAGGGAGAATCCAACAAATCTACTATAGAACAAGAGTTAATAGCGATACACTGGGCAATCAATCATTTTAGACCCTATGTATATGGAAGAAAATTTTTGGTAAGATCAGATCACTGGCCACTTGTATATATATTTTCTATGCGGAATCCAAGCTCCAAACTAACACGTATTAGATTTGGAAGAATATGATTTTATAGTAGAATACCTCAAGGGGAAGAACAATGACTGCATTAGCCAGTACTGTTGTTGTTGTTAATGTTGGATGGTCTTCTCACTGTTCCCACATCAAACCTTTGTATGCACACGAATAGGGTTACCCAAGTGGCGTGATAAATTTTTGGTAATACTTTTTTGTCGAAAATAAATTAAATTTTTTTTTGGAAAATATTTTCGGGTATTTTTACGAATACGTACGCGGATAAAATATTGTTGGAAATTCGGGGTGTACTGTACAGTCGGTCCTCGATAAATACGAATATATATTATATTATTTTTTATTACGTAAATTATAATTTATATATTTCGAATTTTGATTTTTTATTGCATTTTAAATTTTTGGGAAAAATTTTAATACAGTTAACATTTTGTGGTCGTGCGGATCTTACAGTCCGTGCACACTACATTGTTGATTTAGTGTTTTTTGGTGAATTTTTTGAATTTTCTCAAAATAATTTCGGTTTTTTGAAAAATTTTCGAACTTTTGGAAATTTTTTGGTATTTTTAATCAGTGATTGTATGTTCCCCATACACTGAGAGAAAATTATTGCTTTTTCACATACTGAAAAAAGTGAATTTTTGATTTTTTTCGACTTTTCTCTCAAATTGGTAGTTTTCGCTACATTTTAAGGAAAAGTTTCTTCCACCTCATATTTACCGTGCAGTTTATTGGTTTTTTGCTGCTTAATAAATATTTTGTTGGTTTTTTCAGAGTTTTTTCTAATTCCTCTTGTTTTGAGATAAAATCGCATTGATTTTTGGGTTTTACTGTTTAATCGAACTTTATTTTTTCGCAAGCTTGTCTCAGTAACAGTTTTTTGGGTCAATTATCGAATTTTCAACAAATTTTTGTTGGAAATTTATTGCATACGTTTGGTCTTAGTCTTGGATTTGGTTTTAGAAGTCAATTAACGCATCAAAATGCCTTTAAGCTCTCTTCAATCCTTTATCAGAGCCACTGATTCTCTGGTAGAGTTCGTTGAGAAATTTGAAACTCTTCCAGATGAAGAGCTTGACACGTATTCCTTGGAAATTCATGAGGATGAAGCTAAGGTACTTTGGAATAAGGTTAGAGATCTCTTTGACAACTGCCTAGATGAGATTCAGTCAAGTGACCAGCCTTCGGCTAATGAACTTACGTCCCTTAATAGCAAGTATGATGTTGCATTTAAGTCCTATGTTAGGATATTATCAGCTGTAAATAACAAAATAGACAAATTTCGTCCTTCAACGAAGAATCAAACGCCAGCTAGGGTATTTAATCAAGCAAGCACTCCACGTGCAGCACAGCCTCTAGAAGAAGACATTGCTTCTGGTCTGAACGTTTCGCGTCAAAGTGATATATTTGGTGAAGGTTCTTTTGTTTCCAACGCTGAGAGTTGTCTACACAGTATTAATCTTCCGCCATGTGACATCGATGTCTTTAATGGGGACATTCTTACTTGGCCAACGTTCAGGGATTTCTTTTCATCTATTTATATGCTATTTATATTAGAGCTTTTTGGGGGGTTAACCTTCATTATCAGGGTTTATGTGCTTAATCTGGTCAACTTCATCAAGATTTACCATACAATTTTAAATCTTCTCATGACCGGATTTGTTTGAGATCCTGCACAAAATCTGGATACTTATGTCATGCAACGCTGTTTTTGTACGAAAAAATACAACTCTTTTCACAAAGTACAAAAAGTTGCAAGTGTTTTTGTAGCCATTTGTTTGTTTACGTGTAATTGTCAAACACATCCACAACAAACACAATATTGTAAAAATGGAATGTGAGCGCACAGAAAAGTAAGTATTATTATTGATTTTAACGAATGTATAAAAACAAAATGCTATTTCTTTATAGGAAATGCCTCAAGCAAAAAAGAAAGAAGTGGTGTACCGAAGCAGAGGACTTATTATTGTCTTTATGGGATAAAAACATTGACAAAATTCGAGGTGTGCGTAAAAATTCGCACATTTATGCTGAAATGGCCACAGAATTAGCGTCGTTTGGATTCGGTTATGATGGAGAAGAAGTGAAGAATAAACTCCACAATTTAACAAACAGATACCGGTAAGAAAATTTGCAGAAACAAATGAAAATATTGTTTTGGGCTTATTCCTAGTTTAGCTATAACTGTCGGATAAATCTGAAATTTTTACCATAGATAGATCTCGATGCCCGGTTTACAACAACATTGTTCCACAACATCCCATACGGGACAAGGGAGACTTCTCTCATATCAATGAGTGCACCCCGATTCATATTTAGCTCAATGATATGGGACCTACTGTTTATCGCCGAGTCCGAACGGCGTGTCTTAAGACACCACTTATGGAGAAGTTTTTCAAGGCTGAAATACTCAGGAAATGTCGCCAACATTACTGAGGGGTATTTTGCCACCGTTGAAAAATGTTTGATGTTGCTTGGCCGGGGAATCGAACCCCCGACCTTCTGTGTGCAAGGCGGGCGTGCATACCATTGCACCACGGTGGCACCCATAATTTCGGTTCTTACCCGTAATTTCGGTTCAAATAATCGGATAACCGGTTATGACCGCCGGCAAAATTTTAGATTTTCATAATCAGGGCACCGAGATCTATGTATGGCAAAAATTTCAAATCGATCGGACGATTATAGTCAAACTAGGAATGTTCCCCTGGCTATATTCGTATATCGTGACTATCCTATCTGCAAAGTCCGTCATTCACACTACCAGTTCTAAGGCTTTCAGCATTGCTACATTTTTTACGGCCGACCAAGGCTATTGTAATGGTGTGGAAGACTTGTTTACAAATAAATGGTGTTAGAAAAACCTTTGATTTTAGGGCCAAACACTTTTAGTTGTTAAGAGCAAATTTAACTGTGTTGCCGCTGCTGAAACCTGCCAATAGGTGTAAGTCTTGAATTCCCGACTGAAGGAGGTCCACACACATACATAAACTTCTTATTTTTAAAGGGAAATTTAACCGTAGGCTTTACAACAATATCCATATAGCCTTGATGAGCAACATCTCGGGAAGTATGGACTTGTGCAAGACACAATTTATATAGTTGTATTCAACATTAAAAAAATACCCAAATCGGTCCAGCCATGTTGCCACACATATAGGCTGACTTCCGAAACGTCAGTTGCTTTGCATTCATGCATGAAACTAGGGGTTCCCACTACCACAATTTCATAAAATTACTCTAGTATGGAACTCGATCTAAGAACCCCTTGTTTCATGCATGACTACAAAGCAACTGACGTTTCGGAAGTCAGCCTATATGTGTAGCAACATGGCTGGACCGATTTGGGTATTTTTTTAATGTTCGTCATAGCCCAACATAAGTTTTTATGAAAGGAAAATTGACCACGCTAACTTTTTGAGGTATGTTAAATATTTGTATGGAAAGAAAACACCTTATTGGGCCCTTCGAGTTTCTGATTACTGGGATTGCACTGAACAAAAAAAGTCCACTTGACCATATGTCTGAATGGATATTCTGAAATTTGTAGACAATGTCCAAAGTAGTCCCATGGTTTAACGCTATATTGGAAAAAAATATATTATTACGTATCGGCTTGAAAATTCATTTGCGAAAAAATTGTGATTACATCTCAGAATGTAGGTATTTTCTTAGGGCCTAGATAATACCTATTTTTGAATTGTAAAATATAAAATGCGTAAAAAGTTGCCATTAAAAACAAAACGATTGGCCAGCTAGTTGGAAATAAATGATTTATTTTTGGAAAAATTCGGTGCTCCGGACAATTCGATAATTCAGACATCACATATCGAGAATCCGGACATCCCATATAGAGATTATACTTAATTTTAACTTTTTCCATATATAAATAAATAAATCGATTTCATTATTTCATTTACAGCGAAGAAAAGAAAAAAA
Source organism: Musca autumnalis (assembly GCF_047663935.1). Lineage (NCBI taxonomy): Eukaryota > Metazoa > Arthropoda > Insecta > Diptera > Muscidae > Musca > Musca autumnalis. The sequence continues at coordinate 160,758,916 of NW_027411977.1, read as the reverse complement.
TTGGTCCTTCTGGTGGATCACCTTCTACTTGGGGACCATACGAACGCGTGCATGGTATACTTGGCGGATACAAATTCCACAATATACACTCTGTGGTGGATGAGAGTATCGGTACGTATAATGATATTCATTGGCTAATATACTCGTACAATTTTGTTTAAAGTTTGTAGTAATATAAGTAACAATTACGAAAGTTCTCAACCTGTGTGCAAAGGTGAATCGTACAGACGGATATCGCATTTGTCGCCCGTAGCTTTACACCTCCCCAGCGTTTGAAATAGCTATCCAGTTGCCGATCATTTGCATGAATTACTTAAGCAGAGGAAGCTGTGTGGCAGAACAGTGATGGTGGCGCTCGACTTATCATAAGTGTATGATGTTGTCAAGCAATCACCCTGTTTGAGGGCATGTAGCAGACTACCCTCCGGCCAAGTTTGGAACATTGAACAATAAATTATATGGCGTTAGTGGAATTTCGGAACATGAAGTCGAAGTCTGTAGAGTGAAACAGAGAGTTTCCCAATGTGGGGTGATATCTCCGGAAGTTTTAAACCTGTATGTCTACAGTATTCCACCACCTCCAAACATCATTGAGATCTTAACTTATGCGGATGATTGAACAATCTTGGTGTCAGGTACCTTCCCTGATGACATTTGTTAAATGTTGAACCCATATTTGACTGATCTTATCACTTTTTCCCACCCGAGTAATATGCAAATTTCCTCCATTAAATCTAAGGCCACCCCAAGATTCTAAGAGGTCAAATCCCACATGTTTCCACGCATGCCACAGCTATCTGCGACAAGCTGAGATGGAGAAAAAAGGTCCTCAATTTCCGAGCCGGCAGCACTTGGAGTGCAAATGAAGAAACCTTGTTGACCATATATTATGCGATAGGTCGGTCTGTGGTAAGCTATGCGGTGCCAGTATGGTTCGCGAATATACATAAGTGCAATGCGATGGAAAAATATACAAACCTGTCAGAATGCCGCCCTGAATACTACAACAGGGTGCGTCCTTATTTCTCCAGTGGACCATCTTCTAGTACAGCAACACAATGACATACATACATTCGTTTAAGTGCTTGTTGTGTTACCGTGAGAGCCATCCAATCATCATATGGTGGATAGGCCCCCATGCATGTCAGTTGGGATCTTAGTGATCTAGAAAGTGAGGTACAAGGTTACACGAGAGAACCCCTAGATCAAATAACAGCTGCAGTAGCAGACGCCATAAACAACATCCTCCATCTATCGCAGCTAAGAAGCGTCAGCTGCCACGACGATCCAGAGAAGTTTTGGCTCAACTACATTTGGGATGGTGCTGCCGTCTAAATTCTTATAGGGCAGGCATCGATGACACCGTGCAAAACATCTGTCCAGCTGAATTGTTTTATGTCGTCTAGATATGAAGATCGGTATACCAAAATGTTAGTTTTTGACCAATATTTCAAGATGTTGCATTGTTTTTGTCAAAACATACTTATGATAACCTCTCTACGTTGTGCATATAGAAAGATGCTTTGAATATGTAAATATATTCATTTTGATACATTATCATTCAATTTAGTAAGAATGTATTAATATGTTCAGTCCCAAAATGTGGCATGAATGGGTAGAAAAGTTGGAGTAGCATAAAATTACGCTGTCTAGTCTGCAACGAGTAAGACTCCAATTTGCAATAAAATGCCTTAATCGTCAAACTTCTACTAAAATACATATTTATGTTGATCGTCAACAGAATTTTCTTACTTTGCGTATATCGTTGTTTTTATACCCTGCAGTAGGGTATTATGTCTTTGTGCATTTGTATGTGACATGCATAAGGAACCGAAATAGAACCATGTTCCTTTTAGGGATAAAACTAGAATCACTTTCTGAGTTAATTTATGCAACTAGTCAGTCAGCTCGCAAAGTAAAAGTCACATTTATTGTCCAATTTGTCTAACATATGGGAAGATCATTGTTTATCTATAGGAAGAACGCTATCGATTTTGGTCAGAATCGGTTGAGATATGCGATGAAATGGAATGATATTTGGAATGTGCGACCTAATTTGGTTTACACCTTTTTCAGATGTAATTCGAATCATTTTAGTTGTAATTCGAGAATTTCATTTGTAATTCGAAACATTTTATTTGTAATTCGAAAAACTAAATATAAAACCAATGCAACAAAATTTTTAATTTTTAATGGAATAATTCGAATTACAACTGTAATGTTTCTATCCAATTTTGATAAAATTTGGAATGTGTGACTGAATTCGGTCTAGAAATACGTTGCTCGCATATTTTACATACTCACAGAGTTGTAGGGTATCATGAGTCGGCCCACTCGACTTTTATATATATGTTTGTTCCAGAGCCTGCACAGTTTATACAGTTGGACTAAGCTCAATTGATTGTTATGCTTGTTGTAAAAAACATTGTTGTGGTTTTGTAAAATCTACTATGCTTGTTTTAAAAGTTGTTAACAGAACTCTGAATGGCCAACCTTCTATAGACCTTGAGAGCCTGCAAGAATCTACTAATTTTTTCTACGATAACAACTTTTTCTTTATGACATCGAAAAATATATTAAAATCTAGTAGATTCTTGCAGTACTGGAAAAGACCTGTAATTTTACTATACTTTTTTCATTTAATTTTTTTATAGATATGCCATTAGCAGAATACCTTGAAGATGATTTGACAGAGTCTGTATTCGATGAATCCCAATGCAGTTCGACATTCGAAATATCAACCAGTCAGATTGAACTCTTAGATGTTTCTCCCAATGAATGTAGTACAACACCAAAACCAAAAAAAATGAAGATCAGTGACAAAGAAGATAAAAAGAAAGTGCAACAAAATATAGAGGTTACTAATAAGTAGTTAGTGGAAAGTATTAAGACCATGAATGATTTAAGTGAACAAGGACTTCAATTACAAAAAAACAATTGTTGAGATGGAAAAAGAACGCAATGCAATTCTTAGAGGATTTTTAGATGTTCTGAAAAACAATAACACAAATTAGAAAAAAAAACATATTTTTTCTAGTACAAAGTTAATTTAATTTTCAGTTGTTTTTCTCTTTATTTTTTCGTTGCAATTTTAATTGTTAATACAATTTATTCTATTTCTTTTCTAAATAATATTAAACATTGTTATTTTTCAAGTTTGAACTTTTTAGTATGATTGTTTGTTATTTTTAGTTATTATACTTATTATTAAGTTACCTTCTTAAAGTTATTTTAATGAATGTAAAAGGTAGTATTTCATTTCCTGATAGAAATTTGCATGGTTTTTTTCTACTTTAAACAAAGGTGGTATTAATTATTTAGTCATATGAATAATAGCAATATTTATACATATATAGGTAATAAAAAAACCTAAAATATGTAGTATACTAAATTAATAAAAGTTCATGAATAAGTGCAAAAAACTACGAAACATCGTACAGGGAATGAAATAAACCTTATTTTATAGTTATAAAAATACTCAGAATAAAAAATGACTACATCAGTATTTAATGATCTTAATGTATTGAATACCATTTGAACTATTTGTAAAGAAATGAATTGAAATAAATATGTATACATATGTAATTTATATTTAACAAGGGATGATTTAGGTTAGGTTAGGTTAAAGGACGCGTAGCTGTCATATTGGACAGCCACATCACTCGGAGACCTTATGGTCCATTGTGTTCATCCTGTAGGGGGGGGGGGGGGGGGGGGGTTTGAAAGAGAAGAAATGAATGGAAAAGAAGAAAGACGTCAAGGAAAGAATTATACAAGATAATGAAATAAAAAGAGTAATTTGGTAGGGAAGTCGTTGAAAAGGATGTTTTAGACATAGGGGCGAGAGAGGAGAGTTTGCCATGCTAAGGCGCATTGGTTGGTTCTCGTTGAAGCCATTTTAGGCCTTTGGCCAAAAGAAGCAGTTTCGTCGGCTCGACTTGACAGAACGTTGTCAGAGATGTTGTGGTGTGTTCACCCACCGTTCGAAGTCTCCTGGTCGTGAGCACTGTACAACGACATAATAAGTGCTCAATCGTCTCCGTCTCTTCCTCATCTTCGCATAGTCTGCAGTAGTCGGTAGTGTCTCTATCCCATCTGCAGGTTAGGGATCTTATCCTGCAGTGTCCTGTGATTGTTCCAACCATTAATTTTAGATCGGATTTCTTCATGGAGAGAAGGGATATAGTTCTTTTCTGAGATAGGTTGGGCCAGATTGCCTTTGATACCTTGCAACCAGGTTCATTGTTCCAAATCTGACCAGCCTTGTCCCGGTAAACTTGTTCTAGCTGCCGCATGAAATGACACAAGGGTGGCTTGATGGAGTTGTCGATTACAATGTCGGTTGACTCCGATCCGCTACGTGCCAGCTCATCCGCTATCTCATTGCCTTCGATATTGCAGTGACCCGGGACCCAGCATAAGGTAACGATTGATTTTAGGTCTTCCAGAGCTTTCCTGCAGTCCAAGACCGCAGCAGACTTGATTGAGTAGGACTTGAGTGATTTAAGGGCCGCCTGACTATCCACGTAGATAGTCACCGGTCCAGTTATGTCCCCTTTTTTATTGCTTATCAACTCTGCTGCTTTCTTAACTGCAAAGATTTCGGCCTGGAATACACTAGAATGTTCGTTCAACCTATATGAGAGCCGTAAATTGAGGTCATCGCTGTAGACGCCTGCACCTGTTCCCATTTCCATCTTGGAGCCGTCGGTATAAATCTCTATACCGAGTAGAGGTGGGGAATTGTGAGTCCAGGCCTCCCTGTGGGGTATTCGTACATCAATCTCATCGAAGTGTAACTGTGGTGATATGTAATCACTGATTACCTACGATCCCAGTTGGAATCCGGATCGTCGTAAGATAGAGGCATAACCGTAATCAGTATTGTGCCATGAGTTTGTCTCTTTGAGACGGAGAGCACTCTTGGCTGCCAGCTCTTGTACTACTAGATTCAACGGATGAAGATCTAGTAGGACGTTGAGTGCTGCCTGTGGAGTGCTTTTCATAGCACCGGTAATTAACAGTGATGCCGCTCTTTGGACTGTGTTTAACTTGTGAAGAAGCGTCGTCTTGTTTAAAGCATTCCACCATACCAGAGAACCATAGGTAAGGATTGGGCGAACTATGGTCGTAAAAATCCAATGGATGACCTGTGGTTTCAGTCCCCAGCTCTTACCTATGGAGTTCTTGCAAGAATAGAGTGCTATTAGCCCTCTCTTGGCACGTTCCTCGACATTACTTTTCCATGTTAATTGATGGTCCAGGATGATGCCGAGGTACTTGGCTTCAAGAGACAGCTCCAGAACAACCCCATCAAGCATTGGTAGTGTGAATGGTTTTACTTTCCTCTTTTTGGTAAACAGGGCCAGCTCAGTCTTAGACGGATTCACCCCAAGTCCATTGTTGTGCGCCCATCTTGATAATTTGACTAGAGCTCCTTGCATGAGTTCTGATAATGTTTGTGGGAATTTACCGCTGATCATAATGACCACGTCGTCGGCATAAGCAATAGTTTTTATTCGTAGTCTATCATATTCCTTGAGTATTTCGTTAATCACCAGAAGCCACAGCAGTGGCGATAGAACGCCACCTTGTGGTGTGCCCCTGGTGACAGACTTCCGAATGGAAGTCTCACCGATATTTGAATTGATTATCCTGCTGCTTAGCATTCCGTCAATCCAATTGATCAGTGTAAAAGAAATACCAAGGTTAGAGAGTGTGTTATGGATAGATTCAAGCTTTACATTATTGAAGGCACCTTCTATATCTAGAAAGGCTGCTAATGTATAGTTTGATCCATCCATATTCCTCTCGATGAAGCCCACGACCTCATTCAGTGCAGTTTCCACCGATTTACCTTTGGTGTAGGCATGTTGGGCAGAACTTATAGCACTATTTCCAAGCCTGGCCCTTATTCCAAGGTCCAGCAGTCTTTCCAAAGTTTTCAAAAGAAAGGAAGACAGGCTGATCGGTCTATAGTCTTTGGGAAGTGTATGGCTTGACTTCCCCGCCTTGGGGATGTATGTCACAGTGACCTCCCTCCATAGAGCCGGAGTGAGCGATAAACACAGACAGGCTCTGAAAATATTGTCCAGATGTGGGAGTAATACCTCCGATGCATTTTGCAGCATGGCAGGGAAAACACCGTCCGGACCAGGTGATTTAAAGGGTTTGAAAGTGTTAATTGCCCAGGCTATCTTTGGACGACTTATGATCTCCTCGATGATGCTCACATCCCCAGTGGCATGGTTGCAAGTGCTTGGAGCACTAGTGCTCTCCACTACATCCATGCAGTTGGGAAAGTGGGTTTTGGCCAGGAGATCAAGGGTTTCTAGACCGGAGTTAGTCCATGTGCCATCATCCCGTTTAATACTCCCTATGGATTTGGGGTCCTTCGAGAGTACTCTACGGAATCTAGCAACGTCCTTAACTCCTTCTATAGACTCGCTAAAGCAGACCCATGATCTGCGTTTAGCTTTCTTTATTTCGCTGTTGTACTTATTGAAAGATAACTTATAGTTCTCCCAATCTGTGGACAACTTCGTTTTGTTGGCTTTATTATAGAGCCTTCTGCTAGTCCTTTTGAGGTTAGCTAGTTCTTTTGACCACCAGACCGGTTGACTTCTTCTGCCTGGATGGGTTAGTGGGCAGGCGGTCTCATAGCTATCCACGAGAACCTTTGTTACGTGATTCACTGCACTATCAAGCTCCTTGGCTGTTTTGGGGTATTGCGATACTCCCAGCTCGGAGCTTACTAGCTCATTGAATTTGTTCCAGTCGGTTTTCCGTGGATTCCTATGTGGTGGTTGTCGAATTCCGTCAATAGAGACTTGAAAGAGTATCTTTCGGTGATCCGAAAAGGAGCACTCTTCAGATACCCTCCAGTCACTAATGAGGGATTCGTCTTTATTAATTAAGGTTATGTCAATAACCTCCTCTCTGGTTCTATTTTGAAAGGTGAACTCCTTTCCCCTATTACATATTCTGAGATTATACTTTAAAATAAAATCGAATACAGACTCACCTCTGGCATTCGTATCGCTGCTGCCCCAGTGGAAGTGGTGAGCATTGGCATCACATCCTAAGATGATGAAGCAAGTGCTCCCCATTTCTTTGACAAGCTTCTCTACGTGTTGGCCGGGAGGGTCAGGGCTTTCATACGGCATATATATGGAGGCGAAGATGGTGGCTCTGTGTGAGCGGTCTTCCAGTTTGACTGCCGTAACATCTCCTCCGCTAAAATTTGAGAGATACATTAATTTCAGTTTCTTTTTGGCAACTATACATGTTCTTACCTTGTCTCCATTGGACGTGGCGAAGGTGGTATAGTTGCCATCGCTTAGCCCAGCAACACTATTCTTAAATAAATAGGGTTCCTGTACCAAGGCGATGTCAACCTCGGACTTCGTGAGAGAAAGTAGAAGTTCAGCAGCAGCCGCTTTGCAGTGATGCAGGTTAATTTGCATTATGCGAAGCGGCTGCTGCTTACGCTCCTTTACTGTCCTCGGGCTAGGCGGAACCTGATCCATCCTAGTCCAAAGTGCAGCTTCCCCTCACGAGTCCGGAGATATTCCTGTCCTTGGGTGTCTATTGACACCCTAATGACAAGGCCCCCATTATCCGGACTGTGGCTGACCAGCTTCCAGGAGCTAGTCTGGAGATTGGGGTTTTGCCTGCCAAGTATCGTCAGTATTCGTGCAGGGTCCACCTCAGGTGGTGGTACCCAAGCTGACAAAACTCGTCTGGTGGGAATCTCCTTCATACTGACAGCCGACAATTGGCAGCCCTCCCAGAGTTCACCAAGGCCGCCAATTGTGTTGACAAGGAAATCCAAGGATTCCTTGTTTTCACAGCATATGACCTTGATGCCCCTGTAGGAAGCTGCACTGCCGAACTGGGTATGTTTCGGTGGTTCCCCTTCGCCTGCGAACACAATGTCCCTCAGACGATCTTCTATTAGCAGCCACCGACTGTCACTGATCCTGCCATCTGGATCCGATCTGTCGATGACTGCTACCCGGAGTTCATCCGGCACCATCGGTCTACTCGATTTCTTCCGAGTATTGTCATTGGCGGTGGCCTTCTTGCTCTCAGGGCGGGCAGAGGAGGTAGATGGCTTGGAATCCTGGTTCGGATTGGGTCTCTTAGCCCTGGGATGCGGTTCCTCCGTTGATCTAACCCGCTTCACCGATTTGTTCGATGGAGTTGGGTTGATGTTGGTAGGAGCCACACTGCCAGATGCAGTGACCAGTGCCGAGCCAGGTTTCATAGCCCCCTGCTTTCCTGAATTGGGATTTACCTCCTTATCATCCATTACCGACGACTTTGAGTGCTGCTCAGATTGTGTGGAGCAGCGCTTTGTCGAGATAACTGGCTTCAATGGAGGTATATCCTTTGAGCGCCGAGCCGATCCACCATCGATCCTTTTGTGGGTTGTGGGTGTCGATGATGGTGTCGTTTTCTCTTCCTCGTTCAACTTGATAAGAGAGAGCTTATTGACTAGTGGACTTCTCTTGGGTAGGTGAGGGTGGTTCTTTTCGAACTTATTCACCACCTTCAGATTAATCTTTATCAATTTAAGCTCCCTCAGCGAGATGGACGAGGGATCTCTGCCGACGCACTTCCTTAAGTAGTGCATCGACCTACGGTACGCCTTCCTAGCCTTGGTTAGTCGACGTACATTTTTATCTGAGTCAGTGGGAGCCGCTTCGACCACGTGGCTGGTCGAGGGTCCTTCCTCAGTAGCTTTCTGCTTCTGCAGAGTAGGTCTATCGGCCACGGCCGACGAAGGGCTCTTTTGGACTGACGATGATCCAGGATCAACAGGTGTTGAGATCTCCACTTGGACCGAGGCCAGTTTATCAGCGGCTACAGTCGCTGGAACGACCGTTCTGTCGAGGTCGTCGTCCGATGAACTGTCCTCGTCCATAGTAGAGATCTCACTCTGAGTTCGATTCAGGGTCAGCGTCCGTTCCAAAAGGGCGAGTAGTTGTCTACTTTGTTCGGTGAGGCTATCATCGACTAAATTTTGGATCGGTGAAACCTTTCCGTCTTGTCCGTACCCTTCCGAATTTCTAGTCCTGTCCGACCGAGATTCATCAGTTCCGGTTCTGTGGGAATCATAGTCCATGGGCATAGCTAAGTTGTTGTCAACATTGGGATTTGGGGTTGTTTGGGTTTTTTTAAGTTTTTCGAGTTCCATACGTCATTGAATATATGGGGGATAGGAGGTACACCATGGCATAGCCCTCCAGTACCATGGCAAGGACTTGACAACTAAGCCTGTACTGCATTGATTCGCCCAGGTATCAATGAGGCACCGTTCTAATACAGTTGGAACCCTAACTGCAAACCTTGAACACCGATAGGCACGAGTTCGCCTGACACCCCGGCGTTAGGGGATCTCTAGTTCGTAGGAGATCACTACGTGGGTAACCTTTGGTCGGTCACAATTTCCCCCACTCAACGTTCCAGAGTAGTTGAGTAGAGGAAATTGTGACCTTAAGCCCTCGCATCGCTTCAAGATTGTTACCCCTGGCGAGGGAACAAGGGATGATTTAAGTTGGTGTTTTATGGAATCATGTTATAGTGTATATACATATGGCTTTCTTATATATGACCGACTATTTGAATTCTGTGAAGGTAGATTTAGAAATTATAAGCTTCTGGAATGCTTGCATTGAAGTTCCAAGACGATAAAATAAAATAAGCATAAGTTCGCGAACTGAAGTATCACAGTATAATTCATATCTGTATTTATGTAATGTAATTCATATCTGTATAATATACAGACATATATTATATACATTTTTCAAATTTAGCATGCGTGGTCGGTACCACAACAAATATATTTAAGGAAACGGCAAGATAATACAGTTGCTTCAAACAATTTCAAAAACATTAATGTGTTTAATGTTCCCTTTTCATAATTGGGGACTCGGCCTTCCAACTAACCGAACAACTAATGAAACCATATGCTTTTTCTATTACATACTTCTTCGGAGAAGGAGACATTGTTCAACTATCGGCTTTCGAAAGCCAGAAGGGTGGGTGGTCGAAAATGTTTTCGGCAATTTAAATGCAAGGTTTCGAAGAGTAGGAGGGGGAATTGAAAATTACTTAAAAAATGTCAAAAATATAATTAAATATTGTTGTGAATTACACTGCATCTTAAAAGTGTGTGTGTGCGTGTGCCGTGAATGTCAGTAGAAATCTTAATCTAATCCATGATATTCAGCATTTTGGTCTTCTACTTCGTGCTCTAGATAATATATATTAATTTCTACAAACCTTGTCCCAGAAATAATCGGCAAGGGCATTTCTTATTTCGGCTGCTCTGCCATAATTTCCACATCGAGGCATTTGTGGAATGTCATTTCTGGCATTTCCTCCCACATCATCCATCCATTTTTGATTTATGTGATCATTGTGCTCGTTAAGGAAGTTGTGTAATACACAACAACATTTAATTATATTTTTGACGTTTTTTAAATCGTTTTCAATTCCCCTTCCTACTCTTCGAAACCTAGCTTTTAAATGGCCGAAAGCGTTTTCGACCACTCTTCTGACTTTCGAAAGACGATAGTTAAACAATTTCTCCTTCTCCGAAGAAGTAATAGAAAAAGCATATGGTTTCATTAGTTGTTCGGTTAGTTGGAAGGCCGAGTCCCCAATTATGAAAACGGGAACATCTAGGCCATTTATGGTTTTCAATTTGTTTGTAAAAACTGGGGTTTTAAGCAATTGTTTTAGCTGGCTGTTTTCGTAAACATATGAGTCGTTGCACCGACCAGGCGCACCGACATTAATATATATAAATCGAAATCTAAAATGAAAGAAAAATATTATTAATAGGCATTTTAGTTAGTCTTAATTTATCATTACCTATAGTCTACCAACGCCAATAGTACAATGGAGTGCCAGCCCTTGTAATTGTAATGGTCATATGCCTCTTCCTTTGGGGGCTGGACTTCTATATGACACCCATCTAATATAACATTAATATTACCTAAAATTCATATTTTATTAAAACAACTTACCAATTGCCCCAAAGCATTGGGGAAACCCAATGCTTTCGAAACCCTTTACAATTTCGTCCACATTTTCTTCAGTCGAAATATTGCCATGAAGGTATTCCCCCGACAAGACTTCCCACACCTTTACGCAAAATTCGTTGAAAATTACGCATACTGTGCTTTTTGAGACGCCAAAAAGCCGCCCGATGGTGGCATACTCCGCGGACGACCTTAGGGTGTAAAGCGAAATTGCAATCCTTTTTTCTAAAGGTATGCATTTCCTGAATATTGTATCCTGTTTTTCTAGGCAATGGAGTCGTTGGCACAATTTTCCAAAACAATCCCGGCTCATTCGAAAGCTTTCTTTAAAAAAACTTTCCGTATATTTTGGAATATCTAATTCCCAAAATTTGCCTTGCCTTTCCTGTAATAATCGAACATTAAAAAACGAGTTAAAAGCAGTTTGTTTTGCCGACAGATACATATCCTCGACGTGTAAGGCTGACTTCCGTATCGTCATTTGCTTTGTGTTGTTTAAACTTCGTCAAAATATTTCAGTTTGCACACTAATACATTATTCCTCGAAAATGCCACAAAATGCATCAGAAATAAAAATGATACATGTTTTCCTTTTACCTGCCTTAAAAATGCGCATTTTTGACGTTTTGAAACACGTAGCTTCGCAGTTGTTAAGTACAAGGGCGTTAAGAAACATTATACTTCGTACATTTGCAGTTATGTGCCAAGCAACAGACGATACGGAAGTTAGCCAAACAGTTCTGGAAGTATTGTCTTTCTTCGACAAAAATATATACATACATATATAATGCTGTAGTCATTTGGTCTGTTCCAGTACTGCAAGAATCTACTAATTTTTACTATTTTTTTCGATAACATAAAGGAAAAAATGTTATCGTAGTAAAAAATAGTAGCTTCTTGCAGGTTCTGGAACAGACCAAATACAAGTAGAGCCTTCGCTAGAAAAAGGTCGAACATTCCTTAAACTGCACTTATAGGAAAAATTTGAAAATTTGTGAGGAAGTGCCCGAAGGAATGGACCGACATAGCCCATATTCGAACCTGATCTGTGTCTGACAGGAATATTCTTATGTGCAAATCGGTTACTCCCTTCGGCAGTTATCGTTAATTATAATTTTTATCGTGTTAATGTGTATATACCTTCGGTAGCCTAAAAGATCCCAAAGCCTTGAAACGCTTGGCTTTGGGATCTTTAAGGCTTTTTAGCTTTTGGTTCCATTATTAACTCACATTCGTACATGATTTGTAATGCTCAAAATGATCGCCCTCACAGCATTGATATCTTATAAAACACTTTTCATGCTATAACGTTGCTTGCTTCTCCTGTAAAATTATGGTCTATGGGTATTTCAGGTGATATTGAAATCCAACATGCTTGTGTTCTATAAAAGTCCCATAAGTCTTCTGCTGGAAGACCTTCCGGTCTTCTCATTTTGTCTTCCAATGAAGGACCTTCTATGAGAAATCCTATTTATCATCAGTAGAAAGTCTTCTACATAAGTCATACTGGTCCTTTATTGACTTTCTATGAGGAACCAGTGGGTTTCCTCTGTGAAGACATGCGGCATATCTAAGAAAAGAGCGACTGTATGTGTACTGGGACAGGCGAACATCGTTATATATCCTTAAACTAATTTAACATCTAAAGTGTTTAAATAAGAGGTACGTGAAGGAATGGATCGATGTGGTCCATCCTCAAACTTGGGAAAAATTGTTACTTTTATCGAATGTTATCGTGCAGCTGGCTTTCTTTTGCTGCGATGCATGGTGATGGTCTCCGAGTAAGGCATTTACACTTTACACTGCCTGTCCAACAGCATCGATGTTAATGGTATTCATGCTTACCTTATATGCTCGTCAATCTAGAGGTTCTCGCTTGTAACTTTGGACCTCTCTCTCAAGATCATTAAGATCTAGCCTGTCCAGTAGATCGTGACAGGGATGCCCACGGAAACACAAACACGTACTGCGCCGACAATGTCTTGTTGTGCTGAAGCTGCGGTAAAATCATCGTCTCGTCATGAAAACGGTCCAGCATTCTTACATTCCGTTGAACTAACATATTACACTGACGCCGCATAGTTTATCCCAGACCGACCTATTGCTTTATAAGTGGTCAAAAAGGCTTTTTTATCAGTACTTCAATTGCTGCGGACCAAAACCTTGAGAATCTTGTTCCCACTTCTGTACTTGTCGAAAATAGCGCGAACGACTTAAACATAATATCTGGGTTCTTTATAAACTGTCTGACAAAATGACACAAGAGCCTCATCGGATCTGTCACGATTACAGTGACAGTATCAGTCATTTTAAGTAACATTCACTTTTCATCGTTTCAGCATTTCTATCATCTTCATTCATTCCAAAGTGATTTAACTGTTGGTTAAAATTTACTTATTCCTGCCACAATGTTGCATTGCTTTAGGTGGTGTACCCACTTTTTTCGCTTATGTTTGCCTACTAGCACGTTGTCTTCAAGAGCAAATTCATCACGCTTATTATATAGACATGCCGCCTCTCCTGAAAAAATTTTCGAGTATTCGATCAGCATGTGTATATCGAGCGACAGCTGCAGTGATGATGTCCCGGAAAATTTCTTCAGCTATTCGAGGATATAAGGCTGCTCTCTAAAGCGGTGATTGGTAAATTGTCCGAACCTATGCCAATTAGATTTTCCGTTGCTCAGAAAAGTACGACGGTCAGAGGTTATGCGGTCTGTTAACGGAGACGATGATCGGAAGATGGTCTGAGTCAAGGGAAATGATGGGTTGCCAGGATACGTTATTTATCAGACCCAGTGCAACAATGGTGATGTCTGATGAGCTGTGGCAATATCTTATCCTTGTAGAAGCACCTTCGTTCATTATGCACAATGTGGATCAATCAATATCCATATGGTCATTCCATAGGACGAAGGGGAAAAGCTCATGATGAGTATTGAAGTTTCTAGTACCTGTTTCCCTCTAGAAGCGGGCTACTATAATGAATGGCAGAACAATTCTGCGATAGGATCGTCTGTCCTGGACAGATCCGATCCGTTGGGGCGCTGAACAACAACAGACATTTCGGGCTATGTTGCAGGTCCCATGGTGAAAAATGTAGACGAACACAAACACATAACTGTTGAGGTGACGACCTCTAGTCGATGAATCCGGTGCATACAACCGGTTGCCGTCGGATCATTAAATGTTCATATACAACCGAAAATTGTTGATGCTTTGTGGTGGGTGAACCCTAAGCAGTGGACCGATATAGCCAATCTTCGAACTTGATTGAAAACATATATTACAACTATCGGCTGTTATGTCAGAAGTATGGGCTTGGCAACGAGGAAAACATTTCAGAGCATTTAAAAAGCATTTATGCGAAGAATTTTATCAATTTTGGGGGATGTACACGAAGGATTGCGATACTGTCTATCTTTGAACTTGATGAAGTTTTGAAGAACTACTGCGATGTGCAAAGTTTGGACCAAAGTACTCACTCCATTCGAAAGTTATCGTGCACACCCATCAGTCAGACAGACGAACATTAACATGTCTATATTAGCTTCAAACATTTGAAAAAATATTAAATGGATGAAGCTGGTTACATCTTACGAAGGTTGCTGTTGTGTGTCGGCACTCAATCTGCTGAAACGGAAAAGAAAAATGCTCACGAATTTCCATATTCTTCCAGACATTCTTAAACTTCGTTTCTGTTCGTTTTGTTTTTTCATTAAAATTATTATTTTTAGTAATATTTTTCGTTTTTCATTATTAATAGACTGCAGCATATATTTGTTGCTTTCTATTTGACCACAGCACTGTATAAATATTTCTTTAACAATGTCAATTCGCTGCATTTTAACAATTTTTTAATTTTCACACCAGTAATTTTAAATTTAATTATTTTTTTTTCTGTTATGTATGTATACATAAACAAACATCAGCTGTCATTCAAATCCTGTCAAAGGCAATATGTAAACGGTTAAGATTAACCCACTGGATCTTTAAATCCCACAGGGTTAACCTTCAATAGTATAAACGCCCTATTATATTGATAATTCTCGCCTGAGCGATATTGAAAAATTGTGTCATCTGCTCAAGAAAACGAGAGGCGATGCACGAGATATTGTGTCCAAATTCCCTCTCACTCATAGAAGTTTTAGTTTAGCATGGAAATCTTTAAAAGAAACCTATGATAATGTTCGCATTCTGGTTAACAACCAACTCAAGGTTCTTTTTGATTTTCCAGTTCTTGACAATGAAAGGAGCGCAGGTTTGAAAGGTCTACAACGAGGTATAAATGGGTGCATCCCTGCCATGGCAATTTTTGAAGTTGCTACTGAAAATTGGGACCCAATATTAGTTTTCCTTTGTCTGCAACGGCTTCCCAAACTATCAGTTACGCTGTGGGAACAAAGCATAAAGGATAAATCTGCGTTGTCTTCATGGAAAGATTTGGATCTCTTTCTAACGGAAAGAATTCAAACTCATACTTGCCTTAGGGATATAAAAGGTATCGATTCCAACAAACGATCAGAGCAGAAGAAAGTTAGGACCCATTTTACGAATGCGGCCCAATCCAAATCTTCACAATCTGGTGAAAAGTGTTGTATACTGTGTCCCAGGCAATTCCATCATTTAAGATTATGTCCAGAATTTAGAAAGCGATCTTCGGCCGACCGATTCTCACTAGCAAAACGACACAAGCTTTGCATTAATTGCCTTTCTCGAGGTCATGACGTTAGGAATTGTACTAGCTCCCACAGTTGTTCAAGGTGCAACAAACGTCATCATACTTTACTCCATCATAATACGGTACAAAATAACAGTTCTAATAATAGAACGACGGCGTCGCAACCCCCATTGCAATCAGAATTTGTTCCAACCAATTCCCAATCCAATCAAACTAACCCAAATATCGCTACCACGTCATCAGGTCAAATTTCGACTTCCAATAGGCAGGTATTCCATACTTCACAAAACAGAACAGTTCTATTGGGTACAGCTATGGTGAATCTTGTTCATCGCGGTATTACGTACCCAGCTCGTGCTTTAATAGACCCTGCTTCTGAAGCGTCATTTATAACCGAAAGATTACAACAGCGTCTTGGTATAGCCACATCCTCAACTCAGGCTACAATATCAGGAGAAAATCGTGTTTCTTATGTGTAGGTTCCCCTATAGACACTACGCTCTTTATGGAAATGACAGCAGTAGTAGTTCCCACTATCTCAGGCAATCTTCCGTCCTTCTCCATTAGCAGAGAACTTGCATCTAGAATTGTTGTGGTGTTAGAAAAAGAAAAGCGTGAGAGTGTACGTGTGCCGTTGTCACATTCAGTTGTTGATGATGTGACCCACCGACAGCTCCATCTATAAACTTTTGCTCCAGCTCACTTAGTCATTCACACTTAATTATGAATCAACAAAAAAAAATAATTTGCTTCGCTTTAGAAATATCCGAAAATATTAAAGTTGTTGTGCCACATATAATTGTTGTTATTAGGCCCCTGATGGTATTGGGTACCTATATGCCCTCCCTATGGGTCTCATCTTCTATGAGAACTCCCTCTGATTTGGTATGAACAAATAAATCCATGAGCATAGACGATGAGTGATGAAATGATGAGCAAAATGTTCTTGTGGATATGACGTCACTGATGTCTTCTCTGAATAATGCTGGCGGGAAATGTTGTGAATGTGTTGTTGAATAGCTCTGGTGTATGACGACTTTGATGTCTTCTGCTTGGAACTACTGTTGTTGTTGTATACCTTTTGTAACGTTGTCCATCTGTTGCGGCTAGTTTTTATGGCTATTGGTGGATGAATTGTGATGAAGTAAATGCTGGGTGATGACGAAGTAAATGCGGTGTGATGATGACGATGAATCTGGGCTATTGTTGACAATTTATTGTATGGATGCTTGATTTTATTTTTTTTCTTGCTCGAACGTTGCTTGTGTTGTACTGGCGCTGACTGCATGTGAATAAAGTTGGAAAAGACTTTTCAGGCACAAGCAACAATAGAGAACACTACAGCCTGTATTGATGGTGCAAAATACAAGATGGTTAAACTCTGGCAGTATAGGCGAGAATTTTCTAATTTCCCTCGTTAACTAGTGGTTGGGGCAATTGAATGAATATTTTCACGTGGAAAGTAATCCTTTAAAATAATTGTACAATGGGATGGTGGCGCTATCTGTGAATGTGTATAACCAAGGGATAGTGATTGAGGTTATCGCATGTACCAATCCGGGCTATTTTAGTTGGAGTTTACACCAATGTTTCCCACTGGTGGCGGTTGAAATTTAAGCTGTTGTTATATGTGAGTTGGCCCATGCACAAATGTTGTGTTAGGTTATGAGGTTATGTTGCCTGTAAGTGATGTGGGTTTGGGTAATCCGGTGGTGTGGATCGGGGCTATAAATTTATACAATATTGTTGAAATTGTTTGGAACGTTGAAAGCATCCGGGCTATTGCTTATAAATTTGGAAAAATGGATGATTGTCGTCGTTGAGCTGGTTCTATGGATTTGTTAAAACAGCATTGGTGTTGTGTGCTTATGGTCGATGGGCTATCACCTTGCCTTAGACCGCGTGGTTGAACGCGACCACCAGTGGGTAAGAACACGTTGTCCAGCACGAGGGAGTACAGTTATTTCTCCACTCGTGCGTAATGGCTGGAAGAAATAATTAATTTTTAATTTTTACTCCTTCTGGTTTATTCTTTATCGTTATCTTACTTCTGCTGCTGTATAACGCCGTTTATTCTTGCCGAGATTATTTAAAAGATATTTTCCAATTGGAAAATTTACTGATTTGCAAAATTTCAGAGATTTTGCAAACTCTGCTTTATAACACACAATTGACTTTGCTATCTTTTCACTAATTCTTTTCGCTGCCACTCGTACTCGAAAAAATGAACGAAACGAAGTAATGTCATCGTCTTCGTTGCCATTTTTCGTTGAATATCAGTGCGACAACGTATAAATATCAAAATTCGACGAAGTTGGTAGCAGTTCATGTATTTGGAACACAACTCTGCGTTAGGTGATACTTCAGTTAGGACGGATGCAGATAGGGTGACATAACAAACCCGAAAAGTTACCGAAGACCAGTCGCAGGTCCACTAATTCGGGAAGTCAACCTGGATATGGAAGAAGTGGGGAAGAACTACGACCCTGGGATAAAAAAAAAAACAAACAATCAAAAGCCGGGCATTTATTTATGAGGCACTATGTGTTGGATGTCCTTTGCATGGTAGGTTCCTACTTTCCGACCCTGCATATCTTCAATCTCGTATGACGCGTTCCCCACTTTCTGAACCTCTCTACACTTCACGAACTTCCTGCACAATTTCGCATTAATATTGCGTGAAGCGTCGCTTAAGACAAAGTTACGTCATTGGATTTCTTGTCCTGGTTTAAAATCTACCTCTCGAGATCGCGTATTATATTGGGCCGCTGATTTGTCATATGAATCATGAAGTTTTTCCTTGATCGTGTTCCTAACTATTTCAAGCATGTTTTGTTTCGGTATTAATTCAACAGATCCGTCTTCAAGAGTTCCTAGTTTCTTTAATAAATCGTATGCGCTGGCGTGAGTGACCATATGAGTTCCAAAAAGCGCAAAATAAGGCGAACATCCGATGGATGTATGCACCGTAGACCTTAGTGAGCATTCGATGGCCGAAAGGTATCGGTCCCAATCTTTTTGATCTTCAGATACGTATGACCGAATCGCCGCGATGATCGTACGATTTGCGCGTTCCGATGCATTCGCCTGTGGCGAATACAAGGCATTTCGCATCGGTTGACAACCATATCTTTTTAAGAAACTAGTAAACTCTGAAGAGACGAATTGTTTACCGTTATCCGAGTGAACTATCTGTGGTACACCGAATTTATGAAACACTTCTGCCTCAAAAATCGAATGATGTTTCTCGAATTAGCTTTTGCTAGCGGTTTCAACAAAATAAACTTCGTCAAATGATCTAAGACGATGAAAGCATAAGTATTGCCTGATTTCGATCGCGGAAATGGTCCGATAAAGTCTATAAAAATTTTCTGCCAAGGCCTGTCAGTTACCGTTTCGTTTCCCATCTTAGGGCGTAAGATTTTGTTCGGAGCTTTTGTCTCCTTGCAAACAATACAACAATTTATAAACTCACGAATTTGATTTGCCATTTTCGGCCAATAAAAATACTGTTTAAGCGCCGCGATGGTTCTACCTATCCCACAATGACTGTTTACCGATGGCGTATGTGCGTTTTCAATTAAAGAATCCTGAAGGAATCCATAACTTCCATATGAAATTCTCATGTACTTGTGTGCCATCCGACGGAATTGTCTTTTTATAAATGAAGGTATCGCAAACTTTTAAGTCTGGAAGACAGTCCTGGTTTTCTTTGACCATATCAACTAACTTCAAGTACTCTTCACTCTTAAATTCGGTTGACTCTAGATCTACTATAGGTTTCTCATCTACAAACATGTTAAGTTCATCCATATGTACACGCGATAATGTGTCGGCGACCACATTTTGGGAACCTTTTCGGTGTTGTATCTCAAAATTAAAGGCTTGGAGTTTTAGGCTCCATCTTGCCAACCGACCACTGAGATCTTTCTGTCCCATCAGCCATTTCAAAGCGCTATGGTCCGTTACCACCGTAAACGGCATAAGTTCAATGAACGGTCTGAACTTTTTAATTGCGCTGATAACGGCCAAGCACTCCCGCTCAGTTACGCTATAATTCCGTTCAGCCTTTGATAACTGAGCGGAATGAAAGGCGATGGGACGTTCCAGACCTTCAGCGTCTAGTTGGTACAAGACAGCACCAATGCCTATGTTTGACGCGTCACATTGGACGTAAAATCGCTTATCAAAAATGGGATGACTTAACACGGGGCTTGTAGTGAGAGCTACTTTAAGTTTATTGAAAGCATCAACTGCTTCTTCTTCAAAGGAAAACTTTTTGCCCTTCTTCAAGGTGCGAGTAATAGAGGTCGTAATTTCGGCATAATTCCTAATGAATCGCCTAAACCACGATGCCATTCCTAAAAACCTACGGACCTCACGCGTATTCTTCGGTACTGGTATGTCGGTTATTGAATCAATCTTTGAAGGGTCGGGCTTTAATTTCCCCTCACCGACGATGTATCCCAAGTATCTCAGCTGACGACGACAGAACTTCGACTTCTTTAAGTTTATGGTCAGGTTCGCTCTGGACAGCATCTCGCCTACCTTGCTCTACAGATCGACATGAGTCTCAAAATCTGGAGATACGACCAAAAGGTCGTCAAGGTATACGAAGACTTTGTTCTTCAGTTCCGGTGAGATCACTTTATCCATTAACCGACATAACCGTTGGGCAGCATTACAAAACCCAAACGGCATGACGGTGAACTGATAATGTGGTCTCCCCGGTACTGTGAACGCAGTCTTCGGACGGCTGTGAGCTGCCAGAGGAACCTGCCAAAACGCG
This sequence comes from Musca autumnalis, assembly GCF_047663935.1. NCBI lineage: Eukaryota > Metazoa > Arthropoda > Insecta > Diptera > Muscidae > Musca > Musca autumnalis. The sequence goes on along the minus strand of NW_027411977.1, from coordinate 160,738,393 downwards.
TCTTTCAAGTCAATGCTTGAGATAAAATAGGTGTCTTGTAACCTTCCTAACAAAGAATCTATAAATGGTAGTGGGTACGCATCCTTAATCGTAACGTCGTTCAGTTTCCGCGCGTCCAAGCAGAGCCTATTCTTCTCTCCCCTACGCACGAGCGTGACTGGCGAATTCCAAGGACTGGTACTGGGTTCTATCACACCTAACTTTAGCATGCGATCAAGTTCCGAATATATCAAGGATTCGACAGCTGGAGATACTGGGTAGTGGCGCTGTTTAATTGGAGGAGCATCTCCCGTATCTATAATATGCTCTTCCAGATTTGTCTTCCCAAGACCAAACTGTTCAAAATCTTTGAAACTTTCTTTTGCTTGGTCAAGCATCAACATTTGGTCTGGAGACAATACATGCATATCGGAATCTTGAATATCGGACTTGATCTCTATACTGCTTATAAGTTTAGGTGCGACACTAAATTTCTTCCAGAAATCAACACCACAGTACATTGGATTCTCTAGACCAGGAATCAAATAGATGTCCATGGTCTCCGTCTGGCCATCGTACGTGAGCTCTACTTGAACTTTGCCTGAACACGAAACTCTTTGTCCATTAGCAGTACCGACACTACATTTATAAATTGGGATAACCTTCAAATTCAATTTTTCAATAAACGACAAACAATTTTTACCTAAACAGGTGACTGTAGCTCCACTGTCGAAGAATGCTAGTACCGGAATACCATTAATCAAAACTTCTCGGAATGGTCGAGGATCATTGGAATGAACATCGCAAAAATTGGTGGAAGAAATAGATAATCTTTTCAGACGTCTGATTTTATAACGCTCGCTTGCTTTCAGGATGCGCTTTGAAATGGAAACATTGGACTTGGTAGAAATTTCGGAATTAAAAATACGATCGCGGGTTTTTATATAGTTTGCCATGCGAACATGGAACGGTAAGGTCAAATTTGGTTTATTTGTAGCTGGGTATTTTGTAAGTCCGGGTGAAAAACATTGGTCAGAATCACTGAATTTTACAGATGTGGAAATATCTTTGGTATTTAGTCAGTCTACGGTTTGTGTAGAACGAGACTCGGCTTTAGAAGAATCAGAGAAACGAATATTTTTCTTGCAATTGTTACATTGTGGAGCAGTGACACCAGGAGATCCGCATTTGAAACAAAACATCGATCTTTGCGAACTCGTACACAGTTTAAAAACGTGACCACTATGTCCACAATTCCAACAACGAGAACTATCAGTTTTCAAAACAACACTATTTCTTGGCCTAATCTTCAATTCGTCAATTTCTTCAACAATTTCATCGAAATCATGTTCAGCAATTTCATTTACCATGCGAGGATTTCCTGCTGGCCTCATCCTGTGAAAGGATTCCCTATCTAGGAATTCTTCGGCCTTCTTACATTCGTTACGAAGTCCTTCTACTGAATAACAAACGGAACTAAAGATCAGGTGCGCAAGTTTCGGCTTTAATCCGCCCTTAATAATGTCTATAACTTCGTAATCATGCAAAGATTTTCTCATTTGGCTACGTAAACTAGTTATGGCGTCGATAAATTGTGTTGCCGTTTCATCTCGACCTTGCTTTCGATCCATCATCTGCCTTAAAACGTCTATGTTTGATTGATATATTTGAAATTCGCGAATAATAGACAGTTTGAGATTGGTCCAGTTCATGTTGGGATGTAGTCGTATTTGAAAAATGGATGATTGTCGTCGTTGAACTAGTTCTATGGATTTGTTAAAACAGCACTGGTGTTGTGTGCTTATGGTCGATGGGCTATCACCTTGCCTTAGACCGCGTGGTTGAACGCGACCACCAGTGGGTAAGAACACGTTGTCCAGCACGAGGGAGTACAGTTATTTCTCCACTCGTGCGTAATGGCTGGAAGAAATAATTAATTTTTAATTTTTACTCCTTCTGGTTTATTCTTTATCGTTATCTTACTTCTGCTGCTTTATAACGCCGTTTATTCTTGCCGAGATGATTTAAAAGATATTTTCCAATTGGAAAATTTACTGATTTGCAAAATTTCAGAGATTTTGCAAACTCTGCTTTATAACACACAATTGACTTTGCTATTTTTTCACTAATTCTTTTCGCTGCCACTCGTACTCGAAAAATGAACGAAACGAAGTAATGTCATCGTCTTCGTTGCCATGGAACACAACTCTGCGTTAGGTGATACTTCAGTTAGGACGGATGCAGATAGGGTGACATAACAAACCCGAAAAGTTACCGAAGACCAGTCGCAGGTCCACTGATTCGGGAAGTCAACCTGGATATGGAAGAAGTGGGGAAGAACTACGACCCTGGAATAAAAAAAAACAAACAATCAAAAGCCGGGCATTTATTTATGAGGCACTATGTGTTGGAGGTCCTTCGCATGGTAGGTTCCTACTTTCCGACCCTGCATATCTTCAATCTCGTATGACGCGTTCCCCACTTTCTGAACCACTCTACACTTCACGAACTTCCTGCACAATTTCGCATTAATATTGCGTGAAGCGTCGCTTAAGACAAAGTTACGTCTTAGGATTTCTTGTCCTGGTTTAAAATCTACCTCTCGAGATCGCGTATTATATCGGGCCGCTGATTTGTCATATGAATCATGAAGTTTTTCCTTGATCGTGTTCCTAACTATTTCAAGCATGTTTTGTTTCGGTATTAATTCAACAGATCCGTCTTCAAGAGTTCCTAGTTTCTTTAATAAATCGTATGCGCTGGCGTGAGTGACCATATGAGTTCCAAAAAGCGCAAAATAAGGCGAACATCCGATGGATGTATGCACAGTAGACCTTAGTGAGCATTCGATGGCCGAAAGGTATCGGTTCCAATCTTTTTGATCTTCAGATACGTATGACCGAATCGCAGCGATGATCGTACGATTTGCGCGTTCCGATGCATTCGCCTGTGGAGAATACAAGGCATTTCGCATCGGTTGACAACCATATCTTTTTAAGAAACTATTAAACTCTGAAGAGACGAATTGTTTACCGTTATCCGAGTGAACTATCTGTGGTACACCGAATTTATGAAACACTTCTGCCTCCAAAAATCGAATGACGTTTCTTGAATTAGCTTTCGCTAGCGGTTTCAACAAAATAAACTTCGTCAAATGATCTAAGACGATGAAAGCATAAGTATTGCCTGATTTCGATCGCGGAAATGGTCCGATAAAGTCTATAAAAATTTTCTGCCAAGGCCTGTCAGTTACCGTTTCGTTTCCCATCTTAGGGCGTAAGATTTTGTTCGGAGCTTTTGTCTCCTTGCAAACAATACAACAATTTATAAACTCACGAATTTGATTTGCCATTTTCGGCCAATAAAAATACTGTTTAAGCGCCGCGATGGTTCTACCTATCCCACAATGACTGTTTACCGATGGCGTATGTGCGTTTTCAATTAAAGATCTGGTCAATCCTGAAGGAATCCATAACTTCCATATGAAATTCTCATGTACTTGTGTGCCATCCGTCGGAATTGTCTTTTTATAAATGAAGGTATCGCAAACTTTTAAGTCTGGAAGACAGTCCTGGTTTTCTTTGACCATATCAACTAACTTCAAGTACTCTTCACTCTTGAATTCGGGTGACTCTAGATCTACTATAGGTTTCTCATCTACAAACATGTTAAGTTCATCCATATGTACACGCGATAATGTGTCGGCGACCACATTTTGGGAACCTTTTCGGTGTTGTATCTCAAAATTAAAGGCTTGTAGTTTTAGGCTCCATCTTGCCAACCGACCACTGAGATCTTTCTGTCCCATCAGCCATATCAAAGCGCTATGGTCTGGCGAATTCCAAGGACTGGTACTGGGTTCTATCACACCTAACTTTAGAATGCGATCAAGTTCCGAATATATCAAGGATTCGACAGCTGGAGATACTGGGTAGTGGCGCTGTTTAATTGGAGGAGCATCTCCCGTATCTATAATATGCTCTTCCAGATTTGTCTTCCCAAGACCAAACTGTTCAAAATCTTTGAAACTTTCTTTTGCTTGGTCAAGCATCAACATTTGGTCTGGAGACAATACATGCATATCGGAATCTTGAATATCGGACTTGATCTCTATACTGCTTATAAGTTTAGGTGCGACACTAAATTTCTTCCAGAAATCAACACCACAGTACATTGGATTCTCTAGACCAGGAATCAAATAGATGTCCATGGTCTCCGTCTGGCCATCGTACGTGAGCTCTACTTGAACTTTGCCTGAACACGAAACTCTTTGTCCATTAGCAGTACCGACACTACATTTATAAATTGGGATAACCTTCAAATTCAATTTTTCAATAAACGACAAACAATTTTACCTAAACAGGTGACTGTAGCTCCACTGTCGAAGAGTGCTAGTACCGGAATACCATTAATCAAAACTTCTCGGAATGGTCGAGGATCATTGGAATGAACATCGCAGAAATTGGTGGAAGAAATAGATAATCTTTTCAGACGTCTGATTTTATAACACTCGCGTGCTTTCAGGATGCGCTTTGAAACGGAAACATTGGACTTGGTAGAAATTTCGGAATTAAAAATACGATCGCGGGTTTTTATATAGTTTGCCATGCGAACATGGAACGGTAAGGTCAAATTTGGTTTAGTTGTAGCTGGGTATTTTGTAAGTCCGGGTGAAAAACATTGGTCAGAATCATTGAATTTTACAGATGTGGAAATATCTTTGGTATTTAGTCAGTCTACGGTTTGTGTAGAACGAGACTCGGCTTTAGAAGAATCAGAGAAACGAATATTTTTCTTGCAATTGTTACATTGTGGAGCAGTGACACCAGGAGATCCGCATTTGAAACAAAACATCGATCTTTGCGAACTCGTACACAGTTTAAAAACGTGACCACTATGTCCACAATTCCAACAACGAGAACTATCACTTTTCAAAACAACACTATTTCTTGGCCTAATCTTCAATTCGTCAATTTCTTCAACAATTTCATCGAAATCATGTTCAGCAATTTCATTTACCATGCGAGGATTTCCTGCTGGCCTCATCCTTTGAAAGGATTCCCTATCTAGGAATTCTTCGGCCTTCTTACATTCGTTACGAAGTCCTTCTACTGAATAACAAACGGAACTAAAGATCAGGTGCGCAAGTTTCGGCTTTAATCCGCCCTTAATAATGTCTATAACATCGTAATCATGCAAAGATTTTCTCAATTGGCTACGTAAACTAGTTATGGCGTCGATAAATTGTGTTGCCGTTTCATCTCGACCTTGCTTTCGATCCATCACCTGCCTTAAAACGTCTAGGTTTGATTGATATATTTGAAATTCGCGAATAATAGACAGTTTGAAATTGGTCCAGTTCATGTTGGGATGGAGTCGTATTTGTGCCCAGTACCACTGATTCGGACGCCCTTCGAGTAAATGATAAAATCCATCTAATAGCTCCCAGTCAGGACAACCATAGCTCCTTTGCAATCTCTCAACCCTGAATATGAAATCCTCCACTTGAGGTGTTTTCGGAGTGGCATCAAATTTAATCCCCCACTTACTAATGTACGGGTATTTGGATTTATAAAAATTACAATCTTGGGTTGGTCTATCATACGGCGGTCCAGTAGGCACTTCCTGTGTCCTACCTGATTCTGGATTATGTGGTGGTAATGGTGGTAAATCACGCGGCCATGAAACATCTTTCGAAGTAATTTTCGGATTATCAGCGGGAATCGGCGTTTGTGACAGGGCATCTTTGACGGCCTCTGCTACTGCAGTTTTCATTTCGCTGCGAAACAATTCTATAACCGAAGCTTCAGCTACTCCTGTGCTACTTAGTTTCTGGGACTCCTGAAGGCTATCCCGTTTTTGTGTCAACGGACTAAACGACGGTTGAGTTATTGTATCAAAAGTATGTGAATGATCAACTTGTGTTCCCTGAACATTTTCGTAAGCTTTACTATTCGAACGGGTGATTGGCCCTTGAGTCTTCTTCACCGCTCCCGTTGCCGGATCCATGTTTAATTCCAGAATCAAGTCAACACACTTTGAACCAATCAAAAAAATTTACGTATAGATCCAATAAATCTCTCGTATAAAACTCAAACAAATCAAAACTGGTATTATTATTTACCACTAGAGTAATCTTCCTTCAAAGATATCAGTAGTGCGATTCTGTAACTCCTTAACGACAGAATTAACGACGAATGTCGGTAGTTAACGATAATTTTCGGTAAGTGCTATTCTGTATACCAATTTTAACAATTTTTGTCGGTAAATTTTTTCGTTAATTACCGAAAATTATTGTTAAGTTAACAACCAAAAAAAAGTTGTTGTTAAGTCTTAACGACAGTACATTATTGCAATATTTTGTTCATTTTTTTAAAAAACGGCGTTTTTATATGAGCATATGTTATGTTAATGAGGAGTGTACACAAGGTAAATTCTGCCTTATTGAGAAAAATCTTCTTAAAGCGTTTACATAAGGGTTAACTATGTATGATAACATGGGTCAGCTTCGCCACTACTGTGCTTTCGCCAGCGCCGATTTTATTGAAACTGCATAAAGATCATCAAAGTTCTCTTTGATCTCCGATTAACTCATAAATTTCCTTTAGACCACCTTCACGTAGCATCAATTAAATCGGCGCTGGCGAAGGCGCAACAGTGGCGAAGCTGCCCCATGCTATCCTACATATGAAGACTACGCTAACCTTTGTTTTACTTACTAAGAGGAAATACGTTATCTAATGCTTCAAAAGAACTCAAGTGTGGTACTGCTATGTAAGACCTATACCAATGTCCGTAACACTATCTTTCTAATAGGCTTTCGTTGGCTTTTATTTAGTATTGAGGCCAACACGTGAATACTATAACCTACTTTGTTCTGTGATAATCTTATAGATTTTAACTCAGCATCACTAACAATCAGAATGCTAAAAATGGCGTATAAGCTTGGATTTTCGAACTTTTCATACTCTCCGCTATGAGAAATTTCATTTAATGTGGGCGTGAATTTAATATGTGAATATATAAACTCAAATGACGGTAACGTGGATCCACGATCACTGAAGCTGCTTAAGTCATGTAAAATATCAAAGCTGAATTTCCATGAAGCGCCACAACCCAAAATATGATCCCAACTTTTAATTAAAAAAATACAACTGCGCTTTTAAAAAAGATTAATGATGGTTTTATCACTTTTATTAATTTTAAATCACACACACAATAAAAACATCTTAAGAAATCCTTCTTTACTGGCATCCGTATTCATCCAAAAGACACACATTTGAGCCAAATTCCTTCAAAAATCTGAATTGTTTCCTTCTTAAACGCTTTATGTTTTGTATTCGCGACGAAATAATGTTTTCAGTTTCAAAATATATTTTAATTAATATTAAAATATAATATTTGACATTTCCTTCCTATCGATTTTCGTCGGTATGAGTTAACGATTTCTACAATCGTTACAGAATAGCACATTCGTTAACTCAACCGAATATTTTCGTTAACTACCGATGTCGGTTCGTTATTAAAAAAAGTTACAGAATCGCACTACAGATATAGTTTCTCCAATCAGAATATTGAAAAAAAGTCTCAAGATTGCATTTCTAAAGTCTTGACACTTTAGAAATAATTTTCAAAAAAAAAAAAACATCGACGATATTATAAACTGTATTCATTGAAATATCGGTAACAGTACAGGGCTTCAGTAAAAATAATGTATATATACATATTAAAAGGTATTTGTGAAAGGTTAGGCTTCAATCAGAAAAACAACAATATATAACTATCTGCAACAACAGCAACCCAAAAAAATCCAAAAATTTCTTATACGACGCAAATTTATACAGACACAAATGATGTCGCTAATTACTACCGATCTTAAATATATAGATCGTGAATGACAATACATCATCTCTGCCTGAAAGTATAATTATGAAACCTGTATCAAATTTCTTACTACAAATTGAATGTTGCTGTATTCGCAATTATTCAAGGCAATAAAATTATATTCTTTGAGATGTGGTTCAAGAAAAAAATGAATCGATTTGTATTATGTCGCATTTGACAATTCTAATATAAGAACACTATCAAGCCTCATAACCTGAAAATCGAAATCTACACGAAATTTCATAAAAGCTAAAATTAATCATGAATTCTGACTTATATATAATGCCGCGGAATTGAATCATGTCATGTAAACAATGACTCAATGACAGACAAAATACTTCCTATGAGATTGTATTTTAGGAAAATATATTGTATCAGTTTACTTGATGTTGCAATTGAAAGTTATGATACACCAAAACTTATCAAGACACACCTCAGATAAAACTATAACCTAATCAGATCATAATGTAAGAAATCCAGTAAAACTAGATTTAACGTTGCATAAACGTTGCATTACGTTGGGCGCCATTTTGTTGTGGTATTCGAAAAAGAAAAGCGTGAAAGTGTACGTGTGCCGTTGTCACATTCAGTTGTTGATGATGTGACCCACCGACAGCTCCATCTATAAACTTTTGCTCCAGCTCACTCAGTCATTCACACTTAATTATGAATCAACAAAAAAAATAATTTGCTTCGCTTTAGAAATATCCGAAAATATTAAAGTTGTTGTGCCACATATAATTGTTGTTGTAATTAGGCCCCTGATGGTATTGGGTACCTATATGCCCTCCCTATGGATTCGACTCTAGAATCCCCTATGGGTCTCATCTTCTATGAGAACTCCCTCTGATTTGGTATGAACAAATAAATCCATGAGCATAGACGATGAGTGATGAAATGATGAGCAAAATGTTCTTGTGGATATGACGTCACTGATGTCTTCTCTGAATAATGCTGGCGGGAAATGTTGTGAATGTGTTGTTGAATAGCTCTGGTGTATGACGACTTTGATGTCTTCTGCTTGGAACTACTGTTGTTGTTGTATACCTTTTGTAACGTTGTCCATCTGTTGCAGCTAGTTGTTATGGCTATTGGTGGATGAATTGTGATGAAGTAAATGCTGGGTGATGACGAAGTAAATGCTGCCTGATGATGACGATGAATCTGGGCTATTGTTGACAATTTATTGTATGGATGCTTGATTTTATTTTTTTTCTTGCTCGAACGTTGCTTGTGTTGTACTGGCGTTGACTGCATGTGAATAAATTTGGAAAAGACTTTTCAGGCACAAGCAACAATAGAGAACACTACAGCCTGTATTGATGGTGCAAAATACAAAATGGTTAAACTCTGCAAGATCATTTCGGTGGCATAGGATGAGATGTAAAATAATTCCAATTAGGTTTGTAGTTCGGCCTTGTGTTGAATGTATGTTCTGGTGTAGAATGTACAAGTACGAGTTTATGCTTTTAACCGGTGGCAGTATAGGCGAGAATTTTCTAATTTCCCTCGTTAACTAGTGGTTGGGGCAATTGTATGAATATTTTCACGTGGAAAGTAATCCTTTAAAATAATTGTACAATGGGATGGTGGCGCTATCTGTGAATGTGTATAACCAAGGGATAGTGATTGAGGTTATCACATGTACCAATCCGGGCTATTTTATTTGGAGTTTACACCAATGTTTCCCACTGGTGGCGGTTGAAATGTAAGCTGTTGTTATATGTGAGTTGGCCCATGCACAAATGTTGTGTTAGGTTATGAGGTTATGTTGCCTGTAAGTGATGTGAGTTTGGGTAATCCGGTGGTGTGGATCGTGGCTATAAATTTATACAATATTGTTGAAATTGTTTGGAACGTTGAAAGCATCCGGGCTATTGCTTATAAATTTGGAAAAATGGATGATTGTCGTCGTTGAACTGGTTCTATGGATTTGTTAAACCAGCATTGGTGTTGTGTGCTTATGGTCGATGGGCTATCACGTTGCCGTAGACCGCGTGGTTGAACGCGACCACCAGTGGGTAAGAACACGTTGTCCAGCACGAGGGAGTACAGTTATTTCTCCACTCGTGCGTAATGGCTGGAAGAAATAATTAATTTTTAATTTTTACTCCTTCTGGTTTATTCTTTATCGTTATCTTACTTCTGCTGCTTTATAACGCGCGTTTATTCTTGCCGAGATTATTTAAAAGATATTTTCCAATTGGAAAATTTACTGATTTGCAAAATTTCAGAGATTTTGCAAACTCTGCTTTATAACACACAATTGACTTTGCTATTTTTTCACTAATTCTTTTCGCTGCCACTCGTACTCGAAAAATGAACGAAACGAAGTAATGTCATCGTCTTCGTTGTCCATTTTTCGTTGAATATCAGTGCGACAACGTATAAATATCAAAATTCGACGAAGTTGGTAGCAGTTCATGTGTTTGGAACACAACTCTGCGTTAGGCGATACTTCAGTTAGAGCGGATGCAGATAGGGTGACATAACAGAATGCCAAATTTACGTTTGGCAGATAGAAATCTATTTGACTGTCGTCCAGTAGACATGTTAATAGGAGCAGATCTGTATCCGAAAATACTTCTTCAGGGGATACAGTCTAATATACTAGGGTCTTTAGTCGTACAGAAAACCGTTTTCGGCTGGATTATTACAGGTCCAGTACCCAACAATAACATCGCTTCTTCTAGTAACGTCACAACTTTTTCAACAAATGTGAAATATTCTCACGAAGGGAAGCTCAACGAGACTCTACTTCGTTTCTGGGAACTAGAAAAAGTTCCAAAGCGCAAATTATTGTCTCCTTCCGATCAATGTTGTGAGGATAACTTCAAACGAACCACTCATAGGGATTCTAATGGAAGATACGTCGTATCACTTCCCATTAAACAAGAATTCATAGCCCAACTTGATCTCAGACACTCTAGGACGAATTGCCTACGACAATTTCTTCGTAATGAGCATCACTCCTTAGAAGACCAGAAGTTAAGGAAATTTACGATGGTGTGGTTCGTGAATATTAAGAGTTAGATCATATGAGGCCAGTTTCGACAACGTCGACAAACTCTACGGTTTGTTATCTGCCTCATCACCCCGTTATCAATCCCGATAAACAAACAACCAAATTAAGGGTAGTTTTTAACGCATCTAACAAAACATCTAATGGGAAAAGCCTCAACGACATTCTTCACGTCGGTCCGACTTTACAACTGGACTGGGTCCTCCTCATAATTCGATGAAGATTATATAAATATGTTTTTAATTGTGACATTACCCAAATGTATCGCCAGATACGGGTAGACCCAGCTCATACTTCTCTTCAAAGGATTCTGTTTCGGGATTCTCCCAATAATCCTATACAGGACTATGAGTTACAAACTGTAACTTTCGGAGTTAACTGTGCCCCTTACTTAGCCATTTGGACTTTGTTACAGTTAGCTCAAGATACTGAATCCGATTTTCCGCTGGCGGCACACATCCGGATGTGGTGTACATCCGTATCATTGCTTCCAATGGTGAAATTTTTACATTTTTGCTTTCTAGCAAAACAAAAGTAGCACCGATCAAATCAATTTCACTGCCTCGATTAGAATTATGTGGTGCAGTTTTAGCTTCAGAACTGTATAAATCGATCGTAGCTGAAATTGATATATCCTTTCGAAAAGTTTATTGTTGGACCGATTCTACGATCGTCCTTTCATGGTTAAAGAAAACCCCTTCGACATGATCCACTTTCGTTGCAAATAGGGTATGTAGGATACATGAAAATGTTGGTCAAAGTAATTGGTATCACGTACGATCTTAAGACAATACTGCTGTCTTAGGCAGCCGAGGACTTTCACGGTCAGAGTTGTCGTTGTCAGAAATTTGGTGGCATGGACCACAATGGCTTCGTCAGGATTCGTCTCAGTGGGATATTCAACATACTCTTGTTCCTGATACGAACATTGAAATGCGCCCAGCAAGGTGCCATGTTCCTTTCTTTTCGGAACATAAGGATATATTGGATGATTTTTCAGATCTGGATAGGGCGCTACGCGCTGTTGCAATGTTCTACCGTTACTTCCATAAAGTCCATCCTTCGCATAGAGGTCGACATACTTTCGATGGAAAATATCCTACAGCCACTGAAATAAAAAATTCAAGATTACGTCTTGCCATAGTAGCTCAGAAAGTTCATTTTCCGAATGAGTACGATTGTCTACTAAATAAAAGGCCATTGAATTCCAAAAGCTCTCTGCTCCCTCTTAATCCTATGTTAGATGATATGGGAGTTATGCGGCTCAATGGACGCTTAGCGCAATGCCCAACATTGCCTCTCGCAGAGAAACATCAAATTATATTACCATACAATTGCAGATTTTCTCTTCTGTTGGTAGAATACTTCCACCGTATTTCCTTTCACGGAGGAATTCAATTAGTCTTTCGTATGTTACGCATGCAATATTGGATACCTAAAGCAACATCGTTGATTCGTAAGGTTACAAGAATATGCAAACCTTGCATTTTAGAACAGAAAAGGTCATGTTCTCAAATTATGGCATCTCTACCTCTGGAGAGAACTGTCATTACCAGACCATTTGCCACTACAGGTATAGATTTTGCTGGTCCTTTCTATCTCAAGTCGTTTACAGGTCGTTGTTGTAGAATTAAGAAAGGCTACGTATGTGTATTTGTTTTCTTTTCTACGAAAGCTATACATCTTGAAGTCACCTCAGATTTGTCGACGACAAAATTTTAAGAGGCATTTCATCGATTTATTTCACGCCGTGGTTGCCCAAAAACAATTTTCTCGGACAACGGCACCAATTTAGTTGGCGCGTCTAGAGAGTTAGAGCGTGATTTTAAGACTGTACTTCATGAAGGTCGTGATAGGGTTTGTTCACAGTATAGCTATCAGGAACTCTCATGGAAATTTATCCCAGCTGGAGCACCACATATGGGTGGGCTCTGGGAAGCTGCGGTTAAAAGTTTTAAGTTGCACTTTAGGAAACACGCTAGCAACCAAAAATATACTTTCGAAGAGTTATCAACGATACTCGCTCGAATTGAAGCGTGACTAAACTCTCGCCCTCTATGTCCGATGAATGATAGTCCCGAAAACGCTGTAGCGCTAACACCGGGTCATTTTCTAATAGGGTCGCCAATACTTGCTCCTGTAGAGCCATTAATTGACGAAGCTCCGTTGCATATCGTGATTCGGTATCGTAAAATAAAAGCGCTTACTCAACAATTCTGCCAACGGTGGAAAGAAGAGTACCTAAAAAGCCTCCATAAACGCTATAAATGACAGTATCCACAGCGCGATATACAAACGGATGATATCGTAGTAATTCGTCAAGAACAATTACCTCCCACATCGTGGACATTAGGTCGCGTAATTAACGTTTATCCCGGTAGCGACGGTCACGTTCGAGTCGCCGATGTACGAACCGAAAACGGAATTGTAAGACGACCAGTAGTCAAATTGGTCATTTTGACCAATTAAAATAAATAAATTGTTTAATTCTCTTCACTTCGCGGCCCCCTATGGCTGCTACTCTTCCCGACTATGAGGGTCTCACCCCCAGGTCTGACGAGGAAAGAGAAGTTGACGTTCCATTGGCACCATCTCAGGAGGTATCGTCAAACCCTACTGCGGAAACGACCTCGACAGAGCCAGGTCCTATGGCTGAGCCCTCGGAAGCTGACACTCCCATTCCACCAGGAGATTCCACCAGCGCCCCTCTCACAAAAATTGGAAGACCCGATCCAGGCCGGGAGCACTGAATCCGTCTCTCCCTCAGAGGAAATAACGGGTTCCAGTGTAAAACCTGTTGGCGCACATCCAGAGGCATCGCCGGTTTCTGAAATAGTCAAACGAAATACGGACTCAAATTCCGCTTTAAAAGCGTCGAAATGCCCTCTTTGTCATAAAGCTCATCCATTGAGGAGGTGCAGAAGATTCCGAAGTATGTCCTTGGAGAAAAAGGTCAGGACGTTGGTCTCTCTCTCGTTGTCCGTCTGTAGTGAGGTACAACCCTGTACACACATTCAGCATCCAACCAATGGTAACCCTGGGTCCCACTGTTGTGTGCAACTTGGTGTTCGGTGATCGACGTTATCCAGTATGGGCCCTGTTGGATCCGTGTGCAGGTAACAGTCGTATCTGTCGATCCTTGGTAGAGTCAATGCAGCTCTCTCCGATTAATGTTGACCAGGACCAGTACTGTCCCCTCAACTTGGAGTCCTTTTACAGTCGAAGTAAGAGACGGTTAGTGTCTGCAAGGGTATCCGACTTGCAGCACATCATAACTCCATCAGCAACAGCTTCGGAGACCATTAAGGACCACTACGGTGGCATGATGCTAGCGGATCCCCATTTTTTCAGGGCTGGCCGCATTGCTATGGTGTTAGGCCCGGATGTTTACCCCCGAATCATGAAGCCACAAACATATGCGAGTCCGGGTTTCCCATGGAAACAGCTCACCATTTTTGGTTGGGTTGTCTCCGGTACATGTCCCATGTGACCCCTATTTTGATCGCAGCCATACGGTGTCCCGCGACCTGCGTGCTTTACGAGCTCCTATTTTATATGTAGTGTGAAAACAATAATCTAATTGCGTTGGCTCTCCGAGCATCTTATTTTTGAAAAAATGAATTAAAAAATATATATATATATATATACACATATAATTTTAACTAAAATTACTTTTATTACCATTTTGTTTTAGATTTATATAATTCTATCTAGTTGCAACATGGCTAGATGTTGCAATGCTGGCGGCAATGTTTAATTTAAAAATCAAACTTTGTTTTGTGTTCGTTTTCTAATTTTCATAAATTTGCATACGTTAGAATTTCTTTGCTACTTTGAAGTACAACTTTGCGCGTACAGTACAAAGTAGTACTGTCAAACTTCTAACGAGTAACTAATGCATTGAGCGCCACTTTACAACACCTACGATTTTCGTTGTGTTTACATTTTAATTCGTTTTCGAATCTCTCTCAAGCAACAGCTTATACAAAGGTGAATATTATCTACGATAATATTTTAACCCAAATTCCTCAATAAAACCAATATTATTTTTAATTAATTACTGCCAAATTTTGTGTTTTTATTTCTTCTTTTTTTCATATTTATTTGCTACGCAAACACTATGTAAAGAAATGCAAGAAATGTCAAATAGCAAAAACAACTACACATACAAAAACGCCAATGACTATTACTCAAACACCTTCAGGTGCTTTTGATACCGTTATTATTGACACTATAGGACCTTTACTAAGAACTGAAAATGGTAACGAGTATGCCGTAACGTTAATTTGCGATCTCACAAAATACCTTGTAGCAATTCCAGTTCACGATAAAAGTTCAAAAACGGTAGCAAAAGCCATAGTTGAACATTTTATTCTGCACTACAGGCCAATGAAGACGTTCATAACGGACCAAGGTACAGAATATAGAAATGCTCTAATGACGGACATTTGTAAATACCTTAAAATTTATAAATTGACATCAACCGCTCATCACCACCAAACCCTGGAAACAGTAGAGCGCAGCCATAGAACATTAAATGAGTATGTACGTTCATACATATCTGTAGACATTAATGACTGGGATGTTTGGTTGAAATATTTCCAATATTGTTACAATACAACACCATCAACAGTACACCAATACTGTACTTTTGAACTAGTATATGGAAAAATCCCTACATCATTAATAAATTTGGAAAATGTAGATAACGTAAATCCCTTGTATAATTTAGATGACTATGCAAAGGAAATTAAATATAGATTGCAAACAGCGTAGAAACGCGCAAAATTAATGATAGAAAGTTATAAAACAAAACAGAAAAATTATATGATAGAACAACAAATGACTTTAATATAGAAGTAGGAAACCTACTTTTATTAAGGAATGAAGTAGGACATAAACTACAGAGTAAATATTTAGGACCATATACGGTAACTGACGTAAATGATAGAAATAATGTAAAAATTAGGGATAGTAAAGGAAGGCAACAACAAGCTCATAAAGACAGATTAAAATTATTTAATAAATAGAAAAGCAAAAAAACATTAAGGACCACTACGGTGGCATGATGCTAGCGGATCCCCAGTTTTTCAGGGCTGGCCGCATTGCTATGGTGTTAGGCCCGGATGTTTACCCCCGAATCATGAAGCCACAAACATATGCGAGTCCGGGTTTCCCATGGGCACAGCTCACCATTTTTGGTTGGGTTGTCTCCGGTACATGTCCCATGTGACCCCTATTTTGATCGCAGACCTGCGTGCTTTACGAGCTCCTATTTTATATGTAGTGTGAAAACAATAATCTAATTGCGTTGGCTCTCCGAGCATCTTATTTTTGAAAAAATGAATTAAAAAAAAATATATATATACACATATAATTTTAACTAAAATTGCTTTTATTACCATTTTGTTTTAGATTTATATAATTCTATCTAGTTGCAACATGGCTAGATGTTGCAATGCTGGCGGCAATGTTTAATTTAAAAATCAAACTTTGTTTTGTGTTCGTTTTCTAATTTGCATACGTTAGAATTTCTTTGCTACTTTGAAGTACAACTTTGCGCTTACAGCACAAAGTAGTACTGTCAAACTTCTAACGAGTAACTAATGCATTGAGCGCCACTTTACAACACCTACGATTTTCGTTGTGTTTACATTTTAATTCGTTCTCGAATCTCTCTCAAGCAACAGCTTATACAAAGGTGAATATTATCTACGACAATATTTTAACCCAAATTCCTCAATAAAACCAATATTATTTTTAATTAATTACTGCCAAATTTTGTGTTTTTATTTCTTCTTTTTTCATATTTATTTGCTACGCAAACACTATGTAAAGAAATGCAAGAAATGTCAAATAGCAAAAACAACTACACATACAAAAACGCCAATGACTATTACTCAAACACCTTCAGGTGCTTTTGATACCGTTATTATTGACACTATAGGACCTTTACCAAGAACTGAAGATGGTAACGAGTATGCCGTAACGTTAATTTGCGATCTCACAAAATACCTTGTAGCAATTCCAGTTCACGATAAAAGTTCAAAAACGGTAGCAAAAGCCATAGTTGAACATTTTATTCTGCACTACAGGCCAATGAAGACGTTCATAACGGACCAAGGTACAGAATATAGAAATGCTCTAATGACGGACATTTGTAAATACCTTAAAATTGATAAATTGACATCAACCGCTCATCACCACCAAACCCTGGAAACAGTAGAGAGCAGCCATAGAACATTAAATGAGTATGTACGTTCATACATATCTGTAGACATTAATGACTGGGATGTTTGGTTGAAATATTTCCAATATTGTTACAATACAACACCATCAACAGTACACCAATACTGTACTTTTGAACTAGTATATGGAAAAATCCCTACATCATTAATAAATTTAGAAAATGTAGATAACGTAAATCCCTTGTATAATTTAGATGACTATGCAAAGGAAATTAAATATAGATTGCAAACAGCGTAGAAACGCGCAAAATTAATTATAGAAAGTTATAAAACAAAACAGAAAAATTATATGATAGAACAACAAATGACTTTAATATAGAAGTAGGAAACCTACTTTTATTAAGGAATGAAGTAGGACATAAACTACAGAGTAAATATTTAGGACCATATACGGTAACTGACGTAAATGATAGAAATAATATAAAAATTAGGGATAGTAAAGGAAGGCAACAGCAAGATCATAAAGATAGATTAAAATTATTTAATAAATAGAAAAACAAAACAAACATTAAGGACCACTACGGTGGCATGATGCTAGCGGATCCCCAGTTTTTCAGGGCTGGCCGCATTGCTATGGTGTTAGGCCCGGATGTTTACCCCCGAATCATGAAGCCACAAACATATGCGAGTCCGGGTTTCCCATGGGCACAGCTCACCATTTTTGGTTGTGTTGTCTCCGGTACATGTCCCATGTGACCCCTATTTTGATCGCAGACCTGCGTGCTTTACGAGCTCCTATTTTATATGTAGTGTGAAAACAATAATCTAATTGCGTTGGCTCTCCGAGCATCTTATTTTTGAAAAAATGAATTAAAAAAATATATATATATACACATATAATTTTAACTAAAATTACTTTTATTACCATTTTGTTTTAGATTTATATAATTCTATCTAGTTGCAACATGGCTAGATGTTGCAATGCTGGCGGCAATGTTTAATTTAAAAATCAAACTTTGTTTTGTGTTCGTTTTCTAATTTTCATAAATTTGCATACGTTAGAATTTCTTTGCTGATTTGAAGTACAACTTTGCGCTTACAGCACAAAGTAGTACTGTCAAACTTCTAACGAGTAACTAATGCATTGAGCGCCACTTTACAACACCTACGATTTTCGTTGTGTTTACATTTTAATTCGTTCTCGAATCTCTCTCAAGCAGCAGCTTATACAAAGGTGAATATTATCTACGATAATATTTTAACCCAAATTCCTCAATAAAACCAATATTATTTTTAATTAATTACTGCCAAATTTTGTGTTTTTATTTCTTCTTTTTTTCATATTTATTTGCTACGCACACACTATGTAAAGAAATGCAAGAAATGTCAAATAGCAAAAACAACTACACATACAAAAACGCCAATGACTATTACTCAAACACCTTCAGGTGCTTTTGATACCGTTATTATTGACACTATAGGACCTTTACCAAGAACTGAAAATGGTAACGAGTATGCCGTAACGTTAATTTGCGATCTCACAAAATACCTTGTAGCAATTCCAGTTCACGATAAAAGTTCAAAAACGGTAGCAAAAGCCATAGTTGAACATTTTATTCTGCACTACAGGCCAATGAAGACGTTCATAACGGACCAAGGAACAGAATATAGAAATGCTCTAATGACGGACATTTGTAAATACCTTAAAATTGATAAATTGACATCAACCGCTCATCACCACCAAACCCTGGAAACAGTAGAGCGCAGCCATAGAACATTAAATGAGTATGTACGTTCATACATATCTGTAGACATTAATGACTGGGATGTTTGGTTGAAATGTTTCCAATATTGTTACAATACAACACCATCAACAGTACACCAATACTGTACTTTTGAACTAGTATATGGAAAAATCCCTACATCATTAATAAATTTAGAAAATGTAGATAACGTAAATCCCTTGTATAATTTAGATGACTATGCAAAGGAAATTAAATATAGATTGCAAACAGCGTAGAAACGCGCAAAATTAGTGATAGAAAGTTATAAAACAAAACAGAAAAATTATATGATAGAACAACAAATGACTTTAATATAGAAGTAGGAAACCTACTTTTATTAAGGAATGAAGTAGGACATAAACTACAGAGTAAATATTTAGGACCATATACGGTAACTGACGTAAATGATAGAAATAATATAAAAATTAGGGATAGTAAAGGAAGGCAACAACAAGCTCATAAAGATAGATTAAAATTATTTAATAAATAGAAAAACAAAACACATTTGATCAAATGTGTTAAAAACGAAAAAAAAATTAAAAAAAAAGAATACAGAATATTTTAAATATAAATGTTAATTATAATAAAAATATGAAATACGTAAATATAATACAATATAAGAATAAGAAGATGTATAAAATACAACTAAAAACCTAGTATATAAGAAACTAAGTTAAAGAATGATAATCCAATTTCACATTGTATCATCATTCTTCTAAAAAGGGAAGGTGTAGTGATATTATTCACCAATAATACTTTAATATTATTCATCAACAAAGAGTCACTGACTTCACTCATTCATGTTGTCGGTGGTCAGTTACTCCAAATACCTCTTGGTGTCGTATGACATATTTCGTTCACACGTCCAAAGACAATTGTCGTTCTGATTTTGACATTGTTGCAATATGATCCCGCACGCGTACACTCACACAAATACAATTAATGTAGTATTTAGATATTATATACCCTAGACAGACGGCAGAGTTAATTTGCATTAAAAATTTCTTAATTTGAATTAATTTTTCACCCTGACAGACGATAGTTTCTGCATTTATGAAACAGCTGTTTGTGTTGTTTGTTTGTACACAGCAGACCATTTCATAAAGCTTTACAAAAGTTCGCCAAAATATGCGAAACAAATACACTTTCTACCATTGACATTTTCACCACGATGAGGCAAAAATAAATTTAATTTATTCGCGATATTTTTGAGTCTTTTTAATGTTATAAAAATATTGCAAAACTTTAAAAAACATTTGAAGAAGATATAATTTTCGATAGAATTGGTATGGTGGGTAATGACATTTTTTGTGAAAAGAAAAATTTTAAAAAGAAATTTGTTAGAAGGCTTTAAAAACTATTAGCTGCTATTCTACTGGCGAAAGACCACTACTTGTATTGAAGAAACCCGAAAATTATTGATTTGCTTTCCTTTTTTATTTTCTTAAACATGGAAATGTGACAAAAGACAATTGATTTTCAACAGCATTGCCATATTGAAATTGCTAAATTCAGTTTAAATTTCCTTTGATTTTGTGCATTAAGAATGTGGATAATGCACGAATTATTTTGAATTAAGGCAGTTAATGCAAATTAACGCTGCCGTCTGTCTAGGGTATTATTCTTATAAATGTAAATTATGATTTAGTATAAATAGACATAATAATTTCGAAATAGAAATAATCAATCATTCACTGTTAATCAACCACTGTATTATTTCGCTCTACAGATAAGTGGGTGTGTATGAGAGAACACAAAAGAAAAAAAAGACACCACTCAAAGTACCGTTGGCCCACTACATTCCTCGTGATTTTTGATATTGGAAGACTTACCTCAAATTTTATAGGAATGCCCGGCCATGAGACTTCTGGGCTGTGGGAGATCCCCACGTGGAAAAATAAAACCTTCCGCATATCGACCCTTGCAACATTTACTCAGCACAGTGTCGAAGTTTTGTTCCGTCGGTAGGGCCATCAGGGGGCTGTAGACGGCGGGCGTACCTAACAAAAATTTATACACTGTTAAAATATGTTCATTTCTATTAAATATTAGTATTACTTAACCCAGCAACTATTTCTCTTTAGCGAAAAATAGTTCAGAGACCCATTATTTAATTTCTTGTAAAAAGAATTTAAATTAAAAGTATGATTGTTGTTGGCGTTTTTTATTGTTGGACTGCAGAATTTTACATATTTGTGTTTATTTCAGCTTGAGTCCATATATTGTTGTATTCAAGTATTTGAAAAACAACAAAATGTTTTACAGTGGACATGAAATTGATTAGTTGCGGGCGGAGGATAGGGAATACTATAGTTTCAGTTGTCACCAAACAGCTTCATCAGTTCCCTATTTTGCCGACTCTGTATCGATAAACAGGTTAATATGCCCATCCAGCAAATTAAACAAAATGAGAAATTGCCAGGCTAAGCAACTATGACTGACTATCAGATGAAGCACCACTGAAAGTATTTCGTAGCTACCGTATCGCCACTGAATGTTTTTTGTAAAATATTGGAATATAAAGGAAATTGGTGACACATTCGGGGTAATATAAAAGGCAAAAAGGGGGAAATTCGCAATTTAGTGTTGCAGAGATAACCGCTGAATACCTAACCCCTAATGCAGTTGCAAGTTTAAAAACGCGCATAAAAGTGATAGCCAGAATAAAAAGTGTAACGTTTATTCAACATATGCTTGTGAATGTACAAATAAAAAGTGAGCAAAAATTTTATTTGACAATGGGAGAAAATAAAGTCTAATGTGTATGTTATTTATTAAGGTTCCCAACAATATACGTTATAGTCACTGGTCTCCAATAATTCCAAAGTGGGGACCAGTTTTATTTTTTTTTTGTGCTGCCCATTCCTTTTGATGTTGGTTTACTTCTGTTTGGTGCTGTGCTAGCTTGTGGCCTTGTGTTTATTTGGTTGACCCAGCTCTTTGCTTGTGGCAGTAGCCAGCTGGTGTGATATTGTTTGCGGTGGTGGAGTTGGTAGAGTTGGTGCCAGCTGAGCCAAAAATACATATCATCAATTCCTATTATGCGTTTGTAAAGTCTCTGGAGACGTTCCATAATTTGCCACTTTATGAGAAAAACAGGTAATCTGTGTTTGTGACGATTAATTGTTTATACACAGCAAAACAACAGTGGTTATCTGAAAAACAACGGAAAGAAATAAAACACTAATAGTTTTATTATTTGACCAATATTTGGAATTAAATTAAACTTGGAAATTTAGAGAATGAACAATTAAGCCGATAGGCAATATATACGAAAAAATCTTGATGAAAAATTAAACTTTTTAACATCTAAATTAATTATATGCAACATGTATGTGTTTGATAGAAGTTTGAATTAATCTTATGTTCAACCCTTATGAAATATTTACTGTACTCTGTACATTTAGTCTTTAACTTGATGTATACGTGTTTTGTGATTGAAATTTAAATTGAATCGAGGAAAGGATGAGTTCATCTCTATATCACATCGATAAACTCGATGGAAGTAATTATGATTCATGGGCGATCCAAATGAAAAGTGTATTGATACACAGTGGACAATGGCATATTGTCAACCGATCAACAAAGGCGGAATCAATTACAGAAGCTAAGGCTAAAGCAAATTTTGAGTTGGAACACGAAAAGGCACTTGCTACGATTTGTCTAAGTGTTAAGGCATCACAGTTATATTACATCAAAAACAGTAAGACATCGCGTCAAGCTTGGACGGCATTGGAAGAAGTCTATAAACCCCGAGGACCAATAGGGAAGGTAACCCTGCATAAGAAACTTCTCAATTTGTCAATGGACGCAGACGATATGACGAAGCATATCAACACATTCATGGAAATTGCAGAGAAATTGTCGGAGATTGGAATTGAAATGCAAGAAGAGTTTCTGAGCATTATATTGCTTCTAGTTTGCCACAACATTTCGAAAACTTCGTGATTGCTATGGAAAAGAGGGACAGTTTACCATCATTGAATGTGTTGAAGCACAAACTCCTAGAGGAAGGCGAACGCAGAAAAAATGAAAAAGACAACAGCGCTCAACAGGCGTTTGCTATTAAAACGCATCACAAGAAAGAAAAGCAAAAATTTAAGGGGAAATGCTTTGTATGTGGTATGGTAGGTCATTACGGAAAAAACATAAAAAACAAGAACAACAAGAATCGCTCTCTGTGTTTGCGCTGACTGATTCTTTGCGCAGAACTCAATGGTTTGTCGACTCAGGCGCCACAGCACACATGTGCAACAATCGGAACATGTTTGTTAGTTTTGAAGACTTCAAAGAGAAAATCAGTTTGGCTGGAAACAACTTCATAACTGCTGTTGGAAGGGGAGATGTTCGATTGAAATCTAGCAAGTACGATATTATTCTCCGGAACGTTTTGCACTCTCCCGAGTTGCAGGGAAATTTTATCTCTGTTGGCAAAGCAGCTGAAAGTGGATTGGTTGCAACGTTTAACAATACGGCTGCATACATTAAATAGAACAACAGCGTCATACTCAAAGCAACCAAGGAGAATGGTCTGTTTGTGGTTGATAGTGTTTCAGATCAGCTTTTGGCTATGGATTTCAAATGGCATCATCCGTATCCGCTACCCTTTCCGAAAGAAAGTTCAACTAAGACGACAGAAATATTAGAGCTGGTGCACAGTGACGTGTACGGACCAATAAATGTTAACTCTGTTGGAGGGTCGAAGTATTTTCTAACATTTATAGATGACAAGTCAAGTCGTATTTTCGTATATTTTCTCAAGCATAAGTCTGAGGTTTTTAAGAAATTCAAGATGTTTAAATCTCTAGTAGAACGACAGACAGGAAAAAAGATAAAAATCAGCGACAATTGACGGTGCCGTACACGCCTCAACAGAACGGTGTGGCAGAACGAGCCAAAAGAACATTGGTTGAAATGGCGCGGTCCATGATGTTACACGCTGGTGTGCCAAAGTCATTGTGGCAGAGGACATTGCTGTTTGTCTACGAAACAGAAGCCCAACAAGCATTTTTGGGAATATTACGCCATACGAGGTTTGGTATGGACGAAAAACGAACGTTAACCATTTACGCACATTTGGTTCTGTAGCAGTTGCATTAAATAAAAAACAGAAGAAGAAGTTCGAAGCTCGAGGACAACAATACATTATTGTTGGTTACTCTAATGTGTCTAAAGCATACCGCTTATATGACAAGCATGCACATAATGTAGTCGAATGTCGTGACGTCATATTTGATGAGAGCTAACTTGGTGGTGGTGGTTGCAACGAGAGCGAGCAAGCGGTTGATCGTATTGATGTAAGTGAGTATATCTTAACTTCATCGGACAAGAAAAAGGTGGATGATTTGTGTTTCAGCGGCAATGACAACAACAATGAAAGTAACGATGATGGTTTGTGTGTCGGCGGCAATGACAACAACAATGATGAACAGGCAGAACATGCTGATGAAATTGATGAGTTTGATACGGCTGGAAAAGAGAGCGAGGAGCAAGAGGAAACAAGCAGTGACGATCAAATTCAACCCCCAAAATATGGTGTATGAAGACGCCGAATAATAAGAACTGGACAACTTGGCAGGCCGAGAAAAGTTAAAAATCAATTGTATACAATTATCCACAGTAAAATTCCTGAAAGTGTAGATGAAGCAACTTCTTGTGCAGAGGCAAGTAATTGGAAAACAGCTATAAGAGCTGAAATTAATGCTTCAAAGAAAAATGATACTTGGAGTTTGGTCGATTTACCAGCAGGTCGGAAACCGATTAGAAATTTAGTGGGTATTTGCGCTGAAAAGAGACCAAGACGGCAACATTGAAAGGTACAAGGCACGTTTGGTTGCAAAGGGCTGTAGTCAAAAATTTGGTGTTGACTATAAGGAGACATCCTCGCAAGTTGTGCGATATGTACAGTACGTACGTTATTAGCAGTAGCTGTGGAACAAGAATGTATGTTCATCAAGTAGACATCAGGGGCTCAATTCTGTTTCTTTGAAAATGTGAAATGAAAACTTTTATAAAGGAGAAAATTGTCAAATGAAAAAACTCATAAAGGAAATATTTTTCATTTCAAATTTTCATAGAACAAGAATCCAGCCGCTGTACCGCATACCTCAACAGTAAACTTGATGATGAAATTTACATGGTTCAACCTGAGGGTTTTTTAGAAAAAAATCAACCAGATAAGATACTAAAGTTAAACAAGACTATTTATGGGCTGAAACAATCAGGTGGAAATTGGAATGAACTGCTTGATGGAGTGCTTCGGCGAATAGTTTTTAATGCATGTGACAACGAACCATGTCTCTATAAGAAAGATTTAAACGGTAAGCTCATGTTAGTAGCGGTTTATGTAGATGACTTGATTATTGCGTGTAAATGCAAGGAGGAAATTGAAGAGTTCAAGATAAAATTATCTGAAGAGTTTGAAGTGACAGCGTCCGTGCCACTTACTCTCAAAATTTTACAAGGTTTATGTTTAGTATATAAACGATCTGAGATGAAGATAACAGGATTTACTGATGCTGACTGGGACAGCAGTTCGGTCGACAGAAAATCATACACTGGTTATCTCTTTTATATTACTCAATGTTTGGTATCGTGAGAGTCAAAGAAACAACAAACAGTTGCCATGAGAACAACAGAGGCAGAATACATTTCAATGTCGAACGCATCGAAGGAAGGACTTAACGTGGACAACCAGGGAGCAATAAAGCTAGCGTTGAATCCAGTATACCACAACCGCACAAAGCACATCGATATAAAATACCACCATGTGAGAGAAGTTGTACGGAAGGGCGGAATCCAATTGATGTATTGTCCAACAAGCGAGATGGTGGCAAATATTATGGCGAAGAATTTGTCAAAGCAGAAACATACATATTTTGTACAACTTATGAATTTGAAATAAATAAATTAGTTTATTTTGGTTTTAGTGTAAAATAACATCCATGCTGATGAGGAGTATTGAAGTTTGTATCCGCCATGCAACATGTATGTGTTTGATAGAAGTTTGAATTAATCTTATGTTCAACCCTTATGAAATATTTACTTTAGTATTTAACTTGATATTACACAATAAAGATCTCAAACAAATACAAATTTATGTTGTGTTGTCCTTTGTAATACTTATACCTTTGTGAGGATACTGTAACGCCAGCCATTGTTTTATTTTAGAGTAAAGGAAACATATAGGGAAAACTAGAGAGATAGCTTGCTATTAGTTGAAAGCCAATTGGCTAGATATACCTTTATAAAAGAGCTCATTTATAATAGGTGTATATGATGAATGCAGACGAAGTACTCTAGGTTTCTCTAAATACCATTATCAGTTTTTCATTTAATTTTTTTCTTCCTGTTATTCCTGGTTTTAGACTATTCTTTTTTTATTGATCAGACGGTAAAAAAATCATACCTAGCTTTAAGAAATTCTTGTTACTAAATAAAAACAACATGTTGTGAACTTGTAAAATTCAAATAATCATGTGTTCATCTGTGTATTGAAGAGGGACTTCCTAATTAGGTAAAGAGGTGAGTGTGTGTGGGGTTTTCAATAAGACGAATATTAAAGGATAGTTGAAAACCAAGGAAGGGTGGGCAAATGTGGGAGTAGAACCACCAACTCTCCCTTGTTTAAGCAGGTGTCGTATTTGTTAGTATGTGTTTATATTGTGAATTTCAAAATTCGTGTTCGCCCTGAAGTATTAAGATGTGGCTGGTTGAGGACCAGACCCCGAGACCGCTAGCAGCCGGAGGAGCCTGCTTAACGCCGCCTACAGGAGCTTGTAACAAAATCCGGCCAAAATCTACAATATTTCCCACACAAAAATAAATCCTCTTATTGTGGATTTATTTTAAATCCGGCATAAATCCTCGTATACAACTCTGTTTTTTGCAACCTGTTTGCTAGAAAATACAAAAAGTTGCAAGCTGGCACAAGATACCAGGTAGATGCATCGGTGAATTGCTATAACAAAAATAATTTAATAGTACGTTTATATATAGCCGGATTAACAAACCCACTGGGTTTCAAACGTCAGTTCCTTTGCGTATACGTCAAATAAAATCTCATTAAGAAGGTTTACCCTGCAAAAGGCTATAATGTAAACATGACCTAAAATGTCAAAATTTGTAAACAAGGCGAAAATTAAATTTGCTTTGATATAAAAAGTTGATTTTAATCAACCAAGACTAACAGGCTGTTTCTCTATGTCGAAACGAAAATGTGTGCTAATGAAACACTACCAAACTCGTGTGTGTATTTTCAAATTTGTTTCTGTTTTGAAGCAAAAGTAAAGGTAATAATTTTTTGAAACCTAAAGTTTGGATGTTTTTCATTCGCACACATTTTCGTCTCGACATACAGAAACATGCAGTTATATTTACGAGTCTAAACGATAAAATAATTCTTTATTTGCTTATTAGTTAGCATTAGTAGATCCCTTGTATAATTTAGATGACTATGCAAAGGAAATTAAATATAGATTGCAAACAGCGTAGAAACGCGCAAAATTAATGATAGAAAGTTATAAAACAAAACAGAAAAATTATATGATAGAACAACAAATGACTTTAATATAGAAGTAGGAAACTTAGTAGAAACTTAGTTTTATTAAGGAATGAAGTAGGACATAAACTACAGAGTAAATATTTAGGACCATATACGATAACTGACGTATATGATAGAAATAATATAAAAATTAGGGATAGTAAAGGAAAGCAACAACAAGCTCATAAAGATAGATTAAAATTATTTAATAAATAGAAAAACAAAACACATTTGATCAAATGTGTTAAAAACAAAAAAATGTTAAAAAAAGAATACAGAATATTTTAAATATAAATGTTAATTATAATAAAAATATGAAATACGTAAATATAATACAATATAAGAATAAGAAGATGTATAAAATAAAACTAAAAACCTAGTATATAATAAACTAAGTTAAAGAATGATAATCCAATTTCACATTGTATCATCATTCTTCTAAAAAGGGAAGGTGTAGTGATATTATTCACCAATAATACTTTAATATTATTCACCAACAAAGAGTCACTGACTTCACTCATTCATGTTGTCGGTGGTCAGTTACTCCAAATACCTCTTGGTGTGACATATTTCGTTCACACGTCCAACGACAATTGTCGTTCTGATTTTGACATTGTTGCAATATGATCCCGCACGCGTACACTCACACAAATACAATTAATGTAGTATTTAGATATTATATACCCTAGACAGACGGCAGAGTTAATTTGCATTAAAAATTTCTTAATTTGAATTAATTTTTCACCCTGACAGATAGTTTCTGCATTTGAAACAGCTGTTTGTGTTGTTTCTTTGTACCCAGCAGACCATTTCATAAAGCTTTACAAAAGTTCGCCAAAATATGCGAAACAAATACACTTTCTACCA
The DNA here is from genome assembly GCF_047663935.1 of Musca autumnalis. Lineage (NCBI taxonomy): Eukaryota > Metazoa > Arthropoda > Insecta > Diptera > Muscidae > Musca > Musca autumnalis. Next base: position 160,710,127 of record NW_027411977.1, on the reverse strand, counting down.
TTGACATTTTCACCACGATTAGGCAAAAATAAATTTAATTTCTCATTTTGTTTATTTTCTGGATGGGCTTATTGACCTGTTTATCGATACAGAGTCGGCGGAAAAGGGAACTGATGAAGTTGTTTGGTGACAACTGAAACTATAGTATTCCCTACCATCCGCCCGCAACTAATCAATTTCATATCCACTGTAAAACATTTTGTTGTTATTCAAATTCTTGAATACAACAATATATGGGCTCAAGCTGAAATAAACACAAAGATGATAAAAGTATGATGCTAGCGCGCACCATGTGAACCAAAAAACAGAATGAAGAAAAGGAAATGCATGGTGTTGCCAGGCTAAGCAAATAGTATGTGGATGGCTGACTATCAGATGAAGCACCACTGAAAGTATTTCGTAGCTACCGTATCGCAATTGAATGTTTTTTTTAATATTGGAATATAAAGGAAAATGGTGACAAATTCGGTGTAATATAAAAGGCAAAAAGAGGGAAATTCGCAATTTAGTGTTGCAGAGATAACCGCTGAATACCTAACCCCTAATGCAGTTGCAAGTTTAAAAACGCGCATAAAAGTGATAGCCAGAATAAAAAGTGTAACGCTTATTCAACATATGCTTGTGAACGTACAAATAAAACGTACAAATAAAAAGTGAGCAAAAATTTTATTTGACAATGGGAGAAAATAAAGTCTAATGTGTATGTTATTTATTAAGGTTCCCAACAATATACGTTATATTCACTGGTCTCCAATAATTCCAAAGTGGGGACCAGTTTTTTTTTTGTGCTGCCCATTGCTTTTGAGATTGGTTTACTTCTGTTTGGTGCTGTGCTAGCTTGTGGCCTTGTGTTTATTTGGTTGACCCAGCTCTTTGCTTGTGCCAGTAGCCAGCTAATGTGATATTGTTTGCGGTGTTGGAGTTGGTAGAGTTGGTGCCAGCTGAGCCAAAAATACATATCATCAATTCCTATTATGCGTTTGTAAAGTCTCTGGAGACGTACCATAATTTGCCACTTTATGAGAAAAACAGGTAATCTGTGTTTGTGACGATTAATTGTTTATACACAGCAAAACAACAGTGGTTATCTGAAAAACAACGGAAAGAAATAAAACACTAATAATTTTATTATTTGACCAATATTTGGAATTAAATTAAACTTGGAAATTTAGAGAATGAACCATTAAGCCGATAGGCAATATATACGAAAAAATCTTGATGAAAAATTAAACTTTTTAACATCTAAATTAATTATATTTTTAATACTACATTTTTAATAATACGCCGTGCAACATGTATGTGTTTGATAGAAGTTTGAATTAATCTTATGTTCAACCCTTATGAAATATTTACTGTACTCTGTACATTTAGTCTTTACTTGATATTGCACAATAGAGATCTCAAACAGGTTATGGGCCCAGAGTGCTTAACAAAGAAAAAAGTTTAAGTGTTTTGTGATTGAAATTTAAATTGAATCGTGGAAAGGATGAGTTCATCTCTATATCACATCGATAAACTCGATGGAAGTAATTATGATTCATGGGCGATCCAAATGAAAAGTGTATTGATACACAGTGGACAATGGCATATTGTCAGCAGATCAACAAAGGCGGAATCAATTACAGAAGCTAAGGCTAAAGCAAATTTCGAGTTGGAACACGAAAAGGCACTTGCTACGATTTGTCTAAGTGTTAAGGCATCTCAGTTATATTACATCAAAAACAGTAAGACATCGCGTTAAGCTTGGAGGGCATTGGAAGAAGTCTATGAACCCCGAGGACCAATACTGAAGGTAACCCTGTATAAGAAACTTCTCAATTTGTCAATGGACGCAGACGATATGACGAAGCATATCAACACATTCATGGAAATTGGAGAAATTGTCGGAGATTGGAATTGAAATGCAAGAAGAGTTTCTGAGCATTATATTGCTTCTAGTCTGCCACAACATTTCGAAAACTTCGTGATTGCTATGGAAACGAGGGACAGTTTACCATCATTGAATGTGTTGAAGCATAAACTCCTAGAGGAAGGCGAACGCAGAAAAAATGAAAAAGACAACAGCGCTCAACAGGCATTTGATATTAAAACGCATCACAAGAAAGAAAAGCAAAAATTTAAGGGGAAATGCTTTGTATGTGGTATGGTAGGTCATTACGGAAAAAACATAAAAAACAAGAACAACAAAAATCGTTCTCTGTGTTTGCGCTGACTGATTCTTTGCGCAGAACTCAATGGTTTGTCGACTCAGGCGCCACGCACACATGTGCAACAATCGGAACATGTTTGTTAGTTTTGAAGACTTCAAAGAGAAAATCAGTTTGGCTGGAAACAACTTCATAACTGCTGTTGGAAGGGGAGATGTTCGATTGAAATCTAGCAAGTACGATGTTATTCTCCGGAACGTTTTGCACTCTCCCGAGTTGCAGGGAAATTTTATCTCTGTTAGCAAAGCAGCTGAAAGTGGATTGGTTGCAACGTTTAACAATACGGCTGCATACATTAAATAGAACAACAGCGTCATACTCAAAGCAACCAAGGAGAATGGTCTATTTGTGGTTGATAGTGTTTCAGATCAGCTTTTGGCTATGGATTTCAAATAGCCATCATCCGTATGGTCATCTCAACGGTAAGAGCCTCGACATATTGTCTAAGCAAGGGATGGTAAAGGGCATGATAGTTTCGAATGGTGAAATTCAAGAAAAATGTAGAACATGCTTGATTAGCAAAGTATACACGCTACCCTTTCCGAAAGAAAGTTCAACTAAGACGACAGAAATATTAGAGCTGGTGCACAGTGACGTGTACGGACCAATAAATGTTAACTCTGTTGGAGGGTCGAAGTATTTTCTAACATTTATAGATGACAAGTCACGTCGTATTTTCGTATATTTTCTCAAGCATAAGTGTGAGGTTTTTGAGAAATTCAAGATGTTTAAATCTCTAGTAGAACGACAGACAGGAAAAAAGATAAAAATCAGCGACAATTGACGGTGCCGTAGGTTTTGCTGATGCTGACTGGGGCAGCAGTTCGGTCGACAGAAAATCACACACCAGTTATCTCTTTTATATTGCTCAATGTTGTTATCGTGAGAGTCAAAGAAACAACAAACAGTTGCCTTGAGTACAACAGGGGCAGAATACATGTCAATGTTGAACGCATCGAAGGAAGCAACATATATTCGTCGTCTGTTAGCAGAGATAGGTGTACTCAGCGACATGTCAGTAACACTTAACGTGGACAACCAGGGAGCAATAAAGCTAGCGTTGAATCCAGTATACCACAACCGCACAAAGCACATCGATATAAAATACCACCATGTGAGAGAAGTTGTACGGAAGGGCGGAATCCAATTGATGTATTGTCCAACAAGCGAGATGGTGGCAGATATTATGACGAAGAATTTGTCAAAGCAGAAACATACATATTTTGTACAACTTATGTATTTGAAATAAATAAATTAGTTTATTTTGTTTCTAGTGTAAAAATACATCCATGTTGAGGAGGAGTATTGAAGTTCGTATCCGCCATGCAACATGTATGTGTTTGATAGAAGTTTGAATTAATCTTATGTTCAAATGTGGGAGTAGAACCACCAACTCTCCCTTGTTTAAGGAGGTGTCGTATTTGTTAGTATGTATTTATGTTGTGAAGTGTAGATTTCAAAATTCGTCTTCGCTCTGAAGTATTAAGCTGTGGCTGGTTGAGGACCAGACCCCGAGACCGCTAGCAGCCGGAGGAGCCTGCTTAACGCCGCCTACAGGAGCTTGTAACAAAATCCGGCCAAAATCTAAAAGATTTCCCATACAAAAATAAATCCTCTTTGTACAATCTCGGGAGTAGGCCGAGTAAGTTGCCTGTAATAGTTGGAACCTTGCGGTGGCAACTCCTTCGATGGTAATGTTGTTAATCAAAGAAAGGCAGGTTGAGGTTATATTTAATAGTTTTGCGGTTGAGCAACAATTCTTTATTGAATCTGTTCTTGACTGTTTGTAGGTTAAAATCCAAGTATGTACTTAAAAGATGGCTATGCTTTTTTTACTTTAGACATTTTCTTAATTATAGACAGAAGGAACAAATGGTATTTAAAACAAGAAATGACAGCCTTTCGTACATTGATTGAGAATTTCAATGCATGTAAGGTTGCCATATTCTGGCGTTAGTGACAGTTGGTTTTTAAATTCAAATTACTTCAGATTGTAAATTCATATTGATCTTAATAACTAAGTTGTTGAACATAGTTCAACATGCCGCCCCCTTAAAATTGGCAGCTTCCGGATATAATCCAACCGAATGCTGAACTTTGCGCTATGGGCATGTTTGAGGACGTCTGGATCAGTCCGGCACGTATAACTTTGGGAATTTGATTTAGTAAAATTTCAATATTGACTGGATTGAAGAAGTGCGGATCCGCTAGATCCGTCAAATGATTATAAATCGGTTGAATCCTTTTTTCTTTAGTTGCTTCAGGTGTAGACATATTTAGTTGTTTCTGTACTTCGCCAGTGATGTGAATTTTTATGGAATCATCGTGAAATGATTGGAGGTTTATGGCGGTGTATGTTTTCCCTGCTCTTTGGATGAGGGGTAAATTTAGTCTTTCCACTAATGTCACGGATATTTTCGTTTGTACAATTCCGGAATATATCATCAAACGCACCTTATCGCATCCTTCAGCTGTCATAACCTTTGCCAAGGCGGTTGGAAGGAAAATGTGAGATTTTGGGCGGAAACTCAATCGATCGCTAACATTCGATCGAGTACGTTGTGTGGAATTAGATGGTTTGTGTTTAAAATTGGTTTTGTTAGTTCGACCTTGTATACCCTTAGATGTTGTCGGTTCTGGAGAACGGCTGGAGGATACGGAACGTTTTCTTGAAGTTGTTTTGGAGGAAGACTGAAGATTTTCTGCTACATCAATATGGAGCATTGTGTGGTGTCCCTTGTGGCAAACCACACACGTTTTGCGACCATGTGAGAGAAGTTGTGCGGAAGGGCGGAATCCAATTGATGTATTGTCCAACAAGCGAGATGGTGGCAGATATTATGACGAAGAATTTGTCGAAGCAGAAACATACATATTTTGTACAACTTACGAATTTGAAATAAATAAATTAGTTTATTTTGTTTCTAGTGTAAAAATACATCCATGTTGAGGAGGAGTATTGAAGTTCGTATCCGCCATGCAACATGTATGTGTTTGATAGAAGTTTGAATTAATCTTATGTTCAACCCTTATGAAATATTTACTTTAGTATTTAACTTGATATTACACAATAAAGATCTCAAACAAATACAAATTTATGTTGTGTTGTCCTTTGTAATACTTATACCTTTGTGAGGATACTGTAAAGCTGGAAACACATACAACGTTTGGGTAAAGTTTTGTGTCGTTTTGGTCGTTTTTACACTGTTGGGCATGATGCCGAAAAATTCAAATTCATTTGAAATATAAGCCGACAAACAGATAAACGCTGGACTTTGGTGTCGTCGTCGCCCTGTTGTTGTTGTTTTTTTCTCGACGCCCAACGCAAAACTTTAATCAAACGTTGTATCTTTTTTCAGCTTAGCGCCAGCCATTGTTTTATTTTTGAGTAAAGGAAACATATAGGGAAAACTAGAGAGATAGCTTGCTATTAGTTGAAAGCCAATTGGCTAGATAGACCTTTATAAAAGAGCTCATTTATAACAGGAAAAAAAATCAAATTTTCTTCGTGTATCTGATGAATGCAGACGAAGTACTCTAGTACTATGTTTACATTTACGAAATCCACTCTATTTCAACTGTCAATTCTTTTGCGTATACGTCAAATGAAAACTCATCTGAAATCGATTCGATTTCATTTGACGTTTGAGCAATGAAATTGACAGTTGAAATCGAGTGATTTCGTAAATGAAAACATAGCATAGGTTTCTCTAAATACCATTATCAGTTTTTCATTTAATTTTTTTCTTCCTGTTATTCCTGGTGTTAGATTATTCTCTTTTTATTGATCAGACGGTAAAAAAATCATACATAGCTTTAAGAAATTTTTGTTACTAAATAAAAAAAACATGTTGTGAACTTGCAAAATAGAAATAATCATGTGTTAATCTGTGTATTGAAAGGGGGGCTTCCTAATTAGGTAAAGAGGTGTGTGTGTGGGGTTTTCAATAAGACGAATATTAAAGGATAGTTGAAAACCATGGAAGGGTGGGCAAATGTGGGAGTAGAACCACCAACTCTCCCTTGTTTAAGGAGGTGTCGTATTTGTTAGTATGTATTTATGTTGTGAAGTGTAGATTTCAAAATTCGTGTTCGCTCTGAAGTATTAAGATGTGGCTGGTTGAGGACCAGACCCCGAGACCGCTAGCAGTCGGAGGAGCCTGCTTAACGCCGCCTACAGGAGCTTGTAACAAAATCCGGCCAAAATCTACAAGATTTCCCATACAAAAATAAATCCTCTTTGTACAATCTCGGGAGTAGGCCGGGTAAGTGGACTGTAATAGTTGGAACCCTGCGGTGGCAACTCCTTCGATGGTAATGTTGTTAATCAAAGAAAGGCAGGTTGAGGTTATATTTAATAGTTTTGCGGTTGAGCAACAATTCTTTATTGAATCTGTTCTTGACTGTTTGTAGGTTAAAATCCAAGTAAGTACTTAAAAGATGGCTATGCTTTTTTACTTTAGACATTTTCTTCATTTTAGGCAGAAGGAACAAATGGTATTTAAAACAAGAAATGACAGCCTTTCGTACATTGAGTGAGAATTTCAATGCATGTAAGGTTGCCATATTCTGGCGTTAGTGACAGTTTGTTTTTAAATTCAAATTACTTCAGATTGTAAATTCATATTGATCTTAATAACTAAGTTGTTGAACATAGTTCAACATGCCGCCCCCTTAAAATTGGCAGCTTCCGGATATAATCCAACCGAATGCTGAACTTTGCGCTATGGGCATGTTTGAGGACGTCTGGATCAGTCCGGCACGTATAACTTTGGGAATTTGATCATTTGCTAGTAAAATTTCAATATTGACTGGATTGAAGAAGTGCGGATCCGCTAGATCCGTCAAATGATTATAAATCGATTGAATCCTTTTTTCTGTAGTTGCTTCAGGTGTAGACATATTTAGTTGTTTCTGTACTTCGCCAGTGATGTGAATTTTTATGGAATCATCGTGAAATGATTGGAGGTTTATGGCGGTGTATGTTTTCCCTGCTCTTTGGGTGAGGGGTAAATTTAGTCTTTCCACTAATGTCACGGATATTTTCGTTTGTACAATTCCGGAATATATCATCAAACGCACCTTATCGCATCCTTCAGCTGTCATAACCTTTGCCAAGGCGGTTGGAAGGAAAATGTGAGATTTTGGGCGGAAACTCAATCGATCGCTAACATTCGATCGAGTACGTTGTGTGGAATTAGATGGTTTGTGTTTAAAATTGGTTGTGTTAGTTCGACCTTGTATACCCTTAGATGTTGTCGGTTCTGGAGAACGGCTGGAGGATACGGAACGTTTTCTTGAAGTTGTTTTGGAGGAAGACTGATGATTTTCTGCTACATCAATATGGAGCATTGTGTGGTGTCCCTTGTGGCAAACCACACACGTTTTGCGACTCGGGCACCATTCACGAGTATGAGCAGTGCACAGACAATTGAAACAAACCCCTTTATTTCTTGCCTCTGTGCGACGATTCGTTACAGACATTTTTTTGAAGACAGGGCAGTATTTTATGAAATGCCTCTCTCGGCAAATACGGCATTTCGGTGCACTAGAAGCGGTACTGAAAAGTAAAATGTTATTAAGTAAGTGAGCATAGAGTGAAACGATAACAGTTTGGTAATATGCAAAGTTTTACAACAGGTCGTATTATGACACCATTTTGTGTGCGGATTTCGGCAACACGAACCTTAAAATCATAACCGGGAAACACTTTAACCACACGTCCAAGTCGCCATTCTGTTGGAGGAAGATTATCTTCTTTTATGACTACAAAATCGTTGGGTTTTAGATCTCGCTGCGTTCTCTTCCACTTGTATGTACGTTGAAGCTCGGTAATGTACTCATTTTTCCAACGTTTGGCAAAGTGGAGTTGCAGAGTCTTTAGCCTTTGCCATCTATTCATCAATGATAGATTGTCTGAAACTTGCTCGGGTATGGCAACAAGAGGCGCTCCACGTAACAAATGACCAGGTGTTAGTGGTACTAAATCGGTCATATCTTCGCTTATAGGAGACAATGGTCTGGAGTTGAGTATACTTTCAATTCTTATTAATAAGGTTGAAAACTCTTCGTAGGTATACTTTAAATGTCCTGCTACTTTTCGGAGATGGGTTTTCATACTCTTGACCGCGGCTTCCCATATTCCACCCATATGGGGGGCTTGGGGCGGGATAAAATGCCAAGAGAAACCATGTATGTTATATTTCGACACAATGTGTTTTTCTGCAGATTGTAGGAACAATTTATATTCTTGAGTAAGCAAGCGGTTGGCCCCAACGAAGTTGGTTCCATTGTCGGAAAATATTTTAGTCGGAAGACCTCTTCGTCCGACGAATCGGCTAAAGGTAGCTAAGAATGCTTCCGACGATAGCTCAGAACATACTTCCAAATGTACAGCACGGGTTGACATACATACGAATATTGCGGCGTAACCTCTATGGATTTTCGCATTACGAAGGCGAGAAGTTTTGAGCTCGAAAAGACCTGCGAAGTCAAGTGCAGTGTTGGTGAAGGGTAATGAATTCCTGGCGGATCGCACGTAACATGACTTGATGTTCGGCGTGCAAGAGAATTTCATGAGTATAGTCAATTAGTAATTTGCAAAATCTTGATTTTTCAGGTAAGATGATGGGACTCCTTTCGTTGTAACTTAAGTCTGCATTTGCTAAGCGACCACCTGTTCGTATTAATTTATTCGCATCGAGGTATGGGTTTAGAGTCAACAATCTGCTTTTGTTGGGTACATGTTGATTGGATTGAAGAGCTTGGTATTCCCACGTATAATATGTCATTTGCGCTAATCGAATTAGATGGTACTTTACAAAGGATATTTCTTGAGCTGTTATAACATCCTTTTTCATGTCAGGTGATAAGACTTTTCTGCATCCGTGAATTAATCTAAATACATAGGAACAGACTCGTAGGGCTCGATTTAAAGAAGAAAATCTTTCCAGGAAATCGTCTCCCACTTCATGAGCGTGGAGCGCAACAATTTTCTTTTCAAGTTCTGGTTCTTTGTGAGTGTCCTGCTTTGGCCAATGAACATCGTCGCTAGTTAACCACTTTGGTCCATTCCACCAAAGTTTATTAGATTGCAATTCTTCCGCAGTGCATCCACGAGTGCCAAGATCGGCAGGATTGTCCGCAGATGAGACATGCCTCCAATTTACATTGCCAATATTTTCTAATATTTCGGAAACTTTATTCGCAACAAAAGTTTTCCAATGGAAAGGCGGTTTACTGATCCAAGCTAGTGTAATTGTGGAATCAGTCCAGAGGTAAATATCAGCTGTTGAGAGCTCCATGTTTTTGCGAACAGATTTTACAAGCTTAGAAAGCATTGCTGCACCATATAACTCTAATCGGGGCAGGCTAACAGCTTTCAATGGAGCTACTTTGCTTTTAGAAACAAGTAAATTGGTGTATGTTATATTGCGAGAGGAGGTTGACCGAGTATATAAGCATGCGCAGTATGCTTTCTCTGAAGCCTCGCAAAACCCATGAATCTGTATTTTATTGTCAGGTGAAAAGTGTATCCAACGAGGAATTTTAATTTTCTGTATGTCAGAAAAATTCAGAATGAACGACTTCCATTTTTCGCAGGAGTGTGGTTTGACTTCTTCATCCCAATTCGTACCGTCAATCCATAGTTGTTGCATCAATAGCTTTGCGACAACAATAATGGGTGTCAACCAATTAGCTGGATCAAATAATTTGGCAACAATGGACAAAATGTTTCTATTTGTAACAAAATCAGTTGGCATTTCAATGTGTGTCACCTTGTAGAAGAAATAATCACACATGGCATTCCATTGGATTCCCAAGGTTTTGGTTTCACTGACATCGTCTACCTTTAAAAAGTCTTCGCTAAGCAGATCTTCTGTTGGAAGGTTTTGAAGGATTTGTGTATGATTCGAAGTAATTTTCTTTAATGGAAATCCCGCAGAAATTAGCAAATCGATTACCTCGTGAAGGTATGATCTTGCCTCAGTTAAGGAATGGGCTCCAGATAATATGTCGTCAACATAAATTTCATTCTTTAAGATAGTCGATGCAATTGGATGTGAATCCTTGTTATCGTCACTTAACTGAAGTAATGTGCGAATCGTGAACGAATATTTGGCGGTACATTTTTTGAATGTCGCCATTGAAAACATATTTAAATAATCTCCAGCGCAAAAGAACATTCATGAGGTCATTTTGTAAAATAGGACCAGTGTGGAGCATATCATTTAGTGATCCGCTATCAGTTCTTTTTGAGGCATTAAAGACAACTCTGACTTTAGTAGAGGTCCGTTCAGGCTTCACCACAGCGTGATGTGGTAGGTAAAAGGATAAAAATTTTGAATTGTCGGCGACTTCAAAACTGTTTGTGGGTCTCATGTGACCTAAGGAAATGTATTCAGAAAGAACCTTGTTGTATTCCAGAGCAATGTTAGAATCTTTTTCAAGTGTCATCTCCATTCTCAGAAATTGTCCCATAGCGGCACGTCTAGAAGACGCAAGGTACTGATTAGGTGGTAGATTCTGTTTGAAAGGTAGCCGGACGACATATCGACCATCAAATCTTCGGTGAACAGTTTTCTTATAAAAGTCCTCACACCAAATGTCGGATGCGGAAAGAGAGCTTTCATTTGAAACATTTTCAAGTTCCCAAAACTTTCTTAACTCTTCATTCAATGGATCTGTTGTTGCCGTCCAGGAGGCAAATGAAACAACAGACCAAGATTTTGGTTTTCCGCTTATGATCCACACAAATTCGGTGTCTTGAGCTAACAAGTTTCCTGAGAGATTCTTTTTCAATCCGAGCTTAATAATACTTGGTAGGATGTCACTACCAATCAGCATATCGATAGGAGCTGGCTTGTAAAAATTTGGATCGGCTAGTTCTAGAGACGACAACTTTGTACAGTCGTCTATGGTAATAAGTGATGATGGCATGAATTGGTTTAAAGTGGAAACAACAATGGCAGATGTGGTGATTTTAAAATCAGATTTTCTCGACTTTAATGTAAGCTCACAAATTCTTGAAGAATTCTCAAGAAGTGTACCACCAAGACCTGAAATCATCGTAAATGATTTCTTGGTTGGTATTTGAAAACGTGTTACAACACGACTTGATACAAAAGATTCCTGCGATCCTTGATCAATGAAAGCACGAATCGTGAACAATAGACCTTGGTGTTCTAGGTCAATCAATGCTGTGGGCAGAACAGTTTTTTCTCCAGACTGGGAGAAATTGGATTGAACATATGAGTTGTTAATATAAGCAGAAGCCGACGTTGTTGGCTGTTCATCATAGTTTGTTTCAATGTGATGTGACGAGGATGCAGACTTATGTGCCTGCCAGTTTGGTTTGGGTCGTGAACCCGCGGTGTTTGGAACAGAAGAACTATTATCAGGGTGTAATAACGTGTGATGTGTCTGTTTACATGTTTGACAAACATGTTGACTTTTACATTTTTTCATGATATGACCATATGATAAACAATTTTTACATATTTTATTGGTGGAAACAAATTTCATCTTTTCCGAATGTGCCCAAGATTTGAAAGTAGAGCGTGACCGTAAATGGTGAGCTTGTCGGCATATCTTACAAGACTTATGCGGAGACTCAGTTGAAGCATTGTAAGTCGAAGTGTTTTGGGAACTGTTTGTGTGTGAGGTCGGTTTTCTCATATCAATAATTGACTCCATCATGCATAGTCGTTTTGTAATAAAGTCATCCAACTGATCCCATGATGGCATCTCTTTATGATCTGATAGTGAATTTTCCCCAGCAGTCAAAGTTTCTTCCGGTAACTTGGACGAAACCCAGTAAACCAAAAGAGGGTCCCATGAAATAACCGATATGTTATAAGTCCGGAGGACTGAGAGACAATTATTGATTGTTGATTGATTGTATACTGCAGATTTCGTAATGATTTCCCACGCTCAGTGGATACTTGCTCAATTTCGAATATTTTCCTAAGTTGATGGTTAATGAGAATACGCCTATTCTCATATCGCTGGCGTAAGGCTTCCCATGCCAATTGGAAATTATCATCGGTCAATGGAAATCTTTTTACAATTTGATTTGCTTCGCCCCTAGTTTTGGCTCGCAAATGAAACAATTTTTTATGTTGGGAATAAATTGCAGAGAACATGTCCCTGAAACTTGGCCACTTATCGTAACCACCACTGAAAACCTCTGTGTCGCAAGGAGGTAGTTTTAATGAAAAAACTAGTGTCATTGTTAGGAACATTTTCTTCGTTCGACTTTGATTCTGTTTTGAGAAGTTTCTGTTTTTCAATTTGAATCAGGTCGAGAATTGAGGACGTGCACTCCTTATAAGATCGACAACATTCCGAAAATTTGCCATGTATCGCTCCTTTTGCCTCTTTTCATGAACTGGAGTCAGATGACGTCATTTCCTCTTCATACACATGAACAAGTTAACGCCAACGCCTCTCTAAATCATCCAGTTCAACTTGTAAACTGGAGGCTGTGTGGTCTTCGAGGGGCATTTGTGCAAAATCCGCACAAAAGGTGACGACTTGATCAGAAAAAAATATAAACTTCTGAGCAGCGGGGTTGTCGTTAGACGTCATGATGATGTCTTGGATAACAATTGAAATGATGCTAGTTTAGAAAGCAGGCGTTCAATTGGTTGAAATCTCGCCAATAATTGGAAATATTCCAATGGGAATATTTTTTATTGTATACCCCAGCTTAAGTAATTGAACAGATAACTAAATCTTGAAATTCTACAAACAATCTTTGTGCTCGGTAAGAATTTAGACAAAAATTGTGAGAATATTTGCAAGACAGCAATTAAAGAGGAAACAAACTAAAGTAGTATCAAACCAAGTTTACTCAGCAGTGTATCAAGTAGTCGAACACCCACCGTAGTACAAAGAACACAAAGTTCAATATCGCCAATTTTGCAATGATTTTTTTTTTTAATTTGCACCCTGTCTTTAATTTTGTTGAAGTCTTCTTGTGCGCGAGTAATCCGATGAAAATCTACTTATTCCTTTACAAATTATGTGAAACAACGATGTGGCTGGTTATTATCTCCCGACATCCAGTAATGGATACGAGTCAAGAAGTCTTTGTGTTTGAGATTGTTATTTTACATATGCTTCAATTTATAGCTTCTTTCCCATACGTTTTAATAGTAAAACTCATAAAAGAGAGAATTGTACAAAAATTATTCTCACATAAAAGTTTTTTGAAATAGTTCGAGAACGGAAAAATGGAAAATACGTCAAAAGAGAAATTGGAACAAATGTCAAAGTCTGCGTATAAGCCAATCAGACGGCGGCCACCACTTTACTATTTTTTACACGCTAAAATTCCTCGAGTAAGTTTTTAAAGAGAGCGTCATTCAGCGCAATTTTTGTTTAAAGAGAAGTGAACATTTTACAACTTTTTTGTGTACGAGAACGCTTTTTCTGGTAAAATGTGTAAAAATGGTAAAATTGTAAAAAAAACTTTTTTAGTTCTGGAACAAAGCTTGTATTTGTTCCCAATTAATGAACGTTTCCTCCAAAAATTTTGAATGTAGCCGCACTTTACGGTTGTTGTGTTATGGTATATCACGCCCCAACTAAATTATAGTATCGATTTATACGATCTTAAAGTTACAGATGGCGAAAACGTGTAACATGAAATTCCTAAGGCTGCGACGTACTACTTACATACATATAGATTAATATGTGTGTACAAGAGCAAGCAACGTCAATCGATGCAACAGAATCTACTATCTTCACTTGCCTAAACTTGTCCTTTTTCAAAGGGAAAATGATTATATTTAAGTTGTAAGCTAGTGAAGTCAAAGGTCAGATGCAGAGTTCAAGGTTATAGAAACAGCTTAAGTTTACCAAATACTATGGGTGACTTTATACAACGTGTACACTGTACTTACAGTTCTCCATTTCTTGATTGTGATTCCAAGTAACCAGTAACCCGTTGAATAATTCTGGATGTTGTTATTCTTCAGGCAAACATTGAGATTTCCACCGTGTAATTATCACTTTGATGATTATGTGGCAGCCGTAGTGAACAGAATAACAAAATAACTTTTAAGAAAGCTTTCAAAACAATTATTTTCATGCTATACTTAACCGAAATGTTTTCCACTTCCAAATTCCGAAAAATGTAGATTGTATCGAGTTTCCTTTCTTGTTAATGCAGGGAAAACTGTAGCACAGTATATATTTCCTTAAGCTTTTTGTCACTTATTTCTCTATTTTTTTAAGATGGTAAAAGCGGTGATATTTTCTTGAACTTTTTAAATACCCTCGTATACCTTGTATGCACTTCGGAATAGTAGATGTCAAAATGCAATGATAATCTAGGGCGCAAAGCACTGACAAACCATATTATAAAACGCCATATGTGTATTTTCAATGGCAAAATCTGTATTTACTTTATCCAAGGCAAACAAAATTCAGTACATACACGTTCATCTACGCAGGGTACTGTACAGTAAAATGTTTGTTTACCTTTTTCCAGTTGGGGATATTGGTATTCCTTTTTTACTTTTTGTGTTCCCCCTTTGAAATTCTTCTTTCGTTTTCTTTTTTTTTTTTTTTTTTTGTTTACTTTTGTGTTTTGTTATGAGTTCCACTTATCAATTATTTCTTTTTTGGACTCAAACCCGAAATACCGTTTGATTTTTTTCACATAGAACTCCAAAACCAAATTCTTCTTCTTTGTTACATCGGGTGCCAGTAAAATTGAAAATATATTTATTGATATGATTTCACGTTTCAGCAGTTGTGTTGAAAAAGGCAAATATGTTGCATACTTAATTCGTCTTAATACCATATGTCTTCTTTAAGAAAGACTTATTATTTTCTTTGCCGGTTTTTCCTTTTACTGCAAAAAATTTTAAAGAATCACATTTAGCCTTATTTGTTTGTTTTTTAGACTATGTTGACACTAATTTTTCTTAATCCAACGCACTTTGTCGATTTCCAGTAAGACTTTTTTTATTATCTCCCACCTTCTGCATCAAAATATTTTTTCTTTTCCTCTAAATATTTTGATGTTATTTCTTTGACAAATTACTTAAAATGACAAGCGGAGATCAGATTTACCGGCTGTCGGTGAAACGAGCAATGTTAGCCTCTATTCTCTTTTAACACTGTGTACATACATATGTATCCGCGTTCCTGTTGAGAAGCCAAGGGGTATGGTAGAGTCTAGCAGCTAGACAGGCGGTGAGTGTGGATTGGATCGGTAACATTAATGTTCGCTTGCAGTTTTGTACGACATGTTTGTATGTGTGTACAACACTCGCCCTTAAGTGTAACGTTTAAGAGCAATGGTGTAAAATTTGGTAGAGAGAATATTGTATGTTTATTTAACATAGGCAAAGTGAGAGTGAGTTTTGTTTGTTGTTACGGCAATTTATATAGACTGACATCGACGTTTAAGAGCCGCTCTGTTGGAAGAGTAAATAGACCAGAAGAGCGTAGTACTGTCAGGTATTAAATACCTGGTATTGGCATCCAGTAACTAATTGACGTTGTGGTGACACTGTCAATGCCCATTAAGGGAGGTTAACTAAGAGTTTGTTTTGGAATCTTAAACTTTTCTCTTACGGTGTGTAACAGACTAAGTAAAATGTACAGACCTTGTGTGTTTGAGCGCCCTTTTCTAATGTCTGTTATTGGATCAGAAACATACAGAATTTGCAATGCAGCGGCTGGTGTTTGTTGCTTGTTGTAGCAGCCGCCCAAGCAATATTATTTTTGTAAGTTCCAAAAAACGGTTAATACAAAATAACAGAAGAGAACTTGTGTTGTGTGCGAGTTTTTTCTATTCTGTCTGTTGCAATTGCCAACGTAGCGAGTAGAGAAATTGAAATTTAGCTTGCTAATGATGTTAAGGATTTTTTAAGATAACATCAAAAGGGAATGTTTTTAGAATTGCAGGTTTTAATAAACTGCTCGTTGTTAGGCAGTTGATCTGTAGGTAACATAGACTTTTCTCCTGTTGAGTGTGTGTTACGTTGATATTTTTTTGTGTATTAAATTAGAAATGTAAGGAGTAACATAATGTTTTTCAATACAATCTCTTGCTGTAAAAATAAATTGTTGGTTGGAAACATAAGAGAATGCGTGAAGAGTATGATGTTGCGTAATGCTGTTGCAGACAAATAAATGTTTTATGTTTTTTCTTTTTTGCGGGCGCTTTAATTTTAAAGCGTTTAGTTGAGGGCCAACTTGAATTTTCTCGTAAAGAGAACGTTGGCAGCGGCGACTTGGATTTTGTGGTTATGATTGAAACAGTTGTTTGAATTTTGCACTATTTTAGGAAATTCAAACTACTATAAGAAAAAACAAACTCTATGTGCTCACAAATTAATAACATTTTACAAACCCTTTTTTCCCTTTCTTGATGAAAATTAGCAAAGGCAATGCGGCGGACGTAATCCAAAAGAAATTTCTCTTGCTAATCCTTCAGCGGCTCGTATGGACCATGTACAATCTCGGGAGTAGGCCGAGTAAGTGGACTGTAATAGTTGGAACTTTGCGGTGGCAACTCCTTCGATGGTAATGTTGTTAATCAAATGAAAGGCAGGTTAAAGTTATATTTAATAGTTTTGCGGTTGAGCAACAATTCTTTATTGAATCTGTTCTTGACTGTTTGTAGGTTAAAATCCAAGTAAGTACTTAAAAGATGGCTATGCTTTTTTTACTTTAGACATTTTCTTCATTTTAGACAGAAGGAACAAATGGTATTTAAAACAAGAAATGACAGCCTTTCGTACATTGAGTGAGAATTTCAATGCATGTAAGGTTGCCATATTCTGGCGTTAGTGACAGTTGGTTTTTAAATTCAAATTACTTCAGATTGTAAATTCATATTGATCTTAATAACTAAGTTGTTGAACATAGTTCAACACTCTTATTGAGTGGATTTGTTTTAAATCCGGCATAAATCCTCGCATACAACTCTGTTTTTTGCAACCTGTTTGCTAGAAAATACAAAAAGTTGCAAGCTGGCACAAGATACCAGGTAGATGCATCGGTGAATTGCTATAACAAAAATAATTTAATAGTGCGTTTATATATAACCGGATTTAACAAACCCACAGGGTTTCAAACGTCAATTCCTTTGTCCCGGTCCACACTAGAGTGAATTTCATTAAAAAATTTCATGAAATTAGGTGTTCTTAGGTCGAATTCCCCACTACAGCAATTTCATGATTTTACTCTACTCTGGAACTCGATCTAGAGACTCATAATTTTATGTCAAAATTTCAGTGAAATTACTCTAGTGTGGCCCGGGACGTTGCGTAAACGTCAAATAAAATCTCATTAAGAAGGTTAACCCAGCAAAAGGCTTTAATGTAAACATGGCCTAAAATGTAAAAATTTGTAAACAAGGCGACAATTAAATTTGCTTTGATATAAGCCCTGTTCCTTTACGTTCAAGAATCTTAAAGTTTTTCCACTTTTTACTCGAAAAGCGTTCCTTTACTTCAGACACCATACAATTCATATGAGAGCAGTTTACAACTTTTCCTACTTTTGCCGGTTTTACCACTTTCTAAAGTAAAGGAACAGGCCGATACATAGTTGATTTTAATCAACCAAGACTAACAGCCTGTTTCTCTATGTCAAAACGAAAATGTGTGCGAATGAAACACTACCAAATTCGTGTGTGTGTTTTCAAATTTGTTTCTGTTTTGAAGCAAAAGCAAAGGTAATAATTTTTTGAAAACTAAAGTTTGGATGTTTTTCATTCGCACACATTTTCGTTTCGACATACAGAAACATGCAGTTATATTTACGAGTCTAAACGATAAAATAATTCTTTATTTGCTTATTAGTAGAAAGCCATTTGGCTAGATAGACCTTTATGAAAGAGCTCATTTATAATAGGCAAAAAATTCAAATTTTCATGGTGTATCTGATGAATGCAGACGAAGTACTCTAGGTTTATCTAATGGTAACGCGACGCACAACGTACCGTATGTGCCGGGGCCATAAAACCATTATTAGTTTTTCATTTAATTTTTTTCTTCCTGTTATTCCTGGTGTTAGATTATTCGTTTTTTATTGATCAGACGGTAAAAAAAATCATACCCAGCTTTAAGAAATTTTTGTTACTTAATAAAAAAACATGTTGTGAACTTGTAAAATAGAAATAATCATGTGTTAATCTGTGTACTGAAAGGGGGACTTCCTAATTCGGTAAAGAGGTGAGTGTGTGTGGGGTTTTCAATAAGACGAATATTAAAGGATAGTTGAAAACAAAGGAAGGGTGGGAAAATGTGGGAGTAGAACCACCAACTCTTCCTTGTTTAAGCAGGTGTCGTATTTGTTAGTATGTGTTTATGTTGTGAAGTCTAGATTTCAAAATTCGTGTTCGCCCTGAAGTATTAAGATATGGCTGGTTGAGGACCAGACCCCGAGACCGCTAGCAGCCGGAGGAGCCTGCTTAACGCCGCCTACAGGAGCTTGTAAAAAAATCCGGCCAAAATCTCCAATATTTCCCATACAAAAATAAATCCTCTTATTAAGTGGATTTGTTTTAAATCTGGCATAAATCCTCGTATACAACTCTGTTTTTTGCAACCTGTTTGCTAGAAAAAACAAAAAGTTGCAAGCTGGCACAAGATACCAAGTAGATGCGTCGGTGAATTGCTATAACAAAAATAATTTAATAGTACGTTTATATATAACCGGATTTAACAAACCCACTGGGTTTCAAACGTCAATTCCTTTGCGTAAACGTCAAATAAAATCTCATTAAGAAGTTTACCCTGCAAAAGGCTATAATGCAAACATGGCCTAAAATGTCAAAATTTGTAAACAAGGCGAAAATTAAATTTGCTTTGATATACAAAGTTGATTTTAATCAACCAAGACTAACAGCCTGTTTCTCTATGTCGAAACGAAAATGTGTGCGAATGAAACACTACCAAACTCGTGTGTGTGTTTTCAAATTTGTTTCTGTTTTGAAGCAAAAGCAAAGGTAATAATTTTTTGAAAACTAAAGTTTGGATGTTTTTCATTCGCACACATTTTCGTTTCGACATACAGAAACATGCAGTTATATTTACGAGTCTAAATGATAAAAAATTCTTTATTTGCTTATTAGTTAGCATTAGTAGCATAATGTGCTAACATTTTCAATATTAAACAATAAGTTTGTAATTTGCCTATGGGTTTTTAAACGAATTCAATTTACGATGCTATGAACAAAAATCAGCTGACTACCATTTAAATCCTTCAAAGGACAGTAAAATTCCTGAAAGTGTATATGAAGCAACTTCTTGTGCAAAGGCAAGTAATTGGAAAAAAGCTATGAGAGCTGAAATTAATGCTTTAAAGAAAAATGATACTTGGAGTTTGGTCGATTTACCAGCAGGTCGGAAACCGACTAGAAATAAGTGGGTATTTGCGCTGAAAAGAGACCAAGACGGCAACATTGAAAGATACAATGCACGTTTGGTTGCAAAGGGCTGTAGTCAAAAATTTTGTGTTGACTATAAGGAGACTTCCTCGCAGGTTGTGCGATATGCAAAAGTACTTACATTATTAGCAGTAGCTGTGGAACAAGAAATGTATGTTCATCAAGTAGACATCAGTACCGCATATCTCAACAGTAAACTTGCTGATGAAATTTACATGTTTCAACCTGAGGGTTTTATAGAAAAAAATCAACCAGATAAGGTGCTAAAGTTAAACAAGGCTATTTATGGACTGAAACAATCAGGATGAAATTGGAACGAACTGCTTGATGGAGTGCTTCGGCGAATAGGTTTTAATGCATGTGACAACGAACCATGTCTCTATCAGAAAGATTTAAACGGTAAGCTCATGTTAGTAGCGGTTTATGTAGATGACTTGATTATTGCGTGTAAATGCAAGGAGGAAATTGAAGAGTTCAAGATAAAATTATCTGAAGAGTTTGAAGTGACAGATATTTTTTGGGAATGAAAGTCACTAGAGATGGAGAATTGGGTTCAATTTGAATATGCCAGAAGACTTATATAAATCACATTTTGCAACAATATGGAATGGCAGATTGTAAACCAGCGTCCGTGCCACTTATAGCACGGTTACACTACTGCTTTTTGCCGGGTTAACCCACTTCATGAGGATTTATTGCTTAATCTGGTCAAATCTGACCAGATTTCCCATACAAAAATTAAATCCTCTCACGACTGGGTTTATTTTAAATCCGGCACAAATCCACCAAAAATACAGTGTTGTATTCGGTATTTGTGCAAAAAAATCCAACTCTACTCAAAAAGTACCAAAAGTTGCAACTGTTTTTGCAACAGAGTTAGTCGTGTTTTACACGTTTACGATTGGTCGCATGAGATTTTATGGAGTTAATAAATCTAAAGTTATTTGAAAATCATAAAATTATTTATTTTTTTACATTAGACACTTTCTTAACAAAAAGTACGCTTGATACCATGATACAAAAATGTATCTCTGTGTGTAAAATATACCAATATGAGCAAAGAGGGGACGATATCTCATACGAGAAATTGTAAAAGTGTAAAACACGACTTTATTAGTTATTTTGTATGTATACGTAAACAAACATCAGCTGACAGTTTATATCCTCGAAAAGCTAAGTGTAACCAGCAAAGATTAACCCACTGGATCTATTAAACCCAGTGGGTTAACCTTCAATAGTGTAACCGGGGTATTACTCCCGGTTTCTTGGAAAATTGTTTAGGTGATTGCAAACGTGTGAAGAAGGAGGAGTATCGGCCCATTATAGGTGCATTAACGTATTTGTCTGCAACAACGAGACCAGACATAATGCATACTATTTCTAAATTGTCCATGATGAAATTATAAGGTGGCGTAAAACGGCCAGCTGATTGGTTTCAATCTGTCAAATATTTTGTTATTGTGAATAAATTGTATGAAAACGTAAACAAACATTTTGACATATTGAAGAATTTTCGGCCAAAATAGAGTTGTTGTTGTGCTACTTACGTGACCTGTTAAATAGATCTTGAAATTGTCTCAATTCAATTCAGATCCTCACAACGAACATTTTAATGCAGTAAAACACGTACTAAGATATCTGAAAGGTTCACAAGATTTATTTTTAGTATATAAACGATCTGAGATGAAGATAACAGGTTTTGCTGATGCTGACTGGGGCAGCAG
Organism: Musca autumnalis; assembly: GCF_047663935.1. NCBI lineage: Eukaryota > Metazoa > Arthropoda > Insecta > Diptera > Muscidae > Musca > Musca autumnalis. The sequence continues at coordinate 160,688,777 of NW_027411977.1, read as the reverse complement.
TTCGGTCGACAGAAAATCATACACTGGTTATCTCTTTTATATTACTCAATGTTTGGTATCGTGAGAGTCAAAGAAACAACAAACAGTTGCCTTGAGAACAACAGAGGCAGAATACATTTCAATGTCGAACGCATCGAAGGAAGGACTTAACGTGGACAACCAGGGAGCAATAAAGCTAGCGTTGAATCCAGTATACCACAACCGCACAAAGCACATCGATATAAAATACCACCATGTGAGAGAAGTTGTACGGAAGGGCGGAATCCAATTGATGTATTGTCCAACAAGCGAGATGGTGGCAAATATTATGGCGAAGAATTTGTCAAAGCAGAAACATACATATTTTGTACAACTTATGAATTTGAAATAAATAAATTAGTTTATTTTGGTTTTAGTGTAAAATAACATCCATGTTGATGAGGAGTATTGAAGTTTGTATCCGCCATGCAACATGTATGTGTTTGATAGAAGTTTGAATTAATCTTATGTTCAACCCTTATGAAATATTTACTTTAGTATTTAACTTGATATTACACAATAAAGATCTCAAACAAATACAAATTTATGTTGTGTTGTCCTTTGTAATACTTATACCTTTGTGAGGATACTGTAACGCCAGCCATTGTTTTATTTTAGAGTAAAGGAAACATATAGGGAAAACTAGAGAGATAGCTTGCTATTAGTTGAAAGCCAATTGGCTAGATAGACCTTTATAAAAGAGCTCATTTATAATAGGAAAAAAATCGAATTTTCTTGGTGTATATGATGAATGCAGACGAAGTACTCTAGGTTTCTCTAAATACCATTATCAGTTTTTCATTTAATTTTTTTCTTCCTGTTATTCCTGGTTTTAGACTATTCTTTTTTATACCCTCCACCATAGGATGGGGGTATATTAAGTTTGTCACTACGTTTGTAACTACTCGAAATAATCATTGTAGACCCCACAAAGTATATATATTCTTGATCAGCGTGCAATTCTACATCGATATAGCCATGTCCGTCCGTCTGTGGAAATCACTCTAGCGTCCGAACGGATTGACGTAGGTTGATGAAACTTTGGGAAAATATATTATATGTACGTAGGACTTTTGGTATTGAAAGCGGGCTATGTAGGTCCACGCTTTCGTATAGCCCCCATACAAAATGACGCGTAACGCGTCGTCGTTTTAAGGAATTTTTAAGATATTTGTCCCATTTTACCACCGAATTGGTTGTAATTTGGTACTTTGTGTCTCCAGAAGCCAAAACATTCCTACCAAAGTTGGGTTATATAGGTCCACGTTTTGGTATAGCCCCCATATAAGGCCCCATATAAAGTACGCGTCATTTTAGTATATTTTGAATGTATTTGACCCATTTGACCACCGAATTGGTTGTAATTTGGAACTTTGTGTCTCCAGAGGCCAAAAAACATTCCTACCAAAGTTGGGTTATATAGGTCCACGTTTTGGTATAGTCCCCATATAAGGCACCATATAAAGTACGCGTCATTTTAATATATTTTGAACGTATTAGACCCATTTGACCGCGGAATTGGTTGTAATTTGGTACTTTGTGTCTTCAGAGGCCAGAAAACATTCCTACCAAAGTTGGGTTATATACGTCCACGTTTTGGTATAGCCCCCACATAAGGCCCCTTATAAAGTACGCGTCATTTTAATATATTTTGAATGTATCTGACCCATTTGACCAAAGAATCGCTTGTAACTTTGTATTTGTGTTTCCAGAGCATAAGAAACATTTCTACCATACAATTTTTATATAGGTCCACGTGTTGATATAACCCCCATAATACGATATCTCCCGATTTTCGATATTTTGAAGGTTTTAGCCTCATTATCACACCGAGATGGCTGAAATTTGGTATTTAGTCTTCTTTAGGCTTATAAAACTTTCCCCCAGAAATTTTTAGGTATAGGTCCACGCCATCATATAGCCCCCATAGAACGGTACCTTCCGGATTTCGGGTTTTTGAAGGTTGTGGTCACATTAATCCACCGAAATGGCTGAAATTTGTGGTGGAGGGTATAAAAAGTTCGCCCCGGCCGAACTTAACGCTTTTCTTACTTGTTTATTGATCAGACGGTAAAAAAATCATACCTAGCTTTAAGAAATTCTTGTTACTAAATAAAAACAACATGTTGTGAACTTGTAAAATTCAAATAATCATGTGTTCATCTGTGTATTGAAGAGGGACTTCCTAATTAGGTAAAGAGGTGAGTGTGTGTGGGGTTTTCAATAAGACGAATATTAAAGGATAGTTGAAAACCAAGGAAGGGTGGGCAAATGTGGGAGTAGAACCACCAACTCTCCCTTGTTTAAGCAGGTGTCGTATTTGTTAGTATGTGTTTATATTGTGAATTTCAAAATTCGTGTTCGCCCTGAAGTATTAAGATGTGGCTGGTTGAGGACCAGACCCCGAGACCGCTAGCAGCCGGAGGAGCCTGCTTAACGCCGACTACAGGAGCTTGTAACAAAATCCGGCCAACATCTACAATATTTCCCACACAAAAATAAATCCTCTTATTGTGGATTTATTTTAAATCCGGCATAAATCCTCGTATACAACTCTGTTTTTTGCAACCTGTTTGCTAGAAAATACAACAAGTTGCAAGCTGGCACAAGATACCACGTAGATGCATCGGTGAATTGCTATAACAAAAATAATTTAATAGTACGTTTATATATAGCCGGATTAACAAACCCACTGGGTTTCAAACGTCAGTTCCTTTGCGTATACGTCAAATAAAATCTCATTAAGAAGGTTTACCCTGCAAAAGGCTATAATGTAAACATGACCTAAAATGTCAAAATTTATAACAAGGCGAAAATTAAATTTGCTTTGATATACAAAGTTGATTTTAATCAACCAAGACTAACAGGCTGTTTCTCTATGTCGAAACGAAAATGTGTGCGAATGAAACACTACCAAACTCGTGTGTGTATTTTCAAATTTGTTTCTGTTTTGAAGCAAAAGCAAAGGTAATAATTTTTTGAAACCTAAAGTTTGGATGTTTTTCATTCGCACACATTTTCGTCTCGACATACAGAAACATGCAGTTATATTTACGAGTCTAAACGATAAAATAATTCTTTATTTGCTTATTAGTTAGCATTAGTAGATCCCTTGTATAATTTAGATGACTATGCAAAGGAAATTAAATATAGATTGCAAACAGTGTAGAAACGCGCAAAATTAATGATAGAAAGTTATAAAACAAAACAGAAAAATTATATGATAGAACAACAAATGACTTTAATATAGAAGTAGGAAACTTAGTAGAAACTTAGTTTTATTAAGGAATGAAGTATGACATAAACTACAGAGTAAATATTTAGGACCATATACGATAACTGACGTATATGATAGAAATAATATAAAAATTAGGGATAGTAAAGGAAAGCAACAACAAGCTCATAAAGATATATTAAAATTATTTAATAAATAGAAAAACAAAACACATTTGATCAAATGTGTTAAAAACAAAAAAATGTTAAAAAAAGAATACAGAATATTTTAAATATAAATGTTAATTATAATAAAAATATGAAATACGTAAATATAATACAATATAAGAATAAGAAGATGTATAAAATAAAACTAAAAACCTAGTATATAAGAAACTAAGTTAAAGAATGATAATTTCACATTGTATCATCATTCTTCTAAAAAGGGAAGGTGTAGTGATATTATTCACCAATAATACTTTAATATTATTCACCAACAAAGAGTCACTGACTTCACTCATTCATGTTGTCGGTGGTCAGTTACTCCAAATACCTCTTGGTGTGACATATTTCGTTCACACGTCCAACGACAATTGTCGTTCTGATTTTGACATTGTTGCAATATGATCCCGCACGCGTACACTCACACAAATACAATTAATGTAGTATTTAGATATTATATACCCTAGACAGACGGCAGAGTTAATTTGCATTAAAAATTTCTTAATTTGAATTAATTTTTCACCCTGACAGACGATAGTTTCTGCATTTATGAAACAGCTGTTTGTGTTGTTTGTTTGTACCCAGCAGACCATTTCATAAAGCTTTACAAAAGTTCGCCAAAATATGCGAAACAAATACACTTTCTACCATTGACATTTTCACCACGATGAAGCAAAAATAAATTTAATTTCTCATGTTGTTTATTTTCTGGATGGGCTTATTGACTTGTTTATCGATACAGAGTCGGCGGAAAAGGGAACTTATGAAGTTGTTTGGTGACAACTGAAACTATAGTATTCCCTACCATCCGCCCGCAACTAATCAATTTCATATCCACTGTAAAACATTTTGTTGTTATTCAAATTCTTGAATACAACAATATATGGGCTCAAGCTGAAATAAACACAAAGATGATAAAAGTATGATGCTAGCGCGCACCATGTGAACCAAAAAACAGAATGAAGAAAAGGAAATGCATGGTGTTGCCAGGCTAAGCAAATAGTATGTGGATGGCTGACTATCAGATGAAGCACCACTGAAAGTATTTCGTAGCTACCGTATCGCAATTGAATGTTTTTTTTTTTTAATATTGGAATATAAAGGAAAATGGTGACAAATTCGGTGTAATATAAAATGCAAAAAGAGGGAAATTCGCAATTTAGTGTTGCAGAGATAACCGCTGAATACCTAACCCCTAATGCAGTTGCAAGTTTAAAAACGCGCATAAAAGTGATAGCCAGAATAAAAAGTGTAACGCTTATTCAACATATGCTTGTGAACGTACAAATAAAAAGTGAGCAAAAATTTTATTTGACAATGGGAGAAAATAAAGTCTAATGTGTATGTTATTTATTAAGGTTCCCAACAATATACGTTATATTCACTGGTCTCCAATAATTCCAAAGTGGGGACCAGTTTTTTTTGTGCTGCCCATTGCTTTTGAGATTGGTTTACTTCTGTTTGGTGCTGTGCTAGCTTGTGGCCTTGTGTTTATTTGGTTGACCCAGCTCTTTGCTTGTGCCAGTAGCCAGCTAATGTGATATTGTTTGCGGTGTTGGAATTGGTAGAGTTGGTGCCAGCTGAGCCAAAAATACATATCATCAATTCCTATTATGCGTTTGTAAAGTCTCTGGAGACGTACCATAATTTGCCACTTTATGAGAAAAACAGGTAATCTGTGTTTGTGACGATTAATTGTTTATACACAGCAAAACAACAGTGGTTATCTGAAAAACAACGGAAAGAAATAAAACACTAATAATTTTATTATTTGACCAATAGTTGGAATTAAATTAAACTTGGAAATTTAGAGAATGAACAATTAAGACGATAGGCAATATATACGAAAAAATCTTGATGAAAAATTAAACTTTTTAACATCTAAATTAATTATATTTTTAATACTACATTTTTAATAATACGCCGTGCAACATGTATGTGTTTGATAGAAGTTTGAATTAATCTTATGTTCAACCCTTATGAAATATTTACTGTACTCTGTACATTTAGTCTTTACTTGATATTGCACAATAGAGATCTCAAACAGGTTATGGGCCCAGAGTGCTCAACAAAGAAAAAAGTTTAAGTGTTTTGTGATTGAAATTTAAATTGAATCGTGGAAAGGATGAGTTCATCTCTATATCACATCGATAAACTCGATGGAAGTAATTATGATTCATGGGCGATCCAAATGAAAAGTGTATTGATACACAGTGGACAATGGCATATTGTCAACAGATCAACAAAGGCGGAATCAATTACAGAAGCTAAGGCTAAAGCAAATTTCGAGTTGGAACACGAAAAGGCACTTGCTACGATTTGTCTAAGTGTTAAGGCATCTCAGTTATATTACATCAAAAACAGTAAGACATCGCGTTAAGCTTGGACGGCATTGGAAGAAGTCTATAAACCCCGAGGACCAATACGGAAGGTAACCCTGTATAAGAAACTTCTCAATTTGTCAATGGACGCAGACGATATGACGAAGCATATCAACACATTCATGGAAATTGCAGAGAAATTGTCGGAGATTGGAATTGAAATGCAAGAAGAGTTTCTGAGCATTATATTGCTTCTAGTCTGCCACAACATTTCGAAAACTTCGTGATTGCTATGGAAACGAGGGACAGTTTACCATCATTGAATGTGTTGAAGCATAAACTCCTAGAGGAAGGCGAACGCAGAAAAAATGAAAAAGACAACAGCGCTCAACAGGCATTTGATATTAAAACGCATCACAAGAAAGAAAAGCAAAAATTTAAGGGGAAATGCTTTGTATGTGGTATGGTAGGTCATTACGGAAAAAACATAAAAAACAAGAACAACAAAAATCGTTCTCTGTGTTTGCGCTGACTGATTCTTTGCGCAGAACTCAATGGTTTGTCGACTCAGGCGCCACGCACACATGTGCAACAATCGGAACATGTTTGTTAGTTTTGAAGACTTCAAAGAGAAAATCAGTTTGGCTGGAAACAACTTCATAACTGCTGTTGGAAGGGGAGATGTTCGATTGAAATCTAGCAAGTACGATGTTATTCTCCGGAACGTTTTGCACTCTCCCGAGTTGCAGGGAAATTTTATCTCTGTTAGCAAAGCAGCTGAAAGTGGATTGGTTGCAACGTTTAACAATACGGCTGCATACATTAAATAGAACAACAGCGTCATACTCAAAGCAACCAAGGAGAATGGTCTATTTGTGGTTGATAGTGTTTCAGATCAGCTTTTGGCTATGGATTTCAAATGGCATCATCCGTATGGTCATCTCAACGGTAAGAGCCTCGACATATTGTCTAAGCAAGGGATGGTAAAGGGCATGATAGTTTCGAATGGTGAAATTCAAGAAAAATGTAGAACATGCTTGATTAGCAAAGTATACACGCTACCCTTTCCGAAAGAAAGTTCAACTAAGACGACAGAAATATTAGAGCTGGTGCACAGTGACGTGTACGGACCAATAAATGTTAACTCTGTTGGAGGGTCGAAGTATTTTCTAACATTTATAGATGACAAGTCACGTCGTATTTTCGTATATTTTCTCAAGCATAAGTGTGAGGTTTTTGAGAAATTCAAGATGTTTAAATCTCTAGTAGAACGACAGACAGGAAAAAAGATAAAAATCAGCGACAATTGACGGTGCCGTAGGTTTTGCTGATGCTGACTGGGGCAGCAGTTCGGTCGACAGAAAATCACACACCAGTTATCTCTTTTATATTGCTCAATGTTGTTATCGTGAGAGTCAAAGAAACAACAAACAGTTGCCTTGAGTACAACAGGGGCAGAATACATGTCAATGTGGAACGCATCGAAGGAAGCAACATATATTCGTCGTCTGTTAGCAGAGATAGGTGTACTCAGCGACATGTCAGTAACACTTAACGTGGACAACCAGGGAGCAATAAAGCTAGCGTTGAATCCAGTATACCACAACCGCACAAAGCACATCGATATAAAATACCACCATGTGAGAGAAGTTGTACGGAAGGGCGGAATCCAATTGATGTATTGTCCAACAAGCGAGATGGTGGCAGATATTATGACGAAGAATTTGTCAAAGCAGAAACGTACATATTATGTACACCTTACGAATTTGAAATAAATAAACTAGTTTATTTTGTTTTTAGTGTAAAAATAAATCCATGTTGAGGAGGAGTATTGAAGTTTGTATCCGCCATGCAAACAAAGTACGAACAGACACAACACGAAAGTCTGTTACCGATGTCTAACAGACCACATGTCTTTAATGCCTTGTTCAGACTGACGGTGTTTCGCTCTCTATTCGTTGTTCGACCCCAAATTACGATGTAATGACTTCATTTCCCATACAAAATATTGAGAACGAACAACGATTTGTGTACATTGTTCAATTTAAATTACTTTCAGAACGACGATAAAATATGTCCCATCTCTAACAAATGAGAGAATTTATCGAAATAAATTAATGATGACAGGAAAAATACAAAATTTAAAAATTTATTAAAAACCCAAACATTTTTAGAAAAACTGCAAAATATGAATGAAAAGTAAACTGTTTAACGACTAGTATACATTCAAATCATAGCAAATTTTGTCTTCCCTTTCATTGCATTTACATTTCTTGTTCATCGTTTCAAATTCGCGTACAAATTTAGAAACAAAAATCAAATGCCTGCCGGAAAGTCTGTATACCAAAAAGTTATTTTGGCAGGTCTCTCTCTCGTCAATTTTTAAAATAGGAAAATTTGAAAATATACTGAAAACACCAAAATTATGATAAAAAATAGAAAAGATGAATGAAAATAATATAATTAAATATTAAATAGATATCTGAAAGAAGGACAAATATTTTTTCAGTTCATATCAATTAACTTTACTCGTCTTTTGGCTGAAACTTTCTTTAAAATCAGTAAACAAAAACTATGAAAATATGAATCATGTTGCTATGAATGATGTACCATGTCGTATGAACGGGTTAATTCGTGTACGTAATTATGAGAACGAACGACGTTATTCAAATGCTGGTATGAACATGGCCTAAAGTAGAGCTGGCACACTATCGATATCGGCCCCATTCAATTATTTCGATAATTCCGTTTCATAAAGGTGTGTTCACACTAGCAATCAGTGTCATATGACCTAAAAATTTCCTTCGTTATACAGTCGCTAATGTGTGGAATTTTGGGGATTTTCCTTACGCCACTTACTTTTTGAGTCCACACCAGCAAATCTGCAGTGAAATTACGTCTCCACATTGTCTTTGTGGGCAGATATGGAATGTTTTTATATCTGGTCATATGACAATGATGGCTAGTGTAAACACCGCTAAATATCGATATAATCGATACTATCGTGGATTTGTCACCCCTATTTATTTAGAATCCGAAATGGCCGACAAACGCGTCTTGTGTGCGTTTCGTATTTCATTGCAATATCTTTGTAAAATCAATTTTAAAACATCGGTACTTGAAGTACAAAAATTAAAAAAACAGTTTTAATAATTCTTTCTAAGCGTTTACACCAGACAATTTGTCTTCAAATATATTCTGATTTACTAACACATACATACATTTGTCGCCTGACCCAGCTGTCCATCATTTTTTCACAGACAGTAGGGTTAACATATTTTTGACATTTTTGTAAAAATAAGTGAGAATGAAATCTGATGAAACCAAAAGAACATGAACAAAAACAAAATATATGAGAGGAAACAAACAGAAATCGATGATTTTCATTCAAAATTTTACAACTGTTTTTGCAGTTGTCGGGACGCCTACGTCACACAGGCAAAATTTAGGATTTCGACAATCAATACATGAAGTCAACTGTCCTACTTCATTTCGAAGTCAACTGTCCTACCTTTTCTTATTTATTCTTTTATCAGAAGCAAGGCAAGCAGGCAAGGCAGCTTATGTACCTAGGCCTTTAATTCAGCAGTACACTGCTAGAAAAAAAGCTGACAACCCTGGTGACCGGACGTACATTTGTTAAGTGCGAAAATCTAAGCTCAAAATAAATTGAAATATTTCTGTATTTTCGATTGGCAAAAACAATAATATTCTGTAATTGTGAACTGTTCTATCGAGTGTATTCGAGAGTCTTGAAGAATGCCTAATAGAAGAAAAAAAAAAATAACACAATGCAAATTACAGATAAACGAAGAATTGGAAGAGTCAATAGAGTGCGACAAGTGTTCGAAAGTGTTTCATGTTCAGTGCACTCACTTGGGCAAAAGAGAATATGAGCATTTGGTGAATAATAGTAAATGTTGAAATGGCACGCGAGTAGACGTCTTTATTTCACTGTCCGTAAAAAATATATATTTTTTAAGAATTTACGCTCTAATAGTTACTAAAAACTGCACAAATCGAAAATTTATTAAAATCTACAATTGGTGAAGTAATAAATCTTAAGTAAAAACAATGATTTGAATGCAAAAATTGTAAATCTATTTACATTAACAAAAAATAAATAAAGAAATAAAAAACTGAATTGAGCAAAATTCTACAAGAGAGAAAATATTATGAATATGAGAACAGCAAGAAGAAGATAACATTGCATCTCTAAAAGAGATATTGAGTGATGTGCTCAACCAAAGCAGAAATAAAAAATTAGAGAGAACACCACCTCAAAACAGATTATGGAGCAATGAGTTAAATGAAGAAAGTGTAGGCGCTTGAGCAAAGTAATAATGTGAGAAACGTTCCTTTTTACAAAAAAAAAATCAACTATAAAATACAAAAAGAAAAAACCATTACAAATAACTCAGTGTTGATAACTCAAATAACAAATAACTCAGTGTTTATAATTAAAAAAACAATGTTGTAAAAGAGTTGACAAAAGAAACGAAAATTATTATCAAACCGAAGCAACAGAATTAGAAAGAATAACCACAAAGAGATGAATGAACAATGAAGTTAACGAACAAAGAGAACACGCTTCAACAAAATCATAATACAAGAATGTAGAATGATAATATTGTGAGAAAATAGGAAAGAAATTTATGAACTACAGAAATAAAATAAAAAAGTCGAAAAGCGAGAACAAAAATAAGTGAGGGTTTATAAAAAAAAAAAATGGTGCTCAAAGAAAATGAACCTGCAATAATCAGCCAAAATTTTTGCCTGCGTTTACATTTTTGTACCAATAAATTTCTAGTTTGGTTTTTGTATCACAAAGTTGCCGCTATGAATTGCATTATGTGTAAATCTCCTCTTGGTAGAGCAAAAAACTACATCAGTTGCATTATTTGTGACAACAAATTTCATGCTAAATGTGCAAGTATCAGAAGAGGTAACAAATTGTGTGCTTAAAAGCAAGGGGGGCTATAGCCTTTCGCTGCAAAGATTGCATTGAAGATCAGCCCAATAATGCTGATAAACTGGGTCGACTAGAACGAGCTATCAAAAATCTTACAAATATGATTTCAACAAATGTAATGCCAGACATAAATACAATTAAAAAAACAATTGAGTGGTTGCATGGAAAACATTAAAAATGATAACGAAAGAGTTGAGAAAAAGATACAAGAATTGGAAATTGAAAACAACATCATAAGGAAGCAATTAAATCGTGCCGACTTGCTGATAAGTGGTATACCTACCAAATTATCTATTGAGGAGTATTATGATATGATACCGAAAATTGCAAAGGTTTATGACTTAGATATAACTCCTGGTGACATAAGCTATTGTTCATGGATTCGCAACCAAACAACACTTCTCGTGAAATTTATATCCATTCGAAAGAGGGATGAATTGCTAAAGAGGTACTTCGAAAATTGCAATTTAGAGCTTCGACAGGTCATTGAGACTGACATTCAAAAAAGGATTTACCTTAATGAAAATTCGACACCAATGGCAGCTCATATCAGATATAACTGCAAGAAATTATTACATTGTAAGAAGATATCGAAATTCCGCATATTCAATACAGGAATTCCCAAAGCGAAAATTGTCTACAATGATGGTTCTGAGAAAACGTTAACATATTGGGAAATCAAGAATTTGTGCACGGATATAACTGTAGAGGATCAGAATCAACGGATTTCGGATACTGCTTCTAATCCCACATAATATTGAGTTATTTTATTTAATCTTCCTATCATGTTTTATTACTATTTTATTGTTCTTAACTAATTATTGCTGCATGCTCTTTGAATAAATTCTATTATTCTTTGTTTACATTAAATTATTTTCGCATGCAATTCTTTAAAAAAAAGTTAAATGTTTCTCATTTTCACAAATCTGCTTATGTAAATACACGAATTATACTAATAAAATATATTTTTCGGACAGCAATGTGAGAAATAAAATAATGGATAAATATTATATGAAATATGAAATAAAATATAGTGTTAAGACAGACAACTATATTACTCACCAGATACGGATAGTCAAGTTGACCATTTTAATGATATTCTTAAGACTATATATGATAAACACATTCCTCTTAAGCAAATTAAAGTCAGTAAACTATGTAACTGGATGAAGTCCCCCGCTATTTTGTGTGCAACAGAATATCGTGATTTGGCATACAAGGCGTACATAGAAAACAGGACAGAAGAAAGATGGAAAGTTTTTACTAAGTATAGAAATAAACTGAAGTCGCTTATTAGAAAATTTCGTAACAGATATTGCCATCGTGTTTTCAACAACACTGGTAATATTTGGAAAACATTAAGAAACATGGGAGTCCTTGAGGCATCTACATTAAATAGTATTGACCAGTTTCAAATGAATTTAAATGAATGCAACAACTACTTTATTAAACCCCCGGTTAATAGACCGCCACCTTTGTTATATGCATTACAAAATACTCCTAGAGATGGAGAATTTTTTTTTCTTCTATAGATGTATCTGATGTGCGGGATGCCATATGTTCCATAAAATCAAATGCTACTGGATGTGACGGAATACCGCTAAAGTTCCTAAAAATTGTTTTTCCTGCCTTATGCACACACTTGGTTCAAATTTTTAATACTGTCTTAATGACATCATCTTTCCCAGTATTGTGGAAAACTGCCAGGGTTGCTTTAATACCCAAAAGATCAAATCCGCAGAATATTTCTGATTATAGACCAATAAGTATTTTACCGGTTTTATCCAAAGTCTTGGAGATATTAATAAGAAAACAATTTATGTTTAATATTAGCACGAATAATAATAGAATATCTGACTTTCAGTCGGGCTATAGAAAACGTCATAGTACAACATCTTTGATGCTTCGGGTTGTTGGTGATATAAGATCTAATATGGGCAAAAGGGAAAATGTAGCGCTATTGGCATCAGATTTTAGTAAGGCTTTCGATTCGGTCTGTCACGAAGTTCTCCTTAATAAGTTATTTGAGCTATGTGATTTTTCTGTAAATTCGTGTAAGCTTATATCGTCTTTCTTGAATCAGCGAAAACACTATATAAAGTTAGGGGACAATGCTTCGGATGCAAGAACCCTTTTTAGAGGAATTCCCCAAGGGTCAATTCTTGGGCCATTATTATTTTCCATATACATGAATGATATTTTCGATACGTTAGTTACAGCTCAGGGATATTTGTATGCAGACCATTTGCAGGCGGTAGTGAATTCTGAGCAGAATGACATATGTCATATAATGCTTACTAATTTAAACAATATCAATAACTGGTGTGATTCGAACCATGTAATTTTAAATGCAGAGAAGACAAAAATTATTGCATTTGGATGTCAAGATTTATTATCAAATTTTATGTATAATGGAGGAATTATTCCTCTATCTTTATATGTGAAGACACTGGGTTTTTATGTTGACAGTCACCTTAATTTCGACTACCACATTAACAATGTTATATCTCGAATCAGCTTTTTGTTGAGGAGAGTTTATTCTGTTGGAAATCACTTCCCCTTATGTATTCGTAAGCGCATTGCCCATGCTGTACTAATGCCCTTAATAACGTATGTTATTGAAATTTTCTCCGGTACAACCACTGGAAACATTGATAAACTAGAGCACTGTTTTAGAAGAATTGTACGTTTCGTATATGGGTTGCGTACATACGATCATATAACATCGTCAATAATAAATTTTTTGGGTACTTCTTTCAAGGATTTTATCAAAGTAAGATTGTTAATGTTCTTTTATAAGGTAATGAAATATTATACACCTCGCTATACTACTTCAATGTTTAATTTTTCGTTTTCTGATCGTACACACTCTCTTACGTTACCTATTTTTATACAGATATTATGTTCAAATCATTTGTTGTGCGTGTTTGTAGACTTTGGAACTCTATTATACCCTACAGTGATAGACATTTTGGTCATTCATTGAAACCTTTGAAATCATTGGTATTATCCAGAATATGAAATATAGTTGTTATTAAATATAGCTGCTTAGGTCCATAGTTGGTAGTTTTTTTATCCAAATTGTGCGATTGTTGGACTTTTAATTTTAGTTTTTTAAGTTTAATGAATATTGTTAATAAATTAAATTTACATGCTTATTGTTCATTATGAATTTATGTATAACAGTGTATGGCCACATATGGCTTTTTGTGTTATGAATAAAGAATATTGAAAGAGAGAATAGGAGAGAATTGTTTACCTGTCACTTGTGTGAAGGTGGTGGAGACAATGTACTGAGAAATGAATTAAGGCAAATCAAAACAAAACTCGAAAACTTGGACCAGCTCACTGAGTTGCAAAATACAATGCTGTTTATGTCTAAACAGTATGACGAGATATTGAGAGGCGTTACGGAGAATAAGAAGAAAATAAAGGAAATCGAAAAAGAGAATGTTATGTTAAAAAAGGAGGTGAAAGAATTAAAATCAGCTGTAAAAGTACTTAATGACGTTTGAGCAAAGAACGATTGCATAGTTAGTGGTCTCAATGCGGATAAAGATGTACCAGCTGTAGATGCAATTATAAAACTATCTAAAGATATGGGTGTTGTGTTGGCAAAAGATAATATTGAAGATGCGTTCTTTTTGCGAAATAAAAGGAATAATAATCAGAAAAGAGTTGTCATAGTTAAATTTGCCAAAGATAAACTAATGTCGTTGAAATCCAAATTAGCCAGTGATGAAGCAACTAGCAGTGTGTACGTAAATGACCTGCTCAGCAAGGAAACATTAGACTTGTTTAACTATGCCAAAACGTTGAAGGAAGTTGGATTTTGTTTTGTATATGCCAGAAATGGTCGTGTGTTCTACAAGCGCAGTGAACTATCCAAGGCTCAAGTCATACATTCATTTGAAGATGTTAATGAAATCATGTTGAATGCTACAACAGATAAACGTTTTTCGAGAAATCAAAATATGGAAAATGCTGCGCGAGTCATTGATGGTGATGGTTCTGGTGATGAAGATGAGCATGAAAATGGTGCTGAGTATGCATCTCCAAATCAATAGAAATAGCATATTTAAATTTACAATAGAGTGAATTTTGAGAAATTTAACTATAAATATGGTTCAAAATAACTATTTTATAAATATATCATTGTTAAATAACAGTATTCAAAAGATTAATTTTCCATTTTTGAATATAGTTTCTATCAACATAAACAACGGTAAATTTAATAAGTTCAAATCTTTAATATACAGTCTATGCAGAATACCAGATATTATTGTAGTACAAGAAACGTGGTTTAAAGAGGATCTGTTGAATGTTTATTCCATACAAGGTTTCAAAAGTATTCACTGTTGTAGAGAAGAGTCATATGGTGGCGTTTCATTATATATTTCCGAAAGAATTATTCAGTAACTTCTTGCAAAAGCGAAAAGTACACTGAATTAATCTCTGTATCTTTTCGTAACATTTGTATTAACCACCAGCCACTACGAGTCATTTCCTATTACCGATCTCAAAAGTGTTCTGTAGTAGATTTTCTGCCTCTAATGGAGGCAGAACTGGAATCATCACTTGGGAAATCTATTGTTGTCTTGGGCGACACAAATATTGATCAATATTGTGGTGCTCATTTCAAAGATTTAGAGGAGTTATTTTGTGTTTCGATTGCCATAGTTGCCATAATCTCATAACGCGACCTGTTAGCATTACCAGTATTGATCATGTCTTTTGCAACTCGCCCAATAAAACATATGTTGACTCTGTTCAATGTCTGCTATCCGATCACAATCTTATATCATGCAAAGTAAAATGTGATTATAGTTCTTTTGACTATATTGAAAAAACCAAATCTTGTTGTGATATGAACAAAGTCAAGAGCAGTCTTGATGCAAATCTATTTATAGATTTTAATACACTTGATACCAATGAGAGTACAAAGATATTTATTGAAGTCTTAAGTTCTTCTGTTCAGGATGCGACAAAAGAAATAAAATACAAAAAACTGTGGAAATTTGAGTTAACACCGTGGGTAAATAAAAATTTACAAAATTTAATACTTTATAAAGAACAAGTAAGAAAAGCGTTAAGTTCGGCCGGGGCGAACTTTTTATACCCTCCACCACAAATTTCAGCCATTTCGGTGGATTAATGTGACCACAACCTTCAAAAACCCGAAATCCGGAAGGTACCGTTCTATGGGGGCTATATGATGGCGTGGACCTATACCTAAAAATTTCTGGAGGAAAGTTTTATAAGCCTAAAGAAGACTAAATACCAAATTTCAGCCATCTCGGTGTGATAATGAGGCTAAAACCTTCAAAATATCGAAAATCGGGAGATATCGTATTATGGGGGTTATATCAACACGTGGACCTATATAAAAATTGTATGGTAGAAATGTTTCTTATGCTCTGGAAACACAAATACAAAGTTACAAGCGATTCTTTGGTCAAATGGGTCAGATACATTCAAAATATATTAAAATGACGCGTACTTTATAAGGGGCCTTATGTGGGGGCTATACCAAAACGTGGACCTATATAACCCAACTTTGGTAGGAATGTTTTCTGGCCTCTGAAGACACAAAGTACCAAATTACAACCAATTCCGCGGTCAAATGGGTCTAATACGTTCAAAATATATTAAAATGACGCGTACTTTATATGGTGCCTTATATGGGGACTATACCAAAACGTGGACCTATATAACCCAACTTTGGTAGGAATGTTTTTTGGCCTCTGGAGACACAAAGTTCCAAATTACAACCAATTCGGTGGTCAAATGGGTCAAATACATTCAAAATATACTAAAATGACGCGTACTTTATATGGGGGCTATACCAAAACGTGGACCTATATAACCCAACTTTGGTAGGAATGTTTTTTGGCTTCTGGAGACACAAAGTACCAAATTACAACCAATTCGGTGGTAAAATGGGACAAATATCTTAAAAATTCCTTAAAACGACGACGCGTCACGCGTCATTTTGTATGGGGGCTATACGAAAGCGTGGAGCGTCGAGTAGTTACAAACGTAGTGACAAACTTAATATACCCCCATCCTATGGTGGAGGGTATAAAAATTACTGAAGATGAGAAGGAAGATGAATAACTTTAAACATGGTAACACCTTAAAGCTAATCAGTAAAGTTATAAGGAGCGCATCAAGATAGGTGTACATGTTATTAAGGAATGCAAGGATAGAATTGTTTCACCAATAGTAACTATTTTTAATAAAATTTTCCAAACGTCAGTTTATCCAGATGTTTTGAAAATCAACAAAATTGTACCTATACCAAAGGTTAAAGATGCTGAATCAGTGCAAGCATATAAACCTATTTCCTTTTTGCCAATTGTGGATAAGATTTTGGAAAAGATTATTTACAAAAAATTGGATAACTTTTTACAAACGAACAATCTTTTATATAAGTTTCAATTTGGATGCAAAAAAAGGCTGTGGTACTGAAGAAGCAGTAGTTAATGTAGTTAATTTTATTTGTACAGGCATAGATTGTGGGCTAGTTCGAGTGGCCGGATTATTCTTAGATTTTACGAAAGCCTTTGATCTAGACGATCACAACATTATTCTTAATAAGTTAGCTTGTTATGGTGTCAGAGGGAATGAGTTGTTGCTTTTTAAAAGCTATCTTTCAGGAAGATTTCAATACGTACAGGTGTGCAAAGCTTCAAGTGATATGCTAGCTGCCGATTGCGGTGTGCCACAAGGTAGCTGTTTGGGTCCACTGTTGTTTTTGATATACCTAAATGATTTATCAAATTTGAAATTATGTGGTCGTCTTTTTATGTATGCAGATGACGTCTCCTTATTTTATCCGTACAAAGATCTAGACACACTTAAAATGTGTATTGAAAGAGATGTATCACTAATCACAGAATACGCTAGACTAAATAAACTTGTTCTAAATATGAACAAAACAAAAGTAATTCGATTTAGGTCCCACTCAAGTTCTACTGATAGACCATTTAGTATAACACTAAATGGAAATACAATTGTGGAAGACAGCAGTGTAAAATGGTATTTCAAAACAATCTGTCATGGGATTCACATATTGCAAGTATAAAAAAGAAAATTGCACCAGCTATTGACATCCTGAATAAAATGAAATATATTATGAATACCAAAACAAAATTGTGTATTTATCGTGCACTTATCCAAAGTCATATTGATTATTTGATTCCTATATATGGATATAAGGATTCAGCAGCTTTTAAATCTTTACAAATCATGCAAAATCGAGCAATGAAATCAATACACAGATTGCCCGTGAGGTTTCCGACAGAACGACTGCACTCTAATATCTGCAAATCTGTTTTGCCAATCAAAATATTAAGGTATTAATATTTAAGGTATTACATTCAATAGGCTTTCACACCCTAACATTTAGTCAAAATCAAACTGCATTTGAAACAAGAAATCATCATGATTTAAGAATAGTGAGGTGCAGATTGGAGTTGACGAAACGGCGTGTTGAGTATATCGGGCCTCATCTGTTTAACACTTTACCTCCGTACCTGAGATTTGAAACCCGTATATCAACATTCAAAGTAAATTTAAAAGATTACTTACAAAACAGTTGATGAATGCTTCTAATGTTGAAACGATAATTTCTCTTCTATTACTATTTTTATAATTAAACTCAATTTATAATTATATCAATCTATGAATGTTATGTTTTATAACTGCCAGCTTGCCTCATTCATGCCTTTTTGGCGCTGAGGCCACAACATTTTGTATTTATATTTACAATAAATGAATTAAAAAAAATGCCTTGAATTGTATATCTCTGCTTTGGTTATGCCATTGTTGGGTGGTGCCAAAATCATTGAAGTTGGTGACACTGCCAAGGTTCGTGCTTGGTTCAATATGCCCAAGCCGCCATTGTTTGTGTCGTGACAGTATGCTAATTTTCTGAAATATGTTGGTGTTTGCTTGTTGATCATCATTTAATTATTTTCCGATTTGTTGCCGGTATTTCTCTCTTCATCGCCACCAACATTTGCGAAAGCTTTGTATGGAAGGCCTTCTCACCAGGTTCGTGCATTGCTTGAAGCCTTTTACCGTCAAAACTTGAACAACTTGATGAACTTGTAGGTCACCGTTGTCATCTGCTTCCGAGGTTTCCGTGTTGATTTGTTCATCAAATCTGCCTATTATTGCGTTTAATACAGCAGCTATTCCATCAAATTATTATACACCTCAAACATTCACATAAACTTCGTTTAATGGTAAAATGTTCAAAAGAGAAAACTGTCAAAAATGAGTTCAACGCACACATTTTTCCAAAATGTACGGGAACAGAAAAATGGCAGAAACGTCAAAAAATCTGGAACAAATGTCTAAGTCGGCATGTTGCACATTTTTGCTCGCCCAAATTTGTCGTGTAAAAAGTTTCTAAAGAGGAAGCCATTCAGCGCCATTTTTGTTCAAAGAGAAGTGAACATTTTGCGACTTTTTTGGTGTACGGGAACGCATTTTGGGGAAAAATGTTCAAAATGTGTTAAATGTGTAAAAACTTTTTAGTTCTGGAACTATTGTCTTGCACAAACGTAGCCGTTAAATTCCAAAGTAACTTCGTCATCAACCTCCTCGGTGTTTGGGCTGATGTTGGTGGTGGCGACCCAATTCGCTCCTATTCGATCTGATCCCATCCAGCCGTTCTCTTTAAGCTTGTAAAAACTTTATAAACTCATTTTATTCGTCTACATAAAAAGCTTATATGTAAAAGCAAACGAGTCTGTTTCTGAAATTTGTTGTTTTAAAAATTTCTGGTTTGCTTTTTTTTCTTACACGATAGTTCCCAACGCCACTCATTCCCACCCCTACCGAACCGAGGGGACGACCTCCCTTTGAACGTAGGGATCGCGTACACACCAATATCAGGATAATGGTGGATGCTAAGTGATCATTGAATACCAGCTACAGATTATACATTTCCAACAGCCGGTTAGTTTATATTATTACTAAGATTAAGAACTTATGGGTTCAAGAAAGACATTAGTCTAGACTTTATGATGTCAGTGTTCATGCCAAAGTCTATGTTACTATACAAAAATTGAAATCACTGCACATTCTACTTACAGGTTCACACATGGCACAATTACCCAGGTAGTGGCATCGTAAAATTTTGAATATGTTATGTCAAAACTTTCTTTATGTTGTTGGGGAAATCACAACAAAAATAATTTTTTTATAAAGGGATTTGACTTTTCATATTCGATCAGCTGGTGTGATACCACTACCTGGTAGTTCTGCCATGGGTTCACATGACAAATAATTCGTGCGATCAAAATCAGTATACAATATTTGATAGTTTCTACTACATCTAATAGGAACATTTAATCTAATAGAAGCAATAAGGAAGTCTGAAGGTATATCGCCATTTAAAATTTTAAGTACAAAAACAGTGGTCATCATTATGCGTCTGCTTTTTAATGTGGGTAATCGTATTAATTTTAGCCTGCTAGTGTATGGAGGAAGGACAAAGTCACTATTCCAATGAAAATTTCTCAAGGCAAAGAGTAAGAACTGTTTTTGAACAGATTCTATTTTATCGGCATAAATTCCATAGTAAGGATCCCATATTACTGACCCATATTCTAATATGGCCCTAACAAAGGAAACAAATAATTGATTAGTAACATATGGGTCTGAAAATTCCTTAGCCCATCGTTTTATAAAACCCAATACACCATTTGCTTTATTCACCATTGATATGATGTGATTATTAAAATCTAATTTTGGATCCATTAAAATGCCGACATCAATAAACGATACTACGGACATCAAACCGGTCCCAATAATGTTATAATAACCTGAAATTGGATAATTCCTAGTAAAGCACATATGTTTACATTTTTTAGGTTTAAATCCATGTTGTTAAAATCACACCAAAGAGCGTAGCTATTTAGATCGTTTTGAAGTAGATCAATACTTTCTTGAGACTTATGAGTATAGTAAATTTTAACATCATCTGCATACATAAGTAATTTTGAATTGTGTACCGATGAAGGTAAATCATTAACAAATAGTAAGAATAAAACTGGACATAGGTGACTCCTTGTGGAACACCAGATGGAACACTAATCAACTTTGATTTGTAATCTTCAAATAGAACAAACAGGGATCTGTCTTTTAAGTAGGAAGAGATCCACGACAATAAACTTTTACTAAAACCAATGCGATCTAGCTTATATTAAAGAAGTTTATGATTCACTCTATCAAATGCTTTACTAAAATCCGTATAAATTGTGTCAGTATGTCTACGTTCTTTAAACCCTTTAATAAATATCAGATGAAAATTGTATAAAGCTACACTAGGCAAATATTTGCTCCAGCGACAGGGAGTGTGTGTTTACTGAGAGCAAGTGAGCATAGATTTCAAAACATTATTTACGCTCATTTGCTCTCAGTAAGCGCACACTGCCGGTCGCTAGAGCAAATATTTGCCTAATGTGACCCTAGCTTTATAGCTAGTTGCGAAATCCATGCTGACATGGACTCAGAATAGATTGAATTTTATGAGAAATAACATCAGTGATTAGTTTTTCAAATAACTTTGGTATAACACCTAATTTTGCTATACCTCTGTAATTTGAGACATCGCTTATACTGCCAGACTTATGGAGGGGAACTAAATAAGATTTCTTCCAATATGACCTAATTTTAAAGAATAGTTAAATAGCAAAGACAAAGTCGTGGCCACGGTAGTATGACAATGTTTGAGTACTATGCTAGGCACACCATCAGGACCAGAAGTTTTAATTGCTTTAAGTTTCCGTAAGTTTTTAGAGATATCATCGGTTTGAAGATATGGCAAAGAAATATGATTTAATCGAGATAATTGATAAGGGTATGCAGTATTTAACTGGCATTCTTTTTGAGAATATGTTGATGCAAAAAAATCAGCAAAGCATTCAGCCATTTCATTTGCGCCGACAAAAACAGAATTGTTAAATTTTAATAATCGTGGTTTAGTTGATGACTTCCTTTTCATATTAACAAAATCATAAAAGGATTTTGGATCCGTTTTAAAATTATTTTTAATTTTATCTAGATTCATTTGATAACATCTACGAGACTCAATTGTAAATTTGGATCTAGCAATGGAGTAATTAGAATAATCTATTGTAGAGCCAGATTTTTTAAATTTCTTAAAAGTTAATTTTTTTGAATTTTAAAAAGCTGTTAAATCCGATGTGATCCGGGTTAACTTATTTCCACAATTTATTCGAATTTTTGGTACACATTTAGAGAGAATATTGTTTAAGATATGATAGAATATATCAATAGCGCCTTTCTAATTCATTTTCATTACTACACACTAACACTGTTGCCCAATCGATTTTCGGAAGAAGAGAATTCAATTTACGAAAATTTGCCTTTTTTAAAATTGAAAACAGTTTTTAAAGAACTGTCAGTATTGTTACTTATTAATGGTTGATTGTGAAGCATAGATACGCAAAGAGTAGGATGATATTCATCTTCAAGGATCACTAATGGTTACATTCTAGAAATTTTAAAATTTTGGGTAACATTTACGAATACTAAATCAAGTATTCTATTATGCGAATTAGTAATATAATTTATCTGGGATAGGTTCATATCCGAGAATCTACTAACAATATCAAATGTAAGTTGATTAGTATTAGCATTAGTTGTTAAAGGGGTCAAGGCCTCTGAATCTGGCAGCGATAGCCATTTAACAGAAGGTAAGTTAAAATCACCTAATATCAGAATGTGATCGATATCTCTCATCTGCGAAGTAACTGAATTTATTGCAGACAAATGACGAAAATATAAAGTTGGATCAGATGATGGTGGAATATATGAGCAGGTAACGAATAGTTTATATGTGGATAATTCTACGCAAATGCCTATAAATTCAATATCATCAACATTATCTAATAAAATTAAATTAGAGGGATAAAAGGAATCAACGGCTATAAGAACACCACCGCCTTTTATATTTAAACGGTCTTTTCTAAAAGTTTGATAACGTGAACAAAGAATTTCAGTATTTAAGATAGAAGACTTCAACCAAGTCTCAGAAAATGCTAATATTTTATATTCAAAGTCAAAACTATCAGTAAATAAGCGGGTCAATTTTGAGTTTAATCCTCTAACATTCTGGTAACAGACTAGAAATGTATCAAGTAGTTTTTTGGGCCCGTTTCTAACCTTTGAGGTAGACAGACTAAATTAACTGTTTTTCAACAAATTCTTTGACAAAAACTCCAGCAGGCCAAAATTCTATTATTATTATCTGATCATAAACATCTTCAGGCACAAAAATTTTAAATGAAGATCTACGATCCGAAAAGGATGAACGTAGTTTTAAAGTCTTCAGGAAATAATCGCCATTAATTATTCATTTTACATAAAAATTTACATCATCAGTAGCCGTGTTTGGTGAAAACCTTGATACAAAAACCGTTCTCATGGCCGGAACCACAGATAACGACCTATGTTTTGTCTGCGGTATTTGTACCAGTTCAGATGCCGGATTAGGTACTACTGAAGAAGTTTGTTTCGATTCTTTTTCCCTACAAGCGGGAGCAGAATTACTCGGAGCGCTCATAGAGAGTGAAGAATCTTTTAGGACTCGTCTACTCCTCAAGTTTGGAATACAAGTAATCACAGAATTCAGAGGTGTAGCTGAGCCCGAGGCAACCTCTCCAGTAGCAGCCTGTGTTGGCTGTAATGAACCAGATACTGTGGTAACTAAAGTTTTCTCTCCAACTCTCTCCATCACGGGGTAGCGGCAGGTGGATCGAAAACTCCGCTACCTGAAACGACAGGTTTATTAGAAGACTTGGGCTTAGTCTTCTTGTTGTTGGACCTTTTACGTTTCGGTTCAGATGCAGCTGGGGACGAGACAAATTCATCAATATTGGGGTATCTCTCAAAAATGACATTAAACTTAGATATACAGTCAACCAAAAAAGTCTACATGCACCCTATAAATCTGGGGTTTTAAGGGTAAGGAAGCATTTTTATGAAAATCCAAGTACATAGTTCTATCTCATATCCCTAATAAACAATATTACATACAACAAAAATATATTCCATAATGCGAATAACGGTAAATTCTATAAAAATTAATAGGGAAAAAGTGTACATACACCCAATGAAATATTAAGATTACCGTAAAATTTATGGAATAAGCAACACAAATTTTACATTTTATTGCTTTATCGAGTGTTTTTGGATGTCTATGATATATTTTAGACAAAATAGGAACATATTTGTGGATTAATTGCCGTTATTTAATGTCAGACTTCGCGTATGGCTCGTTAAGGCAGAGCCTTGCAGATTTCTTTGAGTTGTTCAGTCTAGTAGTTTATGAAACCCCAGAAAATACAGTGGGACTAATAATTTTGGGATCCAAGAGCGTTATGAAGTTTTTCTTGTGGATAATATATGCTCCTGAGATTCGCTAAATATACGAATTCCTGAGTTTTCTCATAAATTGTATAGTTTTCACAACATCCCAAGGGGCAAATTACATGCAGAAGCCTTCGAATTACCTGTAATAAGGTCTGGTACAATCCTCGAGCATCCATTGAATCAGCAATGTAAAAGTATCCGACATTTATAGCGCTTCAGGAGACCCTAACGATCATAATACGAGAGCATAGTAGTTAACAGTGTAAATTTCATACAAATTTCATGCATTCTTTGGTGGTGCCTTTATTTCGATGCTTTGGATACTTTAGGAGCGGGTTTGTAGAATAATGTTTATTTCTGATTGAGTTAAGGTCCAAACATTTATTACAAGGTAATTCCAAGGTTCTTGCTTGTAATTTGACCCTTGGAATGCTGTGAAAACTATAAAATTTATAAAAAACTCAGGAATTCGCATATTTAGCGAAGCTCAGGAGCATATATTATCCATAAGAACAACTTCATCTCAAAATAATTAGTCCCACTGTATTTCCTGTGGTTTCATAAATTACAAGACTGAAAAACTCAAAGAAATCTGCAAGGGTCCGCCTTAACTAGCTATACGCGAAGTCTGACCTTAAATAACGTCAATTTGGTCTAAAATATATCATAGAGAACCAGAGACATTCGATAAAGCAATAAAATGTAAAATTTGTGTTGCTTATTCCATCAATTTTACGGTAATCTTAATATTTCATTGGGTGTATGTACACTTTTTCCCTATTAATTTTTTTAATTTTTATAGAATTTACCGTTATTCGTATTATGGAATATATTTTTGTTGTATGTAATATTGTTTATTAAGGATATGAGATAGAACTATGTACTTGGATTTTCATAAAAATGCTTCCTTACTCTTACAACCCGAGATTTATAGGGTGTATGTAGACTTTTTTGGTTGACTGTAGGTTGGTAAGCATTCCAGACTTCCCTATTTATTGGTCTGTTCCAGTACTGCAAGAATTTACTAATTTTTACTGTTTTTGTCGATAACATAAAGGAAAAAATGTTATCGTAGCAAAAAGTAGTAGCTTCTTGCAGGTTCTGGAACAGAGCTTTTATCTGTTATTTCATCAGATAAGTCTCTGGTGAAGTTAAAAAAGTCGATAACAATGTTACGACACTTAACACAACACAATCTAATGTCCAATTTACATTAGCAACTTTTTCGTCATTTGGAGCTGTTTCGTCATTTATTTGCTAAAACAGGCAACATTTTGCGTCATTTACCATACAAAAATAAATGACGATAGCTGCGTCATTTATTCTAAACAACGCACGAAAACACCATACTATTATAAGCAGTCCAGTTTTTTCGTCATAAACTACCAAAAAATGCAACTGTTTTATGATGTCTTTGTTTGTTTGTGTGTGTTGTAGAAAAACAAAAATACTCAAACGATGACAAAAGTGAAAATAAATGGTTAAAAACTTGCAAAAATTATGTTTTTTGTTTTTAGGATTAATTTAAGTTATTTGATACACATTTGTGTTGTGAAATTCCTATTTCTCTGAATAAATATATTGTGTGCGTGTGTTTGTGTTATTGTATAAGTGTGTATGTGGGATTGTGTGCGTAATCAAATGACGCAAAAAAACAGATGTAAATACACTTCATTTGATTCTAGGATTTTGTAAAACGAAATCATTTAATGAGCATATGTAAATTGGACTTAAAGTGCAGTACACATTAGCTGTGTTCCTTTACTTACCTGAGGTTACCATTTTTACCATTTGTAACCATTTTTAACCTGCAAAGCGTTCCTTAACCCCGAAAAGTGGCAAAACTGGAAGCAATTTTTAAGAGAGGGAGAGTGGAGAGGGAGCGAAAATGGCTTTCGCTTCTACCACAGGCTACCAGCAAAATTTCTACAGGTAAAAAATGGCAGAACTGATTTTTCGACTTTTGTTTGACGATTATTTCACAATGAACGCTGTGAAATAAAAGACGAAAATTGATTTTTTTATGTTTCTTTTCGACATTGCTGCCAGACCTACCATTTTTCCGTTCCTTTACTTTTCTGGTAAAAATGTTCATGAGAGAGCAATTTTGACACTTTTCTCTTTTACCAACCTTACCATTAAAAAAGTAAAGGAACAAAGCTATTGTCAGTATTGAATGACAGCTTTGTTGTCACTTGCTAGTAGAGCTGGCAAACCATCGATATTCCCAACATTAGACATTTTCGATATAATGTTTTAAACTATCGATTGCTATCGATATTATCGTTAAGTTGTCGTCGCCATTAATTTGGAGATGAAAATGGCGAAAATGTCAATGATTTTCTTGAAATTATGCAAAAGTTGTTCACAGAAATGTAAAGGAGAATAAACAACTGCTTTTATTTTATAAAAAATTAAAAAAAAAATACATTTTATTTTGCCGAAAAATGTGTACGTGTGACTACGGACTTACTTTCATACACACACAGAATCGAAAAGCAGAGAAATTTCTATTTATTTGAATATATTTCAGGTTAGGGGTTTTTATTCCGATAATATCGATATGCAAAACTATCTATCGATATTGTATTTTTAAATAATAATCGATATTATCGATAGTGCCATCGATTTTTTGCCAGCTCTACTTGCTAGTGTGGCCGTTCATTTTTGTCATTCATCATGCAAACACAAAATGTTTTGTGGTTGCTGGACGGTTTGACAGTTATTGATAATTGCGAAATATCGACATTCAAAACTGACAATGTGTACCCAGCTTAATGTCATGTTCACACGAGCGTTTCAATTACGTTGTTCGCCTGTCGAACGACGTACACGAATTAACCCGTTTCCACGACACCATTCGTAATTAACAGAAACATAAACAAAATTGCCTTCATTTTTCTTAACTTGTTATCACGAAAATTTGAACCGAAAACACATAAAATATACATTAAATGAATAGGAAAAGCAATAGACTTTCCTTCAAATGTATCTTCTATAATTTAACTACACATATTTCATTCATTTTTTCTATAAATTCTGAATAATTTTGTATTTTCAATATATTTTTATATTTTTCTATTTTCAAAATTAAAGAGAGAGAGACATGTCAAAACAATATTTGTGTATACAGACTTTCAGTTATTTGTTTCCTTTTTGTTGGCCAGGAAATTTTAGTTGATACGTGCTGACATGTTGCAGAATATTTTGAATTTGGTGTTCCTTTGGAAAAGCCGAAAAGTGAGTGTGATTCTCATTCATATGGGAATACTAGACACTTAAAGAGTTCGATTTTCACTAAAAAGGCATCATTTCAAAAACTGAGAAGCCAATTGATTATTCCCTTCGCCGGGATGAAATCATGATATTGGTAGCGTTCAGTAAAATTTTGCAACACTGTCAGTTCGTTTTGAAAAACATTACTCTCTGTAATAGAGGGTAATAAATGAATACTCCACTCAAGCAATCGAAATTTTTAAACAAACTTCGAAGCACAACTCGATGTTAATTTCAAACTAAAACAATTTATTATTTTTAAACTCAGAGCGCACAAAAAGTTTGAATTTCTCACAACAGGGTTGCCAAGGTTCTACAGCCGTTTTTATTGATGTCAACATTTATTAATAATAGCTGTGTTCCAGAACTAAAAAGTTTTTACAATTTTTACGACTTTTACACATTTTACTCCAAAAACCGTTCCCGTACACAAAAAAGTTGTAAAATGTTCACTTCTCTTTAAACAAAAATGGAGCTGAATGGCGCTCTCTTTAAAAACTTTTTACACGACAAATTTGGGCGAGTAAAAAATAGTAACATGGTTGCCGGCGTCTGATTGGCTGATACGCCGACTTTGACATTTGTTCCAGTTTTTTTGACGTATTTTCCATTTTTCCGTTCCCGAACTATTTGAAAAAACTTGTATGTGACAACAAATTTTTTGCAGTTCTCTCTTTTACGAGTTTTACTATTAAAAAGTACGGGAACGAAGCTAATATCGATATAAAAAACTATTCATCGATATTGGAGTACAAAATTAATTATCGATATTTCCATCGTTGGTTTGCAAGCTCTACTTTAACCCTGCTATTACGCTGGGGTCATTTGATGACCCAAATCGTATTTATCATCACCGTATGTCTTACTGGTGGGATATAATTAAAAGTCCTTACTACTCAGTGCATGAATTTTTGAGATATACTGAAATCAATTAGTTTCATCAATATTTTGTGCTTGTGTATACACATAACATGTTACCCTACGTTTACAAATGACAGGACAGTTGACTTCATGTATTGATTGTCAAAATCCCACAACTTGTCTGTGTGACGTAGGCGTCCAGACAACTACAAAAACAGTCGTAAAATTATGAATGAGAATCATCGATTTCTTTTTGTTTTCCGTTCACATATTTTGTTTTTATTTATGTTCTTTTGTTTTCAACACATTTCAATTATTATCTCACTTATTTTTACAAAAATGTCAAAAATTTGTCTTTCCTACTGTCTGTGAAAAAATGATGGACAGCTGGGAGACAAACGACAAATGTATGTATGTGTTAGGAAATCAGAGTTGTATTTGAAGACAAACTGTCGGGTGTAAACGCCTAGTTAGGGTCATTGTACATTCAATAACAAGGGATCCTACATGGTACAATAATTCTTAGGTAGGCCACAGCTAAAAGCTGATTAAAATTTTTTTTGTTATGGCTTAATCTGTCAAAACCGTGTTGACATGCAGAGTTGATATTTATTATTGATCAAAAAATTCAACTCTGTTTTGTTTTCATTTCAACATTTCGTTCTTCTTCTTCTTTGTTTACTCATCCGTTATCATTCATCAAAACAATTTTGACGTTTTAAGCCATAGCGACAGGGTTGTATTTTTTTGGCGATTCTCATACCTGGCCTACCTATTAGAGCTGGCAAAAAATCGATGGCACTATCGATAAAATCGATTGTTTTTTAAAAATTAAATATCGATAGATAGTTTTGCCTATCGATATTATCGGAACAAAAACGCCCAACCCAAAACTCATCAAAATAAATTGAAATTTCGTTGCTTTTCGGTTTTGTGTGTATGAGAAAATAAGCCCGTAGTCACAGATAAATATTTTTCGGAAAGGTAAAATGTATTTTTTTAATATTTTTATAAGATAAAAGCAATTTGTTATTCTCCTTTGCATTTCTGTGAACTACTTGTGCAAAATGTCAAGAAAAGCATTGACATTTCCGCCATTTTCATCTCCAAATTAATGGTGTTGACAGCTTACCGATAATATCGATAGTAATCGATATTTTAAACTATTATATCGAAGATATCTAATGTTGGGAATATCGATGGTTTGTCAGCTCTACTACCTATGAATTATTGTACCATGGGATCCTAATGCTTTCAGTTCAGTGACAGATTTTTTGTCGACAATATTAACATCCAATTTATGTAAATTTTTAGTTCTTTACTGAATTTATTAGTGATCAGACAAAAAATTTCTCTAATAAACACTTCAAGCTATTATCCCACGCCTTAAAACCCTTTTACAAATGTATACTATATAATAAATGGGTCATCATATGACCCTAACATAACGTATGTGATTTTTTTCTAACGTAGTAGAAGGTTTTAAGTTGCTACGCATATCATGTATAAAACATGCCGTGTAGAAGCTTTTTGATGCTGTAAAAAGAAGATCGGCGTTAACATTATTTGAAGTTGGCACTGGGGTACTAATGTTTTTCTTATGAAATTGAACAAAGTTAGAAATTTGAATAAAAGATTGATCTCCTGTCGTAATTATGTTAAATGAATTGATAACATGGGTGCTAAATACTTACCTTGGGAAATATTTAGAGGACTTCAATCCGGCTCAGCTTTCAATTGCATTAATGTCAGGTGAGTTCGCAATGTGAACCATGAACCTAATATTTGTAATTGTTATTCCTTTTAGGCGAGGTGGAATTAGAAAATGTTCCCATACGAAGGGACGCTTTAAGGTCGTTTGGAATACCTGTTGAGGCTTTGTCCGGAAGCATTGGGCGCATCAAGTTGCAAATACCAGTTAGACAATTTCGGACTTCACCATGGAGTATTGTGATAGAGCGTGTTTACGGCGTCTTTGTCCCAAAAGATATCAGCGAATGGGACAATGAGAAAGAAAAGGACGCTGAATATGCATATAAAATAAGAGTCCTTGATGCGAAAGAAGCTAACTGGAGGGTTGACCATGGGTGTAATACGGAAAGCTACTACTCATTATCTTACTCAAACTGGATAAATTACGGCACATCGCTAGTAACTAATATACTAGAGAATTTAGAACTAAAGATAAATGACGTTCATCTTCGGTACGAAGATTCAATAACCATACCACATTTTCATCATGCAGCAGGAATACGTATCAATTCAATTTCTGCTCAGAGTTGTGACAGTAATTGGCTGCCTGGAGCAAAGAATCCAGCCATACAAAAAGTTTTGTTTAAAATATTAGAATTGAAGGACTTTCAACTTTATTGGGACAAGCTTGACATTACAAATGCTTGCAGCGGCTTATCGTCAAAGGAACTCTTGGACAAAATGAACGAGGCTTGTAAATTTGAACAACACAATTTCCTAACGAATCCCATAAACGCAACACTAAAGTTTAAGAGAGAACGATGTAAGCAAGCCCTTAGAAACAAGAACAGACCAAGAATTTCATGTGATGTTACCGTGAATCAAGTTAATCTTTCGTTGTCTGACGTAAGTATCTGCTTTCACATATTTTAAGAATTAGAATTGTTATTAGTGTCGGTTACATTAGGTGTAAAGATTTGAGTAACCACATAACTTTCCGATTTGCTACAAAATACTTTTAATAATTACGTTTGTGGGTATGGACGCGCTTAAATCTCCTTCAAGGTTACGCTAGGTTTAAGGATGCGCGACCATAGTTCATCAAAGCCGCTTCACTCGGTGACCGTAAGTCCATTGTGTTCATACTGAAATTAGAACGAAATAAAGGGATTGATACGAAGGGTTCGTAGTAGAAGAAGAAGAAGATAGTGTGTGGAAGATAGCGTGAATAATACAGATTGAAGCGAATGAAAATTGAATGTTTGTAAATCACCCAATAAAAACGATACTATCAATTTTGTATGGGTATAGCACTGTTTTCCCAAAGCCTTTTGCAAGACTTTTAAGAAACGGACAAGGGTTGCAGGATCTGCTGATGAGACTTCGGTGAGAGTAGAGAATTCGTAGTCACCCAATAATCTCTGTCTGGTATATCTAAGCACTGGACAGCGACATATCAGATGCTCAATCGTCTCTAACTCTCCCTCATCCTCGCAAAGCCTACAAAAGTCAATGCCGGTACCGTCCCACTTGCAAGTTCTTGACCTGATGCGACAGTGTCCTGTAATTACACCTATCGCGATTCTGATCTCGGACTTACTAAGCAAAAGTAGTGATAAGGTTCTACGTGTCGATATAACTGGCCAGATAAGTTTAGCCACCCGACACATCGGTTCCTCATGCCAAGCTCGACCGGATATATCCGAGTAGAACTTTACGATCTCACCAATGAAATGACACAACGGCGGTCTTACACAGCATTCTGCCTGAGTACTTTCAGATTTAGAGCCTGTGCGAGCCAATTCGTCAGCGATTTCATTACCCACCATGTTGCAGTGTCCGGGTACCCAGCAAAAGACAACTGAGTTTTGAATGTTGCCAAGTATACGTCTACACTTGTGATATTCTGCAGGATTTAAGAGCTTTTAGCGCAGCCTGGCCGAAATAAGAGTAATGACGGAGTTATTAAATGGAACGATGGCGTTGCTGAACACTGCAGACTCTGTGAGGATGAAATAGAGACAGAGACGATCGAGCATCTCCCATGTCGCTGCTCAATGCTGGCCCGCAGTCGGCATAGGTTATTGGGTGCACATTTTTCACCATGTCTGACCTTCTATTCCAATATAGAACCCGATACCATCAACAACATCCTCAGAAATCTGAAGTGGCAGGGACAACCTCAACTCGTAAACCGTATATCACGAATATTGTCAATTATTTAATATTCCATTTCAGAAAAAAAGGATAAATTTTTTTCGCGCTACGTCAACGATTTTTGATATGTAGGTTAAGAAAAAAATTCGCAGTACGAATCTGGTCGCGAGCCAATTTTTGGCTGTTACGGACAAAATTTAATGCGCTTTTATTTCGCTTTTTAAGAAAGAAAATATTATCAAAACGCTAATTATTTTAATGAGCACAATTGTTACAAAAAAGTTTTGTAGATTGCATAATACCTTCAAATGTTACACAGAATTCGCGGAATGTACATAAATTATTGAATATAAGTAAGCTTTTTACAAAATTAAGGGCCATTTAGTGGTCATAAAATTACATAAAAATTTGTTGTGGATCAAAACTTCACGGCGAATCAATCATACAGATTGGTGTTATAGTTTGGATGTTGCAGCCAAACTAAACACATTTTGGTCAAAAAAATATTGTTTTGTTTGAAAACATATTTTTTCACATGCATTATGTAGTAGAAACAAGTAACCCAAGGCTAAAGTCGGACTAAGCCGACCATGTGATACCCTACACCTTAACCACTGGGAATTAGTTTTTCACAAATCAAAATTTCTTTATGGAACAAATAAATTTATTGTATAAATAACTTTGTGGATTCTGGTACCGCATCACACCAAGCTTAAATAATAATGATTTTGCTTGGCTGGGGAATCGTTTTGCATAAAGGTGGCAAAGCGACCTATGCTGTAACATATGTATAAAAATCCAATTGGACAGTTAAAACGTTAATGCAGGGCCTTCACTATTGCAAAGATTTCCGCTTGAAAAACGCTACAATTGTTATTTAATTTATATGAAAGTCGAATACCAAGCTCCACACAGTATATTCCTGATATATATATATATATATATATATATATATATATATATATATATATATATACCCTATATTTTGTTTCTTTCATTTGTCTGATTTGTTATAATTTTTAATTATTCCATAGGTTGTTTGTAGTGGTTGTATACTGGTTCCATTCACTTTCTTCATTTCACTTGGCAAAACCCGGACATGTGTTGTGTTTGTCAATACTCATAATATTAGGTGTGTCTTTTTACGTGATAATTTGTAATAATTATTACGAAATGTTACTAAATGCTGTCTTTTTACGCAAAAGTTCAGTAAAAGAGAGCGAAGTGAGAGAACAATTTTGACAGTTGTTTGCTGAGAAATTGCTAAAAGTTGCTGAAAGAATTTTTCCCAGCAACATTTAGCAAGTTCGATCAGCTAATTTTTAATCATCTGCTAATGGTCAGCTGCACAATGTTTATCTTATTTTTGTGGAAAAATACTATAAATATTACGATTTAGCTATATTTATTGATTGTTTTATTAATATATTAATTATTTTTTATTTATTTTGCTTAAAATTGAAGAACTTTTTCATTGCTTTGGAGTTAGCTTTTCTTTCATGCATTTGGGCCAATGTTTTTGTTTTGGTCATCAACTGCTATCTTGCTAAAGTTTACTAAATGCTGTCTTTTTACTTTTTTCTCTATTTTCGTATCAAAGAGTAAAATCTCTCTTACTCTCTGGAAACAAGTTACTGAATAATTATTACTGAAAAAGTAAAAAGTCACAACTATTATACGTGCCATTTTTGTATATCAAAGTTATGTAGAATGTGTCTATGAGAATTATATGGAAACAAATCAAAAATTTTAGTAACAATCGCATAATCGAGGTTCGGAAGAATATATTATTCGCCTGCACTAACCACAAGCGAAACATAATACAAATTCGCGGAAAGATCGCCGAGATGAAGATTCGTTATAGCGATTGATAATAATAGAGAATCGTCTACGAATGGTAAATTACTCGCGTGGGTGAATTGTATATAAAATTCGATAAAAGATCGCCGGAAAGAAGCGGAGAAGAATAATCTGATCAGAAAATTGTCCAACAATCTTCCAAATGTTTGCAGTGGTTTTCTTTCCACCAATTGATATTTACAGAATTTTAAAGGCCCATATCTCGGGAATGGAGCAAGTCCAGTTTAGGGCCCGGATATATATATATATATATATATATATATATAGTATATATAGTAGGATTTTTGTGAAATAAATTTTTTATATAAGGTATTGGTGTAAGCACTATCGAGAGACGTCAAAACATTCTGATTAGGAACATTAGTAGTAAAATCAACTTTAATGCTAACAGATGCATTTTTTTTTAAATTGCTTGTTTTAGTTAGTTTATATGTATGATATGATTGTAATTTAAGGATAAATGTACACCCAGTATGGAGCGGTAATTACAGTGTTAGGTTCGGAATGATGTCTAGGGTTACTAGAAATATAATTTTTATTTAAAGAGCCAAATAAATATGCATATTCATGGTGCATTAAGGGAAAATAAGGTCAAAAGCACATTATTATAGACTAGCAAATGCCCGCCACTGCGTATGCGGAAAGGAAACGAAATATATATAAACAATATTTAATACGGGAATGGTGAATACTGGAGATTCTGTTGTACTGAGACCTATTTTTATTACCAATATTTTTTCGATTGTAGTCAGAATTAAAAAAAAAAATTGCCGTATCGCATCCCTACACAGCTACCATATTTTTTATTTCGAATTTCCAAAACTACGTATCATATTGCAAATTTCAGATTTGACTCCTGGTTTTACCCCTTCACTAACACAGCATTCTCTTCCAGTATGAATTTCCAAACACTAAACTTTATCTCACCCCTTCACAACAACAATCACACACATTCACAATTCAAGGTTCTAGCTTTAGCGGTTTCGACCAGAACCCGAATAGGTCCGTTAAATTTTCGGCCACGTTTTCGTATATCCCCATATAACGGTACCTCTCGAATTAGTGTATTTTTAAAGAAGAACAAATGTATATTGTCCAATTTTCTTTAAATTTGGACTTTGAATACTCAGAGGATATAGATGTTTAATTTAAAAAATCTCCACTTCGATCCACGTTTATTAGAAGAGATATTTTGAAGATTTAGGATTTTTTAGGATTTTTTTAATATCAGGGGTAAATACCTTCTAGTTAACAAAATTGTAGCGTTGGACCACGTTTTCAAATTTACATACCAAAGCGGTCAGAACAAAAAACCTTTTTTGAAAAGATACTTCACGTTTGACTACTTAATTTCAGTACATTATTTAGAAACTCCTTGGCGTTAACGTCAAATCAAACAAATATTTTCCATTTCGTATATTTTGTACAAATAGCGTATTTTTAAATTATATAATCCCATCTTTCTTACTCTTCACCAGTGACCCCCATTCAAAATTTCAGGATTCCGGCCCTATTCGTTAACCCATACCCAAATTGTACTATATTTAGTACCAATTAGTATTTTTCGTATAATTTTAATTCGAATTTCCAAAAACCTTTCTTTTTTATTCTCCATCAGTGACCTTCATTCCAAATTTCAAGATTCCAGCTCTATCCGTTCATCCAAACCCAAATTGTACTAAATTTAGTACCATTTAGTACTTTTCGTACCCTTATAGTTAGAATTTCCAAAAACCTTTCATTGTTACTCTTCATCAGTGACCCTCATTTCAAATGTCTGTATT
The DNA here is from genome assembly GCF_047663935.1 of Musca autumnalis. Classification (NCBI taxonomy): domain Eukaryota; kingdom Metazoa; phylum Arthropoda; class Insecta; order Diptera; family Muscidae; genus Musca; species Musca autumnalis. The sequence goes on along the minus strand of NW_027411977.1, from coordinate 160,652,988 downwards.
CCAGCTCAATCCGTTCACCCAAATCAAAATTGTACTAAATTTAGTACCATTTAATACTTTGCGTGCACTTATGGTTCGAATTTTCTAAAAACCTTTCTTTTTTACTCTCCATCAGTGACCTTCATTCCAAATTTCCGGATTCCAGCTCTATTCGTTCACCCAAACACAAATTGTACTAAATTTAGTACAATTTAGTACTTTTCGTACCTTTATAGTTCGAATTTACAAAAACCTTTCATAGTTACTCTTCGTCAGTGATCCTCATTCCAAATGTCTGTATTCCAGCTCAATCCGTTTACCCAAATCAAAATTGTACTAAATTTAGTACCATTTAGTACTTTTCGTACCCTTACAGTTCGAATTTCCAAAAACCTTTCAATATCACTCTTCATCAGTGACCCTCATTGCAAATGCCTGTATTCCAGCTCTATCCGTTCACCCAAATCCAAATTGTACTAAATTTAGTTCCATTTAGTACTATTCGTGCACTTATAGTTCGAATTTCCAAAAACCTTTCTTTGTTACTCTCTACAAGTTACCCTAATTTCAAATTTCAGGATTCCAGCTCTATCCGTTCACACAAATCCAAATTGTACTAAATTTAGTACTTTTCGTACCCTTGTAGTTCGAATTTCCAAAAACCCGTTGGTACATCTTTCTAGCTCTCCATCAGTTACCCTCATTCCAAATTTCAGAATTCTAGCTCTTACCGTTTGCCTAATACAAAGGGTACCATATTAAGTACCTTTTAGTACTTTTCGTACACTTCTAGGTCGAATTTCCAAAAACCCAGCCTTATCTCACCCCTACACACCAACAGCAACCTACACCCAAAATTTCAACTTTCTAGCTTCAGCGGTTTCGTCTGGGCGCTGATGAATCAGTCAGTCAATCAGTCAGTCAGTCACTCACCTCACTACACTTTTATATATATAGATTATAATTAAATATTTCGGTCTCTTAAAGGACTAACGATGGGGTAAAGCATGAAATCATCTGAATACACTTTTTACTAACTAAATACAAACAATTCTGGTATAAAAGTGTGTTCTAATTACGTTAAGTTGGTTTTTCTACTAATGTCCCTAATTAGCTGGCCAGGCTAATATGGACCATTTTTAGAAAAGTGGGATGTCCTTCCTCCCCATAGAATGTTTTGACGTCACTCGATAGTGCTTATACAAATACCTTATATACAAAATTTATTTCACAAAAATCTTCAAATTTTTGAGTGAAATAGAGTAATCTATTATAACGAATTTATTGTCCATAATTAGCTGGCCGCCACTGTATATATATAGTTGCGAAAAAAATAATAGCACTACCATGAATAACTGTGGAACAATGTTTTATGTAAATGTGGGTCTTTATGTTTGGAGGAAACTATTTTAATTACGCAGTTGGATGTCCTCAAAAACTCGGAATAGAACCAAAAATATATAGCAAAGCAAATTAACAGAGAATTTTTAAGCCGTAATAGCAGGGATCTGACTTTGTCGTTAGAGACAAAACCCTATACATGGCAACAAATTGTGAAGAGTTAACTTGTTTTCGTTCGAATCCTAAAATATGACTCTATTTAATTTATAAGTTGGCACTAGTTTGGTCCTTCCAAAAGGATATGAACAGCAATAATCTGGCTTATAATCTGGAGGAAAATCAAAGAAATTGTGGAATAGAAGTTATGTGGCCATTCTCCAGGGTTGTACGTTGTTCCTAGACTATGATAAATCAAACATATTATGAGCTAAGGTCAATAAGGCAACTAAAGCACAAAAAATCAAATTGGGAAGTCCTTGAAGAAGAATCCTGCAACCAATACCAGAATCCGCTTTATTCGAAACCTAGCATATCGAGAGATGGTAATAACGCCATTAACTGAAGAATAAATCAGTAGGCAATTGCTTCTATTGATGTACTTATATTCTTGAGTGATAAAGTTTAGATGTGTCTAATTTCTATAAATTTAATAGACTTTTTAATAATGGTGCTATTATTTTTTTCGCCAAATTTTTGGAGGTTTTGTAAAAATTGGATTATATTTTAAATAAGTTTCGAATATAACTATGACTTTTGTTATTTTTAAATTCTTTAGAGTCGTTATTCTTAAATACGCATGAAACGGCCAGCAAAATGTGCACATGTAAATATGAATGTCCGCGAACTATTTTTGTGGGTTATGTAGTGGCGCATGTAGCTACTACTCACATGCGAACACATTTCTTTCGTTTTGGCACCCACTAGATTACGAGTTTGGACACTTTGGATATGTCTTATTAATTGGTACATAGTATGTTAATTAACATTAATATGTACATTAATCTCTTCGCAGTTCCATTAACAGTGATGATCTATTTATAGATCCTGGATTATCCTCTTCATCTGTTAATTCTTACATCAATTGTGATTGACATACGCAAAGGGTGGTTTAGTTCCATTTTAGCGTTTAGCCGTTGTAACTCTAATGCATTCGGTAGCCTAGAGGTTGTGTCTCGGCTTATCATCCTAGGAACCCAGGTTCAACTCCCGGCTAGATCGTATATTTCTTTTATTTTTTTTTATTCTTCTGTTAAATCTGCTGACATTTAGTTAGTAATTTTGTTTTATTTGTATTTTAAAAATTACGAACAACAATAGAGCCAAATAAAAAGAAATATGAAGAACACCGAAATTCTAATCGTCAGGAACTTTACGAGATTTAATCGTTTTACTTATTACTTTGATGCTATAATTTCCCCTTCTAAACTGAAAATTAGCTACTAGCTGCTCGCTTATGGTCGTTATTTCACTCAGACACCAATACCTGAGCGTTTTATTTTCTTGTAGTGGTCAAACTATCTGTATAGAAAGTATTCAGGTTTGATTTTGGAAGTATAGGATTGTGTTAGTATTCGGCTTTTAATAACTTTATTGCCTCCGAATTTACAAATTTTGGTTTAGGAAGACATCTTGCTCACTTTCTTCCAACCTTGTAACAAACCACACGGCCACTTGATGTCCAGTCTTGTTGATTTTGGTGAAGGACATCTATATCCTTTTTGGATAATCAACAATCTTTTGTGATTGCCTTAAATAAAAACGAAGACCGAAAGTTGAAAGGAAGTTTCGTCTTTGTTAAAGCTGTAATAACAACTATTTGCACAATTAATGCAAGTTAAAAGCGTTTGCATATTTACCTGGCCCTTGCTGTTAACTTTTCTTTATGGCCATTTGGATCCTTAAGAATTATTGCTTACAAAACATTTGTGTTAATCTGCATGGTCTTTTTTCTATGTGTGATGGTTCCCCTCGTACCCTCTTTTATCCATCTTTAGGACACTTTGTTTTCTCCAGTGCCACATGTCCACATTTGGTTGATCTTTAACTTGCTGAGTCTAGTGGAAATTGCAAAAATTCATTGTTCTCAGTGCCTTGTGTGTCGTTAACGGAATAGCGATTGCTCTGTAATCTATCGCAAATGTGTTCTTCTTTGGCACGGCGGTGCCGATGATTTTCGGCAATTTACACACACACGACCCGAATGCACAGAAAGAGCGTACAAAAGAGAACAAATGTTTTGATTTGTTATTGTTTTATAGCTTGCGTGAAGACAAACTTACTAACACACTGTTATAAGTTACCAATATTTTGAATTTTTTCCGTTCTCTTTTTGGTCCTGCCTGGTCTATATTCTATCAGCCTCTCATTGCATGTCTAAATTTTTGTTAAAATATTATTAATGCCTCTCAAATTCTGCGGTAAATAATCTGAAACAGACGGCAGTGAAACAGTGGTTTGAATTTTGAAGAGAATAAAATACATAACTCGGTTTAAAGAAGCAACAAAAAATTTATTAAGTTAAGAGCAAAAGATTCATTAAAAGAAAAGAAAATATTCAAAAAAATCGTACAAAGCACCAAAAATATAAAAAAAATCGTACAAAGCACCAAAAATATTTAAAAATCGTAACGCAAGGTGTATAAAATCATAAAATTATTCTCTGATTTGACTGGAGTTTGCTGGTAGCTGATACCCTTCACCCCCGCATCGAAAGGCCTTTCATCGAGGGAGCTCCGTTGTTAACAAAGTAAAGGAGAAACATTTATACTTAAATGGAACAAGAAACAACAAGATAATTAGTAATTGAGAGTGTACCGTTACTTCCCTCTTTGAACTATTAAGATAATTGAACTTTGTTATTTTGTTTAAAAATATTTTTTTTTTTAAATTTTGTGCAAAAAATATTTTTAACCTCACTAAATTTTTACTTAACAATCATTTAAAGGATTTTCCTGTTGTTTCTCGTTAAGTTTTCATTTCCTGTCTCTATATGCCTCTGTACTAGTTGTATGGATTTGTCAGTGTTTCATCTTGGGTTAACAGATTGATCGCTGTTGAAACAGAATCACTACTGTTAACTGTTTACACGAGAGATTTAAGTTTGAAAAGCACTGTTTCCAAAACTTATTCCCAGATAGCATTTAGAAGACTGTTTTTTCAAATATCACATTGAGGAGTCTTTTTAGAGTCCTTTTAGTGATCAAAAATTGATTAAGTCGCTTGTGTGATCAGAAAGGGACTCGAAAGTGACTCCCTGTAATGATTAAAAAGAGTTCAATTTAAAATACAACAACAAATGTGTAGCAATCACAAATAAATCATTGAGGTGTTTAAAATGTGACAATTTTTTGTTATTTATTGTCACATTTTGATCATCTGGAAGATTGAAAAATGCTTAATCAAAAAAGGGTCATACACGTGTTTGAAAAGTGATTATAATTATGTATATTCTGATCATATTTTGAACAGTTAGGTGATTAAAAACTGATTGTTTTGTTTTATTTTTGTTTGGTTGTAAATAATTCTCATACACACTTTCTACAAAACTTTGATATAAATGTAACGTATAATATTAAGAGTATAGACAAACACAACACATGTTCAGGTTTTGCCAAGTGAAATGAAGAAGCAGTATACTCACCGCGCAACATAAAGAATAATTAAAAGAAATAACAAAGCATAAAAGACAACAAAACAAAGGAAAGAAACAAAAAAGAATAAAGAGAAATTTCTTTTAATTTATTTTGTCTAATAAATGACTCCCTAATGACTCATAAACGATTATAAACATGACCCAAAAAAGATTTGAAAAAGAGTGCCAAAGTAATCAACAAATCACCAATAAATGATTGAAATGCGACTCGAAAAAGACTTTATATACTATCAGAAAATGGGCAAAAATGACTCGAAACTAATGCAGAGGAAGACTCATTTGTGATTTGCTTAGACGAGTCGCCTGAGGTTATGTTTTCCTACCGACAAAGGAGTCATTTATGATCAGAAAATGAGCTCATATTCCAGCTTTTTACTCGTGCAGTCGGATCAAAAAAGACTCGAATTTGATTAAAATTTTAAAAAAAATGCTGGCTGGGTTTCAATTGATATTTTTAAACCTGTTTGCACTATTGCAACAATTTTTAATTAATATTAACAACTCAAAGTAACATGTCCATACAATTATTTATATATGCCTTGATTATTGATATTTGGTGCATTGTTTAAAAAAATCACGTAACCAATTCAAAGATTTATTTGTGAGAAAGTTGTTTGAAAGTTAACAGTTTTCGTTAACATTGCGCTGTTGAAAAGAGTGTAAAAGTTGAATGACCCAACAGCTGTTTTGAAACAAAAAAGAAAGAACGTAAATGGAGCACACAAACAGATGCACATTTCGTTTTGTTTTTTTTTTTGCCCAGCATACAATTTTGCTGACAAAGTTTTGCTACAAAATTTCAGATTATTATCACCACACATAATATTACCAATTTATTTCATTATTCTTTTTGTTGATTTTTACTTATTACTATTGTAACTTTATTTCGCATAATTTGTAATGGAATAATTCTCTATGATTAATTAATTTCAATGAAATTTAGGATATAATTTGAATGGAAATATATTATAGGATATAATTTAATACGATTTTTGTCACAAATTTCACTCCATCTGGTTATTTAGTTGTATTTACTTTAATATGTTCGGCGTAAAGGTGCATTTAAAATCACTTCATGTTACTTTTCATTATATTTTCCCCTATTGTTAAGTTGACTAGAATTATATGATCTATAATTAATGAAAAAAATTAAATTTTCTTGGTTTAATAAAATGATTCGTTTTCCTAATATGGAGTAAATAATTATTCTAGTTTGATTTATAAAGGGTTCAGAGAAGTTGTAGGGCAGTTGATTGTGGGTTTACCATGGTGGTAGGTGAGGGTTTCCTTATGAGGTTACAGATGGTAAACTGGAAGGGAGGGCTATCCATGTATTATCATCTGAGCATGACATTTAATCAATGTTTGGTGAGCATAGACTTTCGTGTATCTTTCTCCACTTAGGACTATAGATATTTTTTAATACTTTTCGTTTTTCACTGGTTCTGGCTATAGATTCTTAATCTTGGTTTATAAACCATTTGTATATCCTGTCTCTCTCTCTTTTAACTAAGCATGCAATAAAATTTTAACTAGTAGATCCCACCCCAGCGGCGAGCGAATAGGCTGAGGCAAAATGCATGCTTTGTCTCAGGAGTTCATCTGACGTCTATATTGATCAAATTCTTTTAATTTCACCGATGCCGAGTGGGTTCGAAATGTCGTTTGTTACAATTTTAAATCATCTTGATATTTTCATATCGTAGAATTTTCTCACTCAGGTCCTGTTTTTATTTTCTTTTTCTATTTTGCTTCTCTTATACATATTTTCATTTTCTATGGTTTGATAACAGAATTTCGCCGGAATTTTTATGAGTTAAATGCAGCTGTGCTAATTCATATTACCAGGAATGGCGTAATCTTCCTCATCTCCCTTTGTAGTTTACTCCTTTGGTTTTTAGGTCGAAAGATTACAGGTCCCTGGACAGAAGTCTGAGTCTGACGTGAACTTTAAAGACTATATGGATTTTTCTACTATTCTTATTTTTCGATTAGACATTTAAAATCTTTCCGATGAGATTTTTTACCATCGGAAATTTCTATCATTATCTATGGTCCGATACTTTCTTCTAGTCTATCCCTCTCATTTTCTTTTTGCTACGTTTGCCAAACTTTTGATTTCATAATGTTTATATCCTATATTACTTTTCTGTTCTCCTGAATAAATCAAACTTGTTGTTTGATAGTTTCATCGATTTTTTTGTGGAATCATTTGATTCCTTTGTTATATATTTTATACCTTATTTTGATAATTATTGAGTTTTGAAAAAGTTGTCTATTTTTAAATTATCATGCCTCTTGAAAGAAGCTTTGATGAATCGTCGATGGCTGGAGCCGCAGGTGTGAGTGATGTGTTGGTTTGTAAGATTTGTTCGTCTTCTATACAGAATCCATCCGTATTGGCGGAAACTATTTGTAAACATCCTTTTCATAGGGTATGTATTACGAACTATATTAAAACCCATTCGGATTGTCCGGTATGTGGTTCACGAATTATTAAAGACACCAAGCAATCAAATCAGACAGGTGGACAGAAGCCTGCTTCTTCTATGCAAACTAGGTCATCTTCGAAAGTACGAAATTATGACGCCAACCGAACTGAGGAATCGAATGCGGATTTTAATCCTTCGACCAGTACAGCAGCGTCTCAGCCTATTTTGACATTAGACAGTATTTCAGACTTTATCACATCAGCTGTTAATGATCAGCAATCAATGTCAAGTCGGATAGCTACTGAAGTTGAGAGGAGTGTAGAGGGTAGCATAGCTCGACTGATTACACTGTGACACAAAATGGAACTCAAAGTCTGGGGCGTGGAAAATTTCTTTTGAAGATGAAAGCCCTTGAGTATACTAAAAACTCAAAAGGAAATTTTCGCCATAGGTCAAGTTACTGAGATATCGCGCGATGAATTTTTTGATTTTTTTTTATTAAAATAGCTCCATATCTCTATTTGGCGTTGTTGTATCTTCATTTTGAATTGACATGTTTTCAGTGAAATCGAATTTGACCTACGGCAGAACTGTCCTTCAGGGTTCATCACATTATCTTCATCGACATTCATCGCCAAAAATAATTTTTCACCTCCCAGCCTTTGATCTCCATATTTGCGCGTATTGATATTTTTCCTTAAAAACGGTTTAAGAAAACGGGGTTTTTGTACTAGAACTGCAACTAACAAAGTTTTCATATGCGAATTAATTTAATTTGATTGACAGCTCTATAAGCTTTTTAATGGTATACATATAAGTTTAATCGGTTACTTAAAACCGGTTCAAAAATCGGTTTTAATGCCGGTTCAAAAATTGAGATAACCGGATCTACCCTCCAAGAAAATTTGTTTTTAACGTGTTCGTCATTACCAGAGCTATTTGTCGTAAATATTTCAGAAGCACACCGGATGTCTACATAAGCAATAACCAATTGTTATGTCTACATACCTATACATAACAAATAACGAATATACAGAAAAACAAAACATAGTTTAATTCTGAACCAAGTCCGAATAAATGTCAAAAATGACAGTGAAAACGGGACAAAATCGATAAGTTGTTAAAGAGAACCGTACCTAAAATCTTCTGAGCAACATTTTTGTAGAATATTTGGATGCTAAAAATCTCATCTTGTGGTACTTTCACTACGGTTCAAGAAATAAAGGACAAAAAGGACATGAATAGCATTGAGTTAGAAGAATAAATTTTCTTTTAGAAATTATTTATTTAATCAAGCTCGAGGTCAATTTCATGTTTTCATTTTTGTTTTGTTTTATTCAATATTTCGCAATTTTCATGAATTGCTTCATCAGGAAATGGATCTACAATAAATTAATAAATACAAATTCATAAATATCACAGTGAGCTTAATCATTATTTTCAATGCAAACATACCAATAATAGGCAATAATCACGTAAAAACAATCAAACATATTTACTTAAAACTAGAGTAGCATCACTACCGTCGTCACTTATTGTAAATATTGCACTGAATGTTTATTTGAATATTGCGATCTTTGTATATGCTAAGCTTTGCCAATTAAACCTCTGTAGCAAAGGGCGCTGTTGTCTACGTCACTTTTAAAATTCATCCTTTTTGTTGTTGGCACATTGAGAATGTGGAGCATCTCCATGTTATAGTGAGATTCATTCTCTAACACTGTGGTTCTCTCAAAGTCTGGGTAGTGAGTGTAGTTCGCACAGTGGCTTACAAGTGCCGTTTTTGGTTTGTCGTGTTGGTGTCGTAATTTTAAATCTGACTTATGACCAGAAATTCTCATTTTTAATTTATTTTTTGTTGTTCCTACATATAGTTGTTGGCAAGTTTCTTTGTTGTTGCCTCCGCAAGGGATTTGATAGACCACATTATTTCTTTCCGTATTGTCTATTTTGCTTTTGGTGTTGGTGAACAGTTTGTTTAGTGTATTTTTACATCGGTGTGCTATTGTAACATTATCGTTGTTATAGATGTTGGATTTTACAATTCTCTCTGATACATCTGGCACGTATACCATAGATTTGTATGTTTTATCCGTCTTTTCGCTTACGGTACGTCGTGTTTGTTTTCTTAGTATATAATCTTTGATGAGTGTATTTGTTATGTTTTTAGGAAAACTATTTTTATGTAAAATTATCTTGATTTGTTCTATGTTAGCTTGGTGGAATTCTTCATCGCTAATGGTTAGTACTCTATCTATAAGATTTTTGCGGTATTTATAATCATACTTTTTGGATGTTTTGATAGGAAGTTGATAATTCTACCAGAAGCTGTAGGTTTTTTATACCAATTTACGCGCAGTTTTTCATTATTTCGTACGACTATTGTGACCAGGTACGGGAGTTGATTGTTGATTTCTTCTTCAATAGTAAATTTGATGTCCTTATGGTAGTTATTAAAAATTGTTAACGTTTCTTCGATTGCACTTTCTTCGATAATAACAAATAAATCGTTCACGTATTTATTTAAAAAAGCCGGTTTGGTTGTCAAGTTATCGATGCAGGTATCTAGTAGCTTCTCCATAACAATATCTGCTATAACAGGAGATGCTGGAGATCCCATGGGGAGGCCTCGTTTTTGTTTATATATTTTGTTTTCATACTTAAAATATCTATTTTCTTTTATGCAAAAGCTTAGAATACGTACAAATAAGTTCTTGGACATATTGGTGTATTCCTTCAGCTCTTCCCAACGGCTTTCTATAATGTTTATTGCTAAGTCCACAGGAATGCTTGGAAAAAGCGAAACCACGTCGAATGATACTAATTTCTCGTTATTATTGATCGTCAAGTTTTTCAGCTTATTCCTAAATTCTACCGAGTCTTTAATATTATATTTTGAATCTTTCGTTAAGTTCTTCAATATGTTAACGATATATCTGCACATTTCCTTTGAAGGTGAATCAATAGAGGAGCAAATCGGTCGCAGTGGATACCCTTCTTTATGTATTTTAGGTAACCCATATATCCTAGGGGCATTTGCCACGTCAGATTTTTATTATTTTCTTCTCCATCTGGTTAATACATCCGGTTCTGAATAATTCTTCCACTAATTCATTATTCCTCTTCTGCAATGAAGAAGTAGGATCTTTATTTATTCTTTGATATGTCATCATATCCCCCACGATTTTTAGCATCCTTTCTTTATAGTCCTGCTTGTTCATCGCAACGGTCACATTACCTTTGTCGGCATTTACAATTATGACATCTTTATTTGCTTTTAACAACTTTTGTGTTTGTTCCACTGTGCGTAATATGAATGCATCTCTTCCGCTCTTTTTCAATTTGTTCAAGTGATTGTCCAGCATTGTTGTAAGTTTAGTTCTCGCATCTTCCTGCATTTCTCGCTCATCATTTGTATGTATTAGTTCTTCTCCATCCGCGATGTATTTAAATAGAGGAAATGTTTCTTTAGTCGTTGGTAATGCAAATTTGGGACCTAATGACAGTAACCATTTTATGCTCTCGGGAAAGTTTTTCTTGGTTTTGTTAACAAACCAATTCTCATTGAATTGTATGTTAAGATCTTCTTTTTGTTTTACCATCAGTTTATCAAATTTACTTATATGTGTTTGTTTTTGTCTCTGCTTTAAAGATTCCAATGTTTTTAGTTGTGCACTTTTAAGGGTACAAAGTTCATCTTGTGTGAGGTTGTGTTCTAAAATATTGTTGATATGTGGAAGAATTAGTGGAAGAATTATTCAGAACCGGATGTATTAACCAGATGGAGAAGAAAATATTAAAATCTGACGTGGCAAATGCCCCTAGGATATATGGGTTACCTAAAATACATGAAGAATGGTATCCACTGCGACCGATTTGCTCCTCTATTGATTCACCTTCAAAGGAAATGTGCAGATATATCGTTAACATATTAAAGAACTTAACGAAAGATTCAAAATATAATATTAAAGACTCGGTAGAATTTAGGAATAAGCTGAAAAACTTGACGATCAATAATAACGAGAAATTAGTATCATTCGACGTGGTTTCGCTTTTTCCAAGCATTCCTGTGGACTTAGCAATAAACATTATAGAAAGCCGTTGGGAAGAGCTGAAGGAATACACCAATATGTCCAAGAACTTATTTGTACGTATTCTAAGCTTTTGCATAAAAGAAAATAGATATTTTAAGTATGAAAACAAATTATATAAACAAAAACGAGGCCTCCCCATGGGATCTCCAGCATCTCCTGTTTTAGCAGATATTGTTATGGAGAAGCTACTAGATACCTGCATCGATAACTTGACAACCAAACCGGCTTTTTTAACTAAATACGTGGACGATTTATTTGTTATTATCGAAGAAATTGCAATCGAAGAAACGTTAACAATTTTTAATAACTACCATAAGGACATCAAATTTACTATTGAAGAAGAAATCAACAATCAACTCCCGTACCTGGACACAATAGTCGTACGAAATAATGAAAAACTGCGCGTAAATTGGTATAAAAAACCTACAGCTTCTGGTAGAATTATCAACTTCCTATCAAAACATCCAAAAAGTATGATTATAAATACCGCAAAAAATCTTATAGATAGAGTACTAACCATTAGCGATGAAGAATTCCACCAAGCTAACATAGAACAAATCAAGATAATTTTACATAAAAATAGTTTTCCTAAAAACATAACAAATACACTCATCAAAGATTATATACTAAGAAAACAAACACGACGTACCGTAAGCGAAAAGACGGATAAAACATACAAATCTATGGTATACGTGCCAGATGTATCAGAGAGAATTGTAAAATCCAACATCTATAACAACGATAATGTTACAATAGCACACCGATGTAAAAATACACTAAACAAACTGAACACCAAAAGCAAAATAGACAATACGGAAAGAAATAATGTGGTCTATCAAATCCCTTGCGGAGGCAACAACAAAGAAACTTGCCAACAACTAAATGTAGGAACAACAAAAAATAAATTAAAAATGAGAATTTCTGGTCATAAGTCAGATTTAAAATTACGACACCAACACGACAAACCAAAAACGGCACTTGTAAGCCACTGTGCGAACTACACTCACTACCCAGACTTTGAGAGAACCACAGTGTTAGAGAATGAATCTCACTATAACAAACGGTACACCATGGAGATGCTCCACATTCTCAATGTGCCAACAACAAAAAGGATGAATTTTAAAAGTGACGTAGACAACAGCGCCCTTTGCTACAGAGGTTTAATTGGCAAAGCTAAGCATATACAAAGATCGCAATATTCAAATAAACATTCAGTGCAATATTTACAATAAGTGACGACGGTAGTGATGCTACTCTAGTTTTAAGTAAATATGTTTGATTGTTTTTACGTGATTATTGCCTATTATTGGTATGTTTGCATTGAAAATAATGATTAAGCTTACTGTGATATTTATGAATTTGTATTTATTAATTTATTGTAGATCGATTTCCTGATGAAGCAATTCATGAAAATTGTGAAATATTGAATAAAATAAAACAAAAACGAAAACATGAAATTGACCTCGAGCTTGATTAAATAAATAATTTCTAAAATAAGTATAAAGGTCGAATAAAACCAAAAAATCATAGAATAAATTTTCTACAAAAAGATTCGCCAATCGATTTCACTGAAGACATGTCACCTCAAAACGAAGCTACAACAACGCCAAACAGAGATATGGAGCTATTTTCCCAAGTATTATAGGAAAAAAAATCAAAAACTTCATCGCGCGATATCTCAGAAACTTGATCTATGGCGAAAATTTCCTTTTGGGTTCTTAGTATACACACTAAGGGCTTTCATCTCCAAAAGAAAATTTGCACCCCCCAAAAAATGCTGCTGCACAGTGTTATTAACAACCCATCACAAGCTCCCAATGCGTCGTCGCCTACGGTAAACAGAAATAATCCTGTTATGTCAGACGTACATGACATTGAGCGAAGAGCTTTGGAGGAACTGTTAGGGATACCTCCCTCATATGGCAATCAGGGTAACAATGACTCCAGTGGTAGATATAATCGGGGAAATTCCGCCAATAGGTCAAATACTAGTTTTCCAGGTTCAAATTTTGATCTAGGGTGCCGTCCTGACAAAGTTAGTCAGATCATTGCGAATTGGAGGCAATTCGACCAGTTTGCCCGTGTACCGTTTTATATATCGTGTCGAAGCCCTGACGAAACAGACTTTAAACGACGATTTCGAGGTTTTGTGTCGAAGCGCCAGTGCTCTATTCGAAGGAAAGGCCAGCGATTGGTATTGGAGATTTCACCGTACCGTTCTTGAAGTTCAATGGTCTCAAGGACTCAAGGACTGACCACGATTATAGGGAACTTATTCGTGATCGGAAACAGAAAGCCAACGAATCCTTAGACAGCTTTTATGATTTCGTGATCGATTTAGTAGACAGATTGGATAGACCTCGCGATGACAAAAACCTTGTGGAGATTTTACGTCGAAATTTACAGCCCGATATTTAGCACGAAATTCTAAACATGACCATTACATCGGTAAGCCAGTTGAGGGAAATATGCCGCACAGTGGTTCAGCATCGTTTTTTCTGGTCAAAATTCTGTAACTTTTGAACGGATACAGATATGTTCACAATTCTTTTTTTGTTAGACAGAGAACACAATCAGTTTTCCGGTGAATTATAACCCGTCAAATTCCGCCTGTTAGTTGCAGAGGAATTTAAGGTCAAAGTTAAACTTTTGAATTTTTTTACTATTTTTCATCAAAATATCAGTGTTTTTTATATCTTCTTATATATTAAAGATGGTCAAACGCCAATACATAAACTATATAAATACAAAAAAAAAAAACTAAAAAAAAATTTTCGAAAAAAAAATTTTAAAATTTTTTTCACAAATTTTTCACAAAAAAAAAAAATATAAAATTTAAATTTTTTTTTTTAAATTAAAAAAATGCTTCTTGGGTTTTCATAAAACTTATATAACTCATATAAAAACTCATAAATTCCAAAAATTTTAATTTGTGTAAAAAAACTGTAATTCATATGGAAATGGTATGGAAAAACACACATTTTTACCCATGTAATTTCAATAAATTTAAAAAAAGTGTTAAACGGACGGAATGGGACGGGAACAAAAGTATATATAAGCTGAAAGAGGAGACTCTCGGGCATATTTCTGTGAAAACAGAACATTGTTCCATGTTGTTCCACAAAAGTTCTAGTCCACTAAATTTGGAATTTCATAAAATTTAGTACCTGAGAAAAAATAAAATAGCTCATGTTGTGTAAACGCTACGGTAATTTCTTAACCCGATTTTTAAAGGCAACAGTCCTACCTACCTAACAAAAACAGCGAAAGCAATATATGTTATAGTTTCCGAGAAATAGCTATTTCTTTCTCCAGAAGTTTTCAAAAATTACGTATTTCTCAAACATGGGAAAATGTTCGTCTTTAGGGGCACCCCACGCCCGCACCTTCCAATATTTTGGCCTATTTTTTTGGTTTCCTTAGTTTCAGTATGTTTGCTATCAAATCCCACAAAGAAACTAAATATCTGTGTCAAAACTAAATTTTCATTTTTGGCCAGGAAAATCGTTTCTTGAACCATTGTGTGCCGTAGAAGAGAATTTTTCCTGCAGGACGTCGGCCGAAGGCATGGTTTCTCTGGTCCCAGAAATAGTTACGTACCCAGAGGTGCTGCTGAAATAGAATTGGCAGATTCCAACGATCGGGAGTTGTTAGAAGTTGAAGAGGTTTCTGAGGTGACTGTGGTATGTTGGAACTGTAGGGAACCTGGACATAGGTACCAGGAATGCCTCGACCGCACGGTATTTTGCTACGGTTGTGTTACCCCGCAAATTTATAAGCCCAACTGCAAAACCTGTGCCGAATCAAAAAACTTCCGAGGATCGGCACTGAAGAGTGCAGCCAAGCCTCAGATAACACAGAAGTCCCATCAAACTCTATAAAAATATTAAATCGTTCCATTCCTCATCTGATTGTCCCCATAGGAACTTAGAACTTTCATGTCAAGAGCATCAGGGTAGCTTAATTGTACATCAAAACTATCCATCTGTTGAAAAGATGCACCGTCAGATTATCCCATTTCATGTAAGCTTAGAAAAATATTTGGAAACCAGGAAGAGAATCTTCAATGAGGAACCCAAAATACTCGTTCGTCTATGAGAATGAAAAATTTCTGGAAAACAGTCAAGACTATGCAGAAGAATTTCCGATTTCCATACTAGAAAGGAAAGGATATGTCCGACCTTATGCTTAAGAGCTATTCGGTAACGTGCCTTGGTTCACAAGCTGCCGTTGATTTTCTGTCATCAAAACATCCCTACAAAAAATTGAATACTGCCGATGGTAAGCCGCAAAATATTGCAGGTATTTTTACAACCGATGTTGTTTTTAGAGGGAAAAATCTTCCATTGACAGTCTACGTAGTTCCGAGCCTGTCTGAAGATCTGATCTTAGGTGTTGATTTTTGGAAATCGTATGATCTGCTTCCCCCTTTAATTTTCACCGATATATGCAGTTTAGCGTTACCAATGACTGACATCTGTCCCACTATAGATCAGAAGGAATTAACAGCAGAACAGAAATATCAACTTCAGGTAACCATAGACCAGTTTCCATCATTCGCGAAAGAGGGTCTGGGGAAACCAGTTTCCCCCAGAGGGGAAACTTTCGCACACCATTAACACCGGTAATGCCGTGCCCATTAAGCAACGGCATTTCCCCGTCTCTCCGGCGATAGAGAAACTGATTTATGATGAGCTCGATCGGATATCTATGGGTGTCATAGAGGAATCCACAAGTCCTTGGTCTTCACCTATTATTTTACATAGGAAGCCAGGCAAAAACCGTTTGTGTTAGGACAGCAGAAAACTTAACTCTGTTACGGAAGGGTATGCCTATCCACTTCCTCACATAGAGGGTATCTTAAGCCGACTGCCTAAGGCAGAATATATATCCAGCCTGGACCTTAAGGATGCTTTTTGGCAGATACCATTAGACGAATCGTCGAAAGGTGAGACTGCCTTCACAGTTCCTGGGAGACCCCTGTACCACTTCAAGGTCATGCCATTTGGTCGTTGTAACGCCCCGCAGACCATGTGCAGGCTAATGGACAGGGTAATTCCGCCGTCTCTCAGGGCTGAGACGATCTTCTGGTGGTATCTCCAACATTCGAAAGACATATTGAGGTGCTTAAGGAAGTGGCGAGGTGTCTTCAAAGTGCAGGGTTAACTATCAATGTTGAAAAAAGCAAGTTTTGCAGAACACAGGTTCGTTATCTGGGTTATGTGGTTGGCGAAGGAACCATACGTTCTGACCCGGATAAAATTTCGGTTATCACCGAATTTCCCACACCCAGATCAGTCAAGCAAGTCCGACGTTTTCTCGGTATGTCTGGTTGGTACCGAAAATTCATTAGGAACTATGCTGCGATTTCATGCCCTTTAACAGATCTTTTAAAAACTAATCGAAAATTTGTTTGGACCAATGAGGCCCAAAAAGCCTTTGAAGAATTAAAGTCCATTCTTAGCATAGCCCCTGTGTTGCATAGTCCTGACTTCTCACAGCCGTTTTTCATACAGTGTGATGAAAGCAAGACAGGAATAGGAGGAGTATTGGTGCAAAAGAATGCGGAGGGCGATGAACTTCCTATAGCATTTATGCCCAAGAAGCTAAACCAAGCCCAACGCAACTATAGCGTCACCGAACAGGAATGCTCAGCAGCGATGCTTTGCATTAAGAAATTCAGAGCTTATGTCGAGGGACATGAGTTCATGGTGATCACTGATCATGCTTCTCTTAAGTGACTTATGTTACAATCTGACTTAAGCACTAGGCTGGCTAGATGGGCTTTAAAACTTCAAGAGTATCGGTTTCGAATTGAACATAGAAAGTGGTCACAGAACGTAGTTCCTGATTCGCTTTCGCGTACTAATTTTTCCTCTGAAGAGTATAAGGATTTGCTGAAGAGGGTGGAAAACAATATTAATGCAACTCCTGACTTAAAAATCATTGATGGTTACTTGTATCGGAGAACCAACTATGCTGTCGGTGATCCTGTGTTAGATGGTTTGTCGTGGAAGTTATGGATACCCTCAAGTATGGTCCCTGAGGTATTGAAAAAACACCATGACGACCCTTTATCATCTCATAGCAGAATTCACAAAACTATAGGCGGATCCGTAGGTATTATTTCTGGCCCAACTTGGTATCCGATGCGAAGAATTATATCAACTCCTGTGATATTTGTAAGAGCACTGTTTAATTACGAATATTTTCATTCTCTTTTCAAATTATGATGTTTCATTTCTTCCGTTAGAACTTGACCATTTAGCAGAAGTGCAACTTTGTGTTTTCGCACAAGGGAAAGATGTCAAATTCTAATGAAAATGTACTAAAAATTGGCGCCACTTTGCAGTGTCCATCGTTTGTTTTATTCTCGCTCTCTTGTTAAGTAGAGTGGTCATTCGATTTTCGTCGATTAAAGAAATAACTTGGATTTTCGTCCACTATTGGATTTATGTCCACATAACACTGTAAAAAAAGGTACAGATATTGTTTTCCAAACAATATTTATTCAATAAAGGATTGAATCATTTTTATTATAACGAAATTGATACTGCTGTTGTTTTTCTTTTTGGTTTTTTTCTTGTATTGCCTACGCTAACATTGGTCCTAGTCGAGCCGGATAGATTTGGTTTTGTGAAGCAACAGCATTTGGTGTTTCGTTTTTTACAAAGGCGCTCTGACTCCATCAGCTACCAACAAATTCACAAAGAAGCATCATCACATATCATAGACAACAATTTCTTCATTATTTTAAGTAAGGTGAGTACCGTCAAATAAGTGGTCATTCGCGAGTGTAATTTCTGTTCTCCAACAAATATAAAGTGTTTAATTTATTGCTAACATTCGCCCTACAACGCCGTCGCGACGTTATAGTTGTCGTTGTTATTCTCTCCAAGAATAACTACATTTCTTTTTCGGGTACTCAAAATAATTAAAGAGTGTAGTGATCCGTATTTGTTGGCATTATTTTCTATTCCAGAAAAAACATTCATATCGTTGTTAGTGTTTTTTCAATGCATATTCAAATTACCAAATAAAAGAAATAAAGAAAGAAGAAAAAACACTAACAACTCTACTGGCCTCTATCCGTTGTGTTGTAACAACAAATACCCATCACTGCAGTCATCTGTTCTGTTGATCTTCGATCGATATACACACACGTGTTATTAATATACGAGGTCCGCGCCAAAAGGTAAATATACGAGGGGTGCGTGAAAATTTTTATTATTCATTCTGAATATTTTAAAGAAATTTCTTTTCGATTATTTATTACAAAATAATTGTTTTCCTTGTTATTGTTGGTAATTAGAGTGCATCTTACAGTCCGTGCACCCTACAATAGGTCAACTTTATTCGAAATTTTTGGATTTTCATCCATTTATTTCAATTTTTGGAAAGTTTTGATTATTCGTTTGGGTTTCTCTCATGGCACAATTACCCAGGTAGTGGCATCGTAAAATTTTGAATATGTTATGTCAAAACTTTCTTTATGTTGTTGGGGAAATTACAACAAAAATAATTTTTTTATAAAGGGATTTGACTTTTCATATTCGATCAGCTGGTGTGATACCACTACCTGGTAGTTCTGCCATGGGTTTCTCTTGAGAAATAATTTGTTTGTGTATTATTCGATACACATATCCAAAATTTAGTGCACTCAGAGAAATTTTGAAAAATAAAAATTTTACGTTTCTTGTCAATTTTGTTCTTTTTATCATATTTTTCGGTACAATAAAATAAAAATATTGCATTTTTCGATACATTTGATGTACTAAACAAAATTTAGTGACTTTTCAATACAGTTGGAAAACAATATTTTGTATTTTTTTGGATTTTGGTGTATTTATCGGTACATTAAAAATAAAGTTGGGTATTTTTCGATACCGATTTTCACAATTGTTGGATTATTGCAATTTTTTTTTTGGTATTTTTGCGAAGTTTCCACTATTTTTCCTTTTACATTGGTAGTTTGGTACGTTTTATTGTATTTTTCGGTACATTAAAATAAAAAATACTGTATTTTTCGATACAAATTTTACAAACACTTTGAATTTGGCAGATTTTAAGAAAAATCAACCTAGATTTTCGACGTTGCCTTGCTAAACTGTAGTTCACAAGTTGATATATTATAGCACTTTCGTGCATTGTGATTCTACTTCTTGAAGTCAGGTTGTTTTGGTCCATTTTAGAAAGGAAATTTTTCGATTTCATTCAAATTTTATTTCGATTTTCATCGTTATGTCGGTTACTCCTCTAGATTGTTTCATCCGAGCTACAGATGGTCTCATTACGTTCGATTCCAATTTCACTTCTCTCCGAGATGAAGATATAGATATCTTTATTCTTGAAGCTCAGGCTGCTGAATTTAGAGAAATGTGGAAAAAGGTAAAAGAGATGTTTGACGAATGTCTTAATTTCCTAAAAACTGCTGATAAGCCCGATCCTAACGGTATAACATCAGCAGAGTGTAAATATCAGGTGGTTTTCAAGGCGTATATCAATACAATTGCATTGTTAAATCGGAAAATTGATGAACATCGAGATAGGTCGATGAATTCTTCTCCCAGTTCTGGCGAAATATTTCCTCTTTCTGAAAGTTTGAAAACGAGATCATCCGCTTCATATACTGATACTATTTTCCACAGTTTAAACCTTCCACCCTGTGATATCGACATTTTCGATGGCGATTTTCTATCATGGCCTAAATTTAGGGATCTTTTCTCGGCATTGTTTATTGACAACAAGCGCTTGAGTGACATAGAAAGACTATGCCACTTATTGAAGAAAACCAGTGGCGACGCCAAAGATATCGTTTTAAAGTTTCCCTTAACGATTAGGAGTTTTAATTTGGCTTGGAATGCTTTAAAAGAAACATACGACAATATACGAATTTTAGTAAATAACCAACTGAACCAACCAACTGTTCGACCTTCCGGTCCTTAATATAGAATCTAGCTCAGGATTAAAACAATTACAGCGGGGTATAAATAGTTGCATTTCTGCTATGGAAATAGTCTTGGATCATTTTTCAAAGTTTTTATTTCTTCGTCCGGTAAAGAAATTTACTGCCGATGTCGTAATTAAATATATGGAAGAGGAACTATTCCATACTTGTGGCGCTCCTGAGAGTATTATTTTGGATAATGGTACCCAATTTAGGGCCAAAAAGTTTAATGATCTCTTGGATGCTTACAAAATTTCCCATATATATACCGCAGTACACTCTCCGCAAGAAAATGCTTCAGAGAGAGTAAATAGATCTGTCATCTCGGCCATCAAAGCTTACGTCAAGCCCGACCAGAAGGACTGGGATGCCAATTTAAGCCACATTGCTTGCGCTTTGAGATCAACTGTTCATACCTCTATTGGAACTTCTCCTATTATTTTATGGCCTTTGGTCAACAAGGCGAAAACTGGGCACATGCTACTATGAATTGGAAGACCTCCAAGGCAGACTGGTCGGAACTTATCACGCAAAGGATATTCGTCAATAAAAGAGTATCTACATGCGGGATCAGCTTTAATGTCCGCATAGCACATTAAGCCTGATTTTGGTGGGGGCATTTGTAGTGGCGCATGTAGCTACTACTCACATGCAAACACATTTCTTTCGTTTTTGCACCCACTAGATTACGAGTTTGGACACTTTGGATATGTCTTATTAATTGGTAGTATGTTAATTAACATTAATATGTACATTAATCTCTTCGCAGTTCCATTAACAGTGATGATCTATTTATAGATCTTGGATTATCCTCTTCATCTGTTAATGCTTACATCAATTGTGATTGACATACGCAAAGGGTGGTTTAGCCTAGAGGTGGTTCTCGGCTTGTCATCCTAGGAACCCAGGTTCAACTCCCGGCTCGATCGTATATTTCTTTTATTTTTTTTAATTCTTCTGTTAAATTTGCTGACATTTAGTTAGTAATTTTGTTTTATTTGTATTAACAATAGAGACAAATAAAAAGAAATATGAAGAACACCGGAATTCTAATCGTCAGGAACATTACGAGATTTAATCGTTTTACTCGTTACTTTGATGCTATACTTTCCCCTTCTAAACTGAAAATTAGCTACTAGCTTCTCGCTTATGGTCGTTATTTCACTCAGACACCAATACCTGAGCGTTTTATTTTCTTGTAGTGGTCAAACTATCTGTATAGAAAGTAGTCATGTTTGATTTGGGATTGTGTTAGTATTCGGCTTTTAATAACTTTATTGCCTCCGAAGCTACAAATTTTGGTTTAGGAAGACATCTTGCTCACTTTCTTCCAACCTTGTAACTAACGACACGGCCACTTGATGTCCAGTCTTGTTGATTTTGGTAAAGACATCTATATCATTTTTGGATAATCATCAACCTTTTGTGATTGCCTTAAATAAGAACGAAGACCGAAAGTTGGAAGGAAGTTTCGTCTTTGTTAAAGCTGTAATAACAACTTTTTGCACAATTAATGCTAGTTAAAAGCGTTTGCATATTTATTTTCTTTTGGAAAAAACTGAAAACCTGGCCCTTGCTGTTAACTTTTCTTTATTGCCATTTGGATCCTTAAGAATTATTGCTTAAAAAACATTTGTGCTCCTTTTGGTTGCTGAATCACTGGTATGATTACATATTAATCTGTGTGATCTTTTTTTTTTTTTTTTTTTGTGTTTTTATTTATTTCAAAGTAATTCATTACAATAAATTTATGTTGCCTCAGCGCCTTGAAGGCTTTATTGAGGCGATTTAGTTTACAATATTCAAATGAACGTGTTTATTTTTTTTTATTTACGTTAACTTACATAAGAAGCATTTCAATATTAGTGAGTAATTGAGACTTTAATTCTCTTTTAAATAATGCAACTGTCGTTTTATTTTTTATAAAATTGGGAACGTGGTTAAAACATACACTTCCATTGTGCTCAATTCTTTGTTTCGTTAACTCCATGCGACATTTTGCAACTCTTAAATTTGAATTGTTCCTCGTATTGACCGTAGTTTGATTAACAAGAAATTGTACTGACTGAGGTCCAATCTCATTAATGGCTTTATAGACATACGTCAGGAGTTGAAGTTTATAGCTTCCATGTATGGGAAGAATGTTAATAGCAAACTTCTTATATAGGTCAATTGTTGGGTATAATCTCGGCAAATTGAATACTATTTTAAGTGCCTTATTTTGGGTTCTTTGTGTTGTTTTTGTGGGCATATATGATCGCCAGGTAGTTAATATAACTTTGTATAAGATAATTATATAATAATAGTTTTGTTTTTACATTGAATGTGTTCCTGAATTTGTGTAGGATACCAATGGCAGGTGTAACTTTTTTCCTCAGCTCGTCCATATGTACATTCCACGCTAAGTTGTTTTGCATGTGTATACCAAGATATTTTAACATTTGGCACTCAAAGATCTGCGACTCTCCAACTTTTATGCTGAATATTTGATCAATTTGCGGACACCGAGGTCGAAATCTAATAACTTTTGTCTTGTTCGAGTTAATAACAAGTTTGTTTATTCTGCAATATTCTATAATAGTAGCAGCATCCTGTTCCATTTGTCCCTTCAAAATAACATCATGGTGATATGGATATAGAAGGACAATATCATCCGCATATAAAACCAACTTCCCATACAGATTTAAGTTCGATATATCATTAATGTATAATGTAAACAACAATGGACCCAGTACACTTCCTTGTGGTACCCCATGTTCCACAATGCCAATATCACCTTTTACACCATTGATTTCAACGAATTGCTTTCGATTCACAATGTAACTTTCCAATAGTTTTAATTCATTTCCGTTAATTCCGTAGTATGGAAGCTTAGACAACAGTATCTCGTGATCCACCAAGTCAAAAGCTGTTGAAAGATCAAAAAAGACTGCACCAACACCTCCAAAGTTTGCATCCAATCCATCGCATATCATGTTCACAACATTAACTACAGTATCTTGTGTTCCGCTTCCTTTTTTGAATCCGAATTGCATGGGATATAACAGTCCAGTTTGTTCAAGATAAGTTGAGAGTTGATTGTGCAACAATTTTTCAAATACCTTATCGATTATTGATAGTAAAGCTATTGGCCTGAATTCAGACGTTTTACTTGCATTTGGCAATTTGGGTACTGGAACAATTTTAGCTAATTTAAGGACTTCAGGATATACAGAAATGTTAATCATCCTGTTGAAAATAAAAACAAGATGATCAGCAATGCAATTTTTAGATGCAATCAAAATCTTGCCTGTAATGTCATCAGGGCCAGGACTTTTGCCACAGTTAATATTCTCAATAATGTTCATAATATTAGTTCTGTTAACCGTATTGAATGAAAATGTTGAAGCGCATCGAGTTAGGGTACATAGGTTGTTAAAATTGTCATTATCCATATGGACTATTTTGTTTTTCAAAATCTTGGGGACATTCAGAAAG
The DNA here is from genome assembly GCF_047663935.1 of Musca autumnalis. NCBI lineage: Eukaryota > Metazoa > Arthropoda > Insecta > Diptera > Muscidae > Musca > Musca autumnalis. The sequence continues at coordinate 160,629,066 of NW_027411977.1, read as the reverse complement.
TATTCATTGAACATATTGGTTTTGATCTTATCATCACTTATTAGTTCATTGTCTTCATTGGTCAGTTGAATTATATGCTTGTCTTTTCTTCCTAAACAGCTATTAAGGAAATCCCAACATTTACGTGGGTTTTGATCTAGTTTTTCAAGATTCCAGCTTACATAAGAGTTCATAGAAATTTTGCTTGCAATTTTGATGATTCTACTTATGTTCCTCAGCGTAAATTCAGTATGTGGTTCCTTTCCACGTTTTCTTCTTCGAGCCAGCAATTTTTCCTTGTATTTTCTAAGAGAAACTAATTGGCTGTTTTCCCATGGTGTTAGCATCGACCTTGATAACTTTTGAGCTTCTTTAACAGTAGTATTTTCTCTAATTATTTCCTTAATTGTCGAAGTTATATTTTCTAGATCAGATGATGGATCGCCAGTTAGATTGTAATTAGAAATTTGGTTCTGAATTCTTGAGTATATATTATCTGAATTATAACTCTTAATTATTTGTTTTGTCTCAATTTTTTGTCGTATCACATCTTCCAATCTACACCAAATTATATTGTGATCTGATAGGGCGCATTCAATCGAGTCTACACCTAATCTGTTCCCTATGTTGCTATACACATGATCTAAAGATTTTTTGCTTATTGGTGTGATGGTTCCCCTCGTACCCTCTTTTATCCATCTTTAGGACACTTTCCCATACCATTGCTATCGCAAGCGATTCGTTTTCGAATGTTTTTCGATAGTTTTGCGGATATTTTGTTCGAGAACGACACACGAGAACGAATTGAAAACGATTCATTCGTCTCTCAGTTCGTGGCAGGAAAACCCTCGAATTCGAATATCGTTAATAATATTATTATCGAATGAAAGATGGTAGTTTTTACGATAGTGCCGAAAAAGCATTTTTGGCGGAGTTTCGGTGTTATGACGTGTTTAACTTCATCTGACGTCTCTTGATATTTTTGCTAAGTACCTTTTTCTTCTTTGTAATGTTTGCGATGCGATGTGCGGTAATGTTTATAAACATTGTTGTTTTGTATTTTGAAACCCAGGCATATGTTGTGTTTATCAACACTTCTTGTTTATATGATACGTAGCATCCAGTGGCTCAAAACAAAAAACATTTTTTTAGTCTAATTTGCATGTGTCTATATTCTATCAATCTCTCATTGCATGTCTAAATTTTTGTTAAAATATTATTAATGCCTCTCAAATTGTGCGGTAAATAACCTGAAACAGACGGTAGTGAAACAGTGGTTAGAATTTTGAAGAGAAGAAAATAACTCGGTTTAAAGAAACCACAAAAAAATTGATTAAGTTAAGAGCAAAAGATTCTTTAAAAGAAAAGAAAATATTAAAAAAATCGTACAAAGCACCAAAAATATAAAAAAATCGTAAGGCAATGTGTATAAAATCATAAAATTATTCTCTGATTTGACTGGAGTTTGCTGGTAGCTGATACCCTTCACCCCCGCATCGAAAGGCCTTTCATCGAGGGAGCTCCGTTGTTAACAAAGTAAATGAGAAACATTTATACTTAAATGGAACAAGAAACAACAAGATAATTAGTAATTGAAAGTGTACCGTTACTTCCCTCTTTGAACTATTAAGATAATTGAACTTTGTTATTTAGTTTAAAAATATATTTTTTTTTCAAATTTTGTGCAAAAATATATTTTTAAACTCACTAAATTTTTACTTAAAAATCATTTAAAGGATTTCCTATTGTTTCTCGTTAAGTTTTCATTTCCTGTCACATATATGCCTCTGTACTAGTTGTATTGATTTGTCAGTGTTTCATCTTGGGTTAACAGATTGATCGCTGTTGAAACAGAATCACTACTGTTAACTGTTTACACGAGAGATTTAAGTTTGAAAAGCATTGCTTCCAAAACTTATTTCATGTGATTTTTTTAAACCTGTTTGCACTATTGCAACAATTTTTAATAAATATTAACAATTCAAAGTAACATGTCCATACAATTAGTTATATAAGCCTTGATTATTGATATTTGGTGCATTGTTTAAAAAAAAATCACGTAACCAATTCAAAGATTTATTTGTGAAAAAGTTGGTTGAAAGTTAACAGTTTTCGTTAACATTGCGCTGTTGAAAAGAGTGTAAAAGTTGAATGACCTAACAGCTGTTTTGAAACAAAAAAAAGAACATAAATGGAGCACACAAACAGATGCACTTTTCGTTTTGTTTATTTTGCCCAGCATACAGTTTTGCTGACATCTTTCGATTAGCTACAAAATTTCAGATTATTATCACCACACATAATATAACCAATTTATTTCATTATTCTTTTCGTTGATTTTTACTTATTACTATTATCAGGCATGTCACAGAAACCAATTCCGATCGAAAGTGGAATTGATTCCGTATTTAGCTTCTTCAGAAACCGAAAAACGAAAATTTTTTTCGGAATGAAACCACTTTTGGTTTCTCAAGTGGAATTGTATTTTTTTGGAAGCATGTCACTTTAAAACACTCCAAAAATACTTAAAAATAATAAAAATATTGTTTTATTAACAAAACCACATTTAAATTCATATTTGTTATCATTTTATTTAAAAAAAATCGCAAATTTTCATTATTTTTCAATTAACGAAACCAATTGTTAACAAAGTATTGCCACACAATTTTTTAATGAAAACCACTAAACAACCTGGCATTACGAATGATAAAATAAAGCAAAGATAAAAAACAGAACAAAAATAACTCGAACAAGGTGTTTGTTCAGTGTTATGTTGATTATTTTGAGCCTCTATTACCGAAACAATAGAAAAATCGAATTTTCAATAAAACTTAACTTTCTTTTCGCGCACACAAATATTCTTTTAACAGAATATTTTCACAATTCCCGCTTCCACAGATTTTATAATCATATGTTTTTGTTTTGTTTCTTTTGATTCCTCTAATGTTGCCATATTTATACTACATAATACGATTTTCGGAATTCACCAAATCGATCGAAATCTGAAGAAGCTAAAACAAAAACGATCGAAATGAAATTACGGAATTGAAACTATTCCGATCGGAATCTGTGACATGCCTGTATAACTTAATTTCGAATAATTTGTAATGGAATATTTCTCTATGATTAATTAAATTCAATGAAATTTAGGATATAATTTGAATGGAACTATGTTATAGGATATAATTTAATACGAATTTTGTCACAAATTTCACTCATTCTGGTTATTTAGTTGAATTTACTTTAATATGTTCGGCATAAAGGTGCATTTAAAATCACTTCATGTTACTTTTCATTTATATTTTCCCCTATTGTTAAGTTGACTAGAATTATATGATCTATAATTAATGAAAAAATAAAATTTTCTTGGTTTAATAAAATGATTGTTTTTCCTAATATGGAGTAAATAATTATTCTAGTTTGATTTATAAAGGGTTCGGGAAGTTGTAGGGTAGTTGATTGTGGGTTTACCATGATGGTAGGTGAGGGTTTCCTTATGAGGTTACAGATGGTAAACTTGAAGGGAGGGATATCCATGCATTACCATCTGAGCATGGCATTTAATCAATGTTTGGTGAGCATAGACTTTTGTGTATCTGTCTCCACTTAGAACTATAGATCTTTTTTAATACTTTTCGTTTTTCACTGCTTCTGGCTATAGATTCTTAATCTTGGTTTATAAACCATTTGCAATAAAATTTTAACTAGTAGTTGGCTGTAATAACACGTAACCAATTCAAAATCACGTAACCAATTCAAAATCACGTAACCAATTCAAAGATTTATTTGTGAAAAAATTGGTTGAAAGTTAACAGTTTTCGTTAACATTGCGCTGTTGAAAAGAGTGTAAAAGTTGAATGACCTAACAGCTGTTTTGAAACAAAAAAGAAAGAACATAAATGGAGCACACAAACAGATGCACTTTTCGTTTTGTTTATTTTGCCCAGCATAGAGTTTTGCTGACATCTTTCGATTAGCTACAAAATTTCAGATTATTATCACCACACATAATATAACCAATTTATTTCATTATTCTTTTCGTTGATTTTTACTTATTACTATTATAACTTAATTTCGAATAATTTGTAATGGAATAATTCTCTATGATTAATTAAATTCAATGAAATTTAGGATATAATTTGAATGGAAATATGTTATAGGATATAATTTAATACGAATTTTGTCAGAAATTTCACTCATTCTGGTTATTTAGTTGAATTTACTTTAATATGTTCGGCGTAAAGGTGCATTTAAGATCACTTCATGTTACTTTTCATTTATATTTTCCCCTTTTGTTAAGTTGACTAGAATTATATGATCTATAATTAATGAAAAAAATAAAATTTTCTTGGTTTAATAAAATGATTGTTTTTCCTATTATGGAGTAAATAATTATTCTAGTTTGATTTATAAAGGGTTCGGGAAGTTGTAGGGTAGTTGATTGTGGGTTTACCATGATGGTAGGTGAGGGTTTCCTTATGAGGTTACAGATCGTAAACTTGAAGGGAGGGATATCCATGCATTACCATCTGAGCATGGCATTTAATCAATGTTTGGTGAGCATAGACTTTTGTGTATCTGTCTCCACTTAGAACTATAGATCTTTTTTAATACTTTTCGTTTTTCACTGCTTCTGGCTATAGATTCTTAGTCTTGGTTTATAAACCATTTGCAATAAAATTTTAACTAGTAGTTGGCTGTAATAACAGATGAATGTTGGCAAGATCCCACCCCAGCGGCGAGCGAATAGGCTGAGGAAAAATGCATGCTTTGTCTCAGGAGTTCATCTGACATCTATATTGATCAAACTCTTTTTATTTCACCGATGCACACTACAGTTTTTGGCGCCCAACGTGGGGCCGTGTGGGTTCGAAATGTCGTTTGTTAAAATTTTAAATCATCTTGATATTTTCATATCGTAGAATTTTCTCACTCATGTCCTGTTTTTATTTTCTTTTTCTATTTTGCTTCTCTTATACATATTTTCCTTTTCCATGGTTTGATAACAGAATTTCGCCGGAATTTTTATGAGTTAAATGCAGCTGTGCTAATTCTTATTACCAGGAATGGCGTAATCTTCCTCATCTCCCTTTGTAGTTTACTCCTTTGGTTTTTAGGTCGAAAGATTACAGGTCCCTGGACAGAAGTCTGAGTCTGACGTGAACTTTAAAGACTATATGGATTTTTCTACTATTCTTATTTTTCGATTAGACATTTAAAATCTTACCGATGAGATTTTTTAACATCGGAAATTTCTATCATTATATATGGTCCGATACTTTCTTCTAGTCTATCCCTTTCATTTTCTTTTTGCTACGTTTGCCAAACTTTTGATTTCATAATGTTTATATCCTATATTACTTTTCTGTTCTCCTGAATAAATCAAACTTGTTGTTGGATATTTTCATCGATTTTTTTGTGGAATATTTTGATTCCTTTGTTATATATTTTATACCTTATTTTGATAATTATGGAGTTTTGAAAAAGTTGTATATTTTTAAATTATCATGCCTCTTAAAAGAAGCTTTGATGAATCGTCGATGGCTGGAGCCGCAGGTGTGAGTGATGTGTTGGTTTGTAAGATTTGTTCGTCTTCTATACAGAATCCATACGTATTGGCGGAAACTATTTGTAAACATCCTTTTCATAGGGTATGTATTACGAACTATATTCAAACCCATTCGGATTGTCCGGTATGTGGTTCACGAATTATTAAAGACACCAAGCAATCAAATCAGGCAGGTTGGTACCCCGCAAATTTTTTTATAATCTATCGGAGTCTGAAGGATATTCTTTTGGTGCTAAACTGGCTATAAATATGTGTGGTACCAGTGAATAAATTAACAATTTCAAAGTGAAAAAAATATTAAGAAGCTTTAACCAGTGGCTTAAAACAAAAAACATTTTTTTAGTCTAATTTGCATGTGTCTATATACTATGAGTCTCTCATTGCATGTCTAAATTTTTGTTAAAATATTATTAATGCCTCTCAAATTGTGCGGTAAATGACCTGAAACAGACGGCAGTGAAACAGTGGTTAGAATTTTGAAGAGAAGAAAATAACTCGGTTTAAAGAAACCACAAAAAAATTTATTAAGTTAATAGCAAAAGATTCATTAAAAGAAAAGAAAATATTCAAAAAAAAATCGTACAAAGTACCAAAAATATAAATAAATCGTAAGGCAAGGTGTATAAAATCATAAAATTATTCTCTGATTTGACTGGAGTTTGCTGGTAGCTGATACCCTTCACCCCCGCATCGAAAGGCCTTTCATCGAGGGAGCTCCGTTGTTAACAAAGTAAATGAGAAACATTTATACTTAAATGGAACAAGAAACAACAAGATAATTAGTAATTGAAAGTGTACCGTTACTTCCCTCTTTGAACTATTAAGATAATTGAACTTTGTTATTTAGTTTAAAAATATATTTTTTTTTCAAATTTTGTGCAAAAATATATTTTTAAACTCACTAAATTTTTACTTAAAAATCATTTAAAGGATTTCCTATTGTTTCTCGTTAAGTTTTCATTTCCTGTCACATATATGCCTCTGTACTAGTTGTATTGATTTGTCAGTGTTTCATCTTGGGTTAACAGATTGATCGCTGTTGAAACAGAATCACTACTGTTAACTGTTTACACGAGAGATTTAAGTTTGAAAAGCATTGCTTCCAAAACTTATTTCATGTGATTTTTTTAAACCTGTTTGCACTATTGCAACAATTTTTAATAAATATTAACAATTCAAAGTAACATGTCCATACAATTAGTTATATAAGCCTTGATTATTGATATTTGGTGCATTGTTTAAAAAAAAATCACGTAACCAATTCAAAGATTTATTTGTGAAAAAGTTGGTTGAAAGTTAACAGTTTTCGTTAACATTGCGCTGTTGAAAAGAGTGTAAAAGTTGAATGACCTAACAGCTGTTTTGAAACAAAAAAAAGAACATAAATGGAGCACACAAACAGATGCACTTTTCGTTTTGTTTATTTTGCCCAGCATACAGTTTTGCTGACATCTTTCGATTAGCTACAAAATTTCAGATTATTATCACCACACATAATATAACCAATTTATTTCATTATTCTTTTCGTTGATTTTTACTTATTACTATTATCAGGCATGTCACAGAAACCAATTCCGATCGAAAGTGGAATTGATTCCGTATTTAGCTTCTTCAGAAACCGAAAAACGAAAATTTTTTTCGGAATGAAACCACTTTTGGTTTCTCAAGTGGAATTGTATTTTTTTGGAAGCATGTCACTTTAAAACACTCCAAAAATACTTAAAAATAATAAAAATATTGTTTTATTAACAAAACCACATTTAAATTCATATTTGTTATCATTTTATTTAAAAAAAATCGCAAATTTTCATTATTTTTCAATTAACGAAACCAATTGTTAACAAAGTATTGCCACACAATTTTTTAATGAAAACCACTAAACAACCTGGCATTACGAATGATAAAATAAAGCAAAGATAAAAAACAGAACAAAAATAACTCGAACAAGGTGTTTGTTCAGTGTTATGTTGATTATTTTGAGCCTCTATTACCGAAACAATAGAAAAATCGAATTTTCAATAAAACTTAACTTTCTTTTCGCGCACACAAATATTCTTTTAACAGAATATTTTCACAATTCCCGCTTCCACAGATTTTATAATCATATGTTTTTGTTTTGTTTCTTTTGATTCCTCTAATGTTGCCATATTTATACTACATAATACGATTTTCGGAATTCACCAAATCGATCGAAATCTGAAGAAGCTAAAACAAAAACGATCGAAATGAAATTACGGAATTGAAACTATTCCGATCGGAATCTGTGACATGCCTGTATAACTTAATTTCGAATAATTTGTAATGGAATATTTCTCTATGATTAATTAAATTCAATGAAATTTAGGATATAATTTGAATGGAACTATGTTATAGGATATAATTTAATACGAATTTTGTCACAAATTTCACTCATTCTGGTTATTTAGTTGAATTTACTTTAATATGTTCGGCATAAAGGTGCATTTAAAATCACTTCATGTTACTTTTCATTTATATTTTCCCCTATTGTTAAGTTGACTAGAATTATATGATCTATAATTAATGAAAAAATAAAATTTTCTTGGTTTAATAAAATGATTGTTTTTCCTAATATGGAGTAAATAATTATTCTAGTTTGATTTATAAAGGGTTCGGGAAGTTGTAGGGTAGTTGATTGTGGGTTTACCATGATGGTAGGTGAGGGTTTCCTTATGAGGTTACAGATGGTAAACTTGAAGGGAGGGATATCCATGCATTACCATCTGAGCATGGCATTTAATCAATGTTTGGTGAGCATAGACTTTTGTGTATCTGTCTCCACTTAGAACTATAGATCTTTTTTAATACTTTTCGTTTTTCACTGCTTCTGGCTATAGATTCTTAATCTTGGTTTATAAACCATTTGCAATAAAATTTTAACTAGTAGTTGGCTGTAATAACACGTAACCAATTCAAAATCACGTAACCAATTCAAAATCACGTAACCAATTCAAAGATTTATTTGTGAAAAAATTGGTTGAAAGTTAACAGTTTTCGTTAACATTGCGCTGTTGAAAAGAGTGTAAAAGTTGAATGACCTAACAGCTGTTTTGAAACAAAAAAGAAAGAACATAAATGGAGCACACAAACAGATGCACTTTTCGTTTTGTTTATTTTGCCCAGCATAGAGTTTTGCTGACATCTTTCGATTAGCTACAAAATTTCAGATTATTATCACCACACATAATATAACCAATTTATTTCATTATTCTTTTCGTTGATTTTTACTTATTACTATTATAACTTAATTTCGAATAATTTGTAATGGAATAATTCTCTATGATTAATTAAATTCAATGAAATTTAGGATATAATTTGAATGGAAATATGTTATAGGATATAATTTAATACGAATTTTGTCAGAAATTTCACTCATTCTGGTTATTTAGTTGAATTTACTTTAATATGTTCGGCGTAAAGGTGCATTTAAGATCACTTCATGTTACTTTTCATTTATATTTTCCCCTTTTGTTAAGTTGACTAGAATTATATGATCTATAATTAATGAAAAAAATAAAATTTTCTTGGTTTAATAAAATGATTGTTTTTCCTATTATGGAGTAAATAATTATTCTAGTTTGATTTATAAAGGGTTCGGGAAGTTGTAGGGTAGTTGATTGTGGGTTTACCATGATGGTAGGTGAGGGTTTCCTTATGAGGTTACAGATCGTAAACTTGAAGGGAGGGATATCCATGCATTACCATCTGAGCATGGCATTTAATCAATGTTTGGTGAGCATAGACTTTTGTGTATCTGTCTCCACTTAGAACTATAGATCTTTTTTAATACTTTTCGTTTTTCACTGCTTCTGGCTATAGATTCTTAGTCTTGGTTTATAAACCATTTGCAATAAAATTTTAACTAGTAGTTGGCTGTAATAACAGATGAATGTTGGCAAGATCCCACCCCAGCGGCGAGCGAATAGGCTGAGGAAAAATGCATGCTTTGTCTCAGGAGTTCATCTGACATCTATATTGATCAAACTCTTTTTATTTCACCGATGCACACTACAGTTTTTGGCGCCCAACGTGGGGCCGAGTGGGTTCGAAATGTCGTTTGTTAAAATTTTAAATCATCTTGATATTTTCATATCGTAGAATTTTCTCACTCATGTCCTGTTTTTATTTTCTTTTTCTATTTTGCTTCTCTTATACATATTTTCCTTTTCCATGGTTTGATAACAGAATTTCGCCGGAATTTTTATGAGTTAAATGCAGCTGTGCTAATTCTTATTACCAGGAATGGCGTAATCTTCCTCATCTCCCTTTGTAGTTTACTCCTTTGGTTTTTAGGTCGAAAGATTACAGGTCCCTGGACAGAAGTCTGAGTCTGACGTGAACTTTAAAGACTATATGGATTTTTCTACTATTCTTATTTTTCGATTAGACATTTAAAATCTTACCGATGAGATTTTTTAACATCGGAAATTTCTATCATTATCTATGGTCCGATACTTTCTTCTAGTCTATCCCTTTCATTTTCTTTTTGCTACGTTTGCCAAACTTTTGATTTCATAATGTTTATATCCTATATTACTTTTCTGTTCTCCTGAATAAATCAAACTTGTTGTTGGATATTTTCATCGATTTTTTTGTGGAATATTTTGATTCCTTTGTTATATATTTTATACCTTATTTTGATAATTATGGAGTTTTGAAAAAGTTGTATATTTTTAAATTATCATGCCTCTTAAAAGAAGCTTTGATGAATCGTCGATGGCTGGAGCCGCAGGTGTGAGTGATGTGTTGGTTTGTAAGATTTGTTCGTCTTCTATACAGAATCCATACGTATTGGCGGAAACTATTTGTAAACATCCTTTTCATAGGGTATGTATTACGAACTATATTCAAACCCATTCGGATTGTCCGGTATGTGGTTCACGAATTATTAAAGACACCAAGCAATCAAATCAGGCAGGTTGGTACCCCGCAAATTTTTTTTATAATCTATCGGAGTCTGAAGGATATTCTTTTGGTGCTAAACTGGCTATAAATATGTGTGGTACCAGTGAATAAATTAACAATTTCAAAGTGAAAAAAATATTAAGAAGCTTTAACCAGTGGCTTAAAACAAAAAACATTTTTTTAGTCTAATTTGCATGTGTCTATATACTATGAGTCTCTCATTGCATGTCTAAATTTTTGTTAAAATATTATTAATGCCTCTCAAATTGTGCGGTAAATGACCTGAAACAGACGGCAGTGAAACAGTGGTTAGAATTTTGAAGAGAAGAAAATAACTCGGTTTAAAGAAACCACAAAAAAATTTATTAAGTTAATAGCAAAAGATTCATTAAAAGAAAAGAAAATATTCAAAAAAAAATCGTACAAAGTACCAAAAATATAAATAAATCGTAAGGCAAGGTGTATAAAATCATAAAATTATTCTCTGATTTGACTGGAGTTTGCTGGTAGCTGATACCCTTCACCCCCGCATCGAAAGGCCTTTCATCGAGGGAGCTCCGTTGTTAACAAAGTAAGGGAGAAACATTTATACTTAAATAGAACAAGATAATTTGTAATTGAGATTGTACCTTTACTTCCCTCTTTGAACTATAAGGATAATTTAACTTTGTTATTTTGTTTAAAAATATTTTTTTTTTCAAATTTTGTGAAAAAAATATTTTTAAACTCACTAAATTTTTACTTAAAAATCATTTAAAGGATTTCCTGTTGTTTCTCGTTAAGTTTTCATTTCCTGTTTGCACTATTGCAACAATTTTTAATTAATATTAACAATTCAATGTAACATGTCCATACAATTAGTTATATAAGCCTTGATTATTGATATTTGGTGCATTGTTTAAAAAAAATCACGTAACCAATTCAAAGATTTATTTGTGAGAAAGTTGGTTGAAAGTTAACAGTTTTCGTTAACATTGTGCTGTTGAAAAGAGTGTAGAAGTTGAATGACCTAACAGCTGTTTTAAAACAAAGAATAAAGAACATAAATGGAGCACACAAACAGATGTACATTTCGTTTAGTTTGTTTTGCCCAGCATACAGTTTTGTTGACATCTTTCGATTAGCTACAAAATTTCAGATTATATATATAATATAACCAATTTATTTCATTATTCTTTTCGTTGATTTTTACTTATTACTATTATAACCTAATTTCGGATAATTTGTAATGCAATAATTCTCTATGATTAATTAAATTCAATGAAATTTAGGATATAATTTGAATGGAAATATGTTATAGGATATAATTAAATAAGATTTTTGTCACAAATTTCACTCATTCTGGTTATTTAGTTGAATTTATTTTAATATGTTCGGCGTAAAGGTACATTTAAAATCACTTCATGTTACTTTTCATTTATATTTTCCCCTATTGTTAAGTTGACTAGAATTATATGATCTATAATTAATTAAAAAAATTAAATTTTCTTGGTTTAATAACATGATTGGTTTTCCTAATATGGAGCAAATAATTATTCTAGTTTAATTTATAAAGGGTTCAGATAAGTTGTAGGGTAGTTGATTGTGGGTTTACCATGATGGTAGGTGAGGGTTTCCTTATGAGGTTACAGATGGTAAACTGGAAGGGAGGGGTATAAATGCATTATAATCTGAGCATGGCATTTAATCAATGTTTGGTGAGCATAGACTTTCGTGTATCTGTGTCCTAATATAGATCTTTTTTAATACTTTTCGTTTTTACTGGTTCTGGCTATAGATTCTTAATCTTGGTTTATAAACCATTTGCATATCCTGTCTCCCTCTTTTAAATAAGCATGCAATAAAATTTTAACTAGTAGTTGGCTGTAATAACAGATGAATGTTGGCAAGGTCCCACCCCAGCGGCGAGCGAATAGGCTAAGGAAAAATGCATGCTTTGTCCCAGGAGTTCATCTGACATCTATATTGATCAAATTCTTTTTATTTCACCGATGCACACTACAGTTTTTGGCGCCCAACGTGGGGCGGTGTGGGTTCGAAATGTCGTTTGTTAAAATTTTAAATCATCTTGATATTTTCATATCGTAGAATTTTCTCACTCAGGTCCTGTTTTTATTTTCTTTTTCTATTTTGCTTCTCTTATACATATTTTCCTTTTCCATGGTTTGATAACAGAATTTCGCCGGAATTTTTATGAGTTGAATGCAGCTGTGCTAATTCATAATACCAGGAATTTTTTTAGTCTAATTTGAATGCGCCGGAATTTTTATGAGTTGAATGCAGCTGTGCTAATTCATAATACCAGGAATTTTTTTTAGTCTAATTTGAATGCGTCTGTATACTATGAGTCTCTCATTGCATGTCTAAATATTATTAATGCCTCTCAAATTGTGCGGTAAATAACCTGAAACAGACGGTAGTGAAACAGTGGTTAGAATTTTGAAGAGAAGAAAATAACTCGGTTTAAAGAAACAACAAAAAAATATTAAGTTAATAGCAAAAGATTCATTAAAATAAAAGAAAATATTCAAAAAAAATCGTACAAAGTACCAAAAATATAAATAAATCGTAAGGCAAGGTGTATAAAATCATAAAATTATTCTCTGATTTGACTGGAGTTTGCTGGTAGCTGATACCCTTCACTGCCGCATCGAAAGGCCTTTCATCGAGGGAGCTCCGTTGTTAACAAAGTAAGGGAGAAACATTTATACTTAAATGGAACAAGATAATTTGTAATTGAGATTGTACCTTTACTTCCCTCTTTGAACTATTAAGATAATTTAGTTAAGGGGTTGTAGGGTAGAGAAGTTTGGGGTTAAGTTTGACGGTAATCAAAATAAATTGACTGTGAACATCTAAGGTGGAGTAACCACCTAACATGGGCAGAAGTACTTAGAGATGTTCACTCGTTCAACCTATTGTGTTCTTGATTGGAAAATCCAATAGACCATTTTGAACTTGTAAAAATCGCAAAAAGCAATTTGAAAGACGGTATCGGGGGTATAGTATTTCCGATGTTCGTATCCTCCATCAAACAGTTACGTATTGCCTGTATAGAGATTGAGAAAAACTTTCTTGAAAAGGAAAGTCGTTATGTACCTTCACAACAAGCAAAATCCCAAAAGGTAGTACATGAAGTGTTGTATATTCCTGTACATACCAATGAGGAGCATGAACCGGAAGTGGCAGCTATCGGTGGTTCCTCAAGCTCCCTACTGGCAAAACTGCAAATCGGGAAACGGCAAAAGGAACATGGTGAGGGCAGGAAGCCATCGTCCTATAGTAAGTCCTGCCGAGAACAATCAACCGAAAACGTAAATAACAATTACGCGAAAATTAGACACTACCTACCTATAGAAATAAGAAAACAAAATTATGAAATGAAAAAGGAAAGAATATTTGCGAAAATTGATACTGACCTTCCAGAAGATGAGAACGATAAAGAGCCCACCAGTCGTAGTACTAAAGCCGATGTAGGAAAATATCCATCAAAGAGAATCCTCAAGTTAAGGAACCTGCAAAAAGAAAGAAAACGAATTAACAAAATCGTTTTTGAGGCAGTTCTAAAATTCCAAAAGAGCAAAGACCCAAGGCCTTATGCCACTTTTAAAATAGGGAATACAGAGTTAAACAGGTTACTCGATTCAGGAGCGACTATCAGAATCCTGGGTCAGGGATGCCGAGAACTCGTTGAGGAACTCGGTCTCGAAATTAAAACTATGTTTTCAGATGTGCGAACCGCCTCCGGTCAAAAGTTTAGAATATTAGGCAAAGTGGGCGTGGACGTAGAATATAAGGGATCAATCAATAGGGTATCCTTTTATCTATGCCCAGATTCGGACCAAAGGGTCTATCTTGGCATAGATTTTTGGAAAACATTCGAGATAGCCCCCGAACTTATAAAAGTAGTCGAGTTAGATATAGAGAAAATACAAACGGAATTCGAAAATACCGGTAATGAATACAAAAGAAACATGCATGAACAAGACCAAAGCCAACGAAGTAGATTACATCCCAGCAAAAAGTTTGCCTCCAAAGAGGCAGTTAAATGATATGTACAAGTGATCTGGAAGTGCATCAAATTATGCATTTTCACTCATGATTTTTACAAGAGCGTGACTACTGAAAGAGGCACTCCATTGCACTGCATTTTAACTGACCCTCTGGCACTGCATTTTAACTGACCCTTTGGCACTGCATTTTAACTGACCCTTTGGCATTGCATTTTCACTAACCCTTTGGGGTAGAATAGGAGGCAGTCCAAAGCACGTCTTTTGATACAAGCATTTTGCGGAAATTGTGCAAGCCATTACAAAATATGCCAGAACAAATAAAATGCATTATTTGTGTAAAACAAAAATATTAAGAACTTTATTACATTAACACAAATTATGAAAATTCTCCATTGAATTCAAACGCAAACATGCGTGTTTCCTCCGCTCCCATTTGTTCCAAGCTGAACTGTTTTTACTTCATTTGTTAAATGGGTTGCCTTCCCATCACCAGTTAAGATTTCGACATGTACTCCAACAGCACTCCATTCGGAAATTTTCTTCTCGTGAGTTACCGGAAAAATGTTCACAAATTAAATATTATTTAGTTTGTATTAACAAATGTTTGGAAATGTGTTAACACGCTTATCACTTTTTGGAAAATGTATGCCGCTGCCTGTAGAGATGTACAAACTGATTAATGTACATGTAGGGATCTCTAACAACTGCTAATAAAATGTAGCGAACGGAGTGCCTTTTTCACGACTCCGTTTAGACTGCATCCGGATGCTGTTAAATTGTGAGGAATTGGATTGCCTTTTTTACGATTCCGCTGAACTGCATCCGGATGTTGTTAAAATGTGACAAGTGGATGTGATTCTTTGGATTGCATCCAAATGCGGTTAAAATGTGAGGACTGGAGTGCCATTTTCACGACTCCGGTTGAACAGCATCAAAACATGCCGTGACGGAACTAGTCCACATTGCACTACTTCCAATTTATTTTGCTGGGATATTGTTATTGAAAAATTTCCAGCGTTTGAGAAAAAGGGTTTGGGTAAAACTACCCTAGAAAAGCATGTAATAAAATTGATCGATGGTGCGGTGCCAGTAAAGGATAAGCATTATCCAATACCCCCGCTGTTCAGCAAATAGCCTACGCTGAGACTGACAAAATGCTGGAACTGAAGATCATCGAAGAAAGTGAAAGTTCGTGGAGCCATAGGACAACAATTGTACGCTAGCCTGGCAGAAACAGGTTCTGCTTAGACGCCAAAAAATTAAACGCTCTGACCATAAAAGACATATATATATGTTCCACAAACATCCCAGATGGGACAAGGAAGACTTCTCTCATATCAATGAGTGCACCCCGATTCATATTAGCTCAATGATATGGGACCTACAGTTTATCGCCGAGTCCGAACGGCGTGTCTTAAGACACCAATTGTAGAGAAGTTTTACATGGCTGAAATACTCAGGAAATGTCGCCAACATTACTGAGGGGTATTTTGCCACCGTTGAAAATTGTTTGATGTTGCTTGGTCGGGGAATCGAACCCACGACCTTCCGCGTGCAAGGCGGGTGTGCATACCATTGCACCACGGTGGCACCCTACATCCACTACAAAATATAGATGGTATTCTGAGTCGAATCGATCAGACCGTCTATATTAGTAGTGTAGTTCTGGCAAATCGAGCTGGAGGAAGAGTCCCGAGAATACACAGCTTTTACTGTCCCCGCCAGGCCGCTTTACCAGTTCCAAATGATGCCATTCGGACTGTGTAACGCGGCCCAGCGATTGTGCCGTTTAATGGACAAAGTTATCCCAGCTCGATTGAAAACCAACGTGTTCGTCTATCAAGATGATCATAAACGGCGATTTCGATGTCCATATGATGACACTAGAAAAGGTAGCTTTATGAAGAATTTTGCCTCTAAATCGGCAGCCGTGACTGACACTCATAAGAAAAGTGAGAAATTTCAAATAACGCCTGCCGCCATCACATCTTTTGAGGAGCTCAAACATGATTTGACCACTGCTCCGGTGCTAAAGGATCCAAATTCTCAAAAACCATTCTACATCCAATGCGATGCTTCTGATGTGGGGATAGGCGCAGTTCTCTTCCAAAAAGACGAGAGCGGGTAAGAGAACCCAATAGCGTTCTATTACCAAAAGTTAAACAAATGCCAGAAGAACTACAGCGTAACGGAGTGTCTCGCCGCTGTATTGGGAATAAAACGCTTTAGGCCGTATGTCGAACTCATGAAATTTACGGTGATAACTGATCACGCCAGTCTCAAATGGCTGATGAGCCTAAAGGATCTCAGCGGGAGACTGGCGAAGTGGTCCCTTCTACTGCAGGCCTATGATTTCGTGATTGAGCACCGAAAAGGTAAAGATACATTATCTTATCTGTGGCCGATATGCTCTCTCTCGAACCGCCGTAGTTGAAGAGACAGTGAGCTCCGACAATATTTTGGACTTTAAAACAGCCGAATTCGAGTCCGACGAATACAAAGATCTAATATCCGTGGTAAAACAGAACAAAGCTTTATATTGATTTTTAGGCAAATACCCCAGAAGCAGGAATGGTAACGCGTATGTGTTCGTGGTCTTGGACCATTACTCGAAGTTTACCTTCTTAAAAGCTATGAAGGAAGCCACTACAAACAACGTTATCGCTTTCTTGGTTGAAGAAATCTTTCGTAAGTTCGGTGTACCGAAAACGATACACAGCGATAAGGGTCCCCAATTCACCGCGAAAGCGTTTAAAGAACTTATAGAGACGTATAAAATAAACCACCTTCAGACTGCTCCATACTCCCCACAATGCAATGCCTCCGAAAGGACCAATCAGTCTATATTGGCAGCTATTAGAGCATATATGGATGGCGATCACAAAGATTGGGATGTATACTTGAATGAAATTGAATTTGCCCTTCGGACATCAATTCATAGTGCCACCAACACGACTCCTTTTTTTCGCACTATTTGGCTTTGAAATGTAGTCTGACCAATAGTGAAAGATTGGAATTGATTAGGGAGAAGATATCGCAAAACCTACACAAAGCATATGAAACAAGCGCTAGGCGTAATTACCAAAGAGCATGGTCATAAAATTCATTTCGCGCCAAGAAGTGTATAAGCGCATTTTCGTACAGAGCGATTTTAAAAAATGTTTCAATGCAAAATTCGCAAAAAGTTTACAAAATGCCGCCAAGAAGTGTATAAGCGCAATTTCGTACAGAGCGATTTTAAAAACTGTTTCAATGCAAAATTCGCAAAAAGTTTACAAAATGCCGCATAGTCGGTCCAAAAGCTAATAACATGTATGAAATTGAAAAACAGCAAGGCAGACCGTTAGGTGTAAGTCACGTCAAAGACTTAAAGACCTAGAATTTTTTTCTCTACCAAAATCTGATGAAAAAATCGGCGAATTCCGAAACGAGGTAATACTGCTTTCAGGCAGAAACATCTCTATAGGTGGACCTACAAAGGGAACTGCTGATTGCTTCCAAACCAGAGTCATAGCTAGGTGCAATCATGAGACTTTCGAAGAATTCCGTGATTAAATCCAAGCTCGTAGAGACCTCATCAAGAATAGAATACGTCTGTTTAGTCGGTGCAAGATACTTCCTGATCTTATAAAATATGTTTTCCAAACGAGTCGACCATATTCAAACGTCTTGTTTTAAATCTGGCTGTTATAAAGTAACGGAAATTATTAGTATGTTTCCGAGAAGCATCTGTTCAAAGAGAACATAAATATATACGTAAGTTTAATTGCTTTGCTTTACTTTATATGTAATGTAGTTTCTAGAGTGTCAGCTGTTGTATATTTTCAATTATTTTATGCAGGCCAATAACCTAAATAAAGAAAGAACTTGATAATTTCACATTGCATGGGTTATTGGCTGAAGTAAATTTATGAATAGTTAATTATTGCTTATTTTACATTTTACCATAGCTGTTAAGTTAATCAAAATGTATAAATACTAATTGGCAATAAAGAATCTAGGTAGTTTACAAGAAATTGTATATCTATTTAGGTTTACGCAATTACAAGTGTTGCGTATATCCGCGTCTTTAATCGTTATTAAACATTTTGGTAACCCCGACGTGATCTCACTTGTAAATTTCTTACTTCCCCCCACCAGTGCACGATGGGGCCGATGACAGGTTTTTGAGGCAAAATATCACAGGGGCAAGCTAGACCTCGTGCAGATGTTTATAATGGGTCTAGAAACTAATCTGCCAAATTTGGTTCATATCGGTTCATATATAGATATAGCTCTCATATATATGTTCGACCGATTTCGAGTAATTGATGGACCAAACACGAAAATTCTGACCAATTATTATATTTGGAATATGTGGCGGAATTCGGACTGGAAATAAGTTTGCCAAGTTATTTTGAAATCGGCTCAGATTTCGATATAGCTCCCATATATATTTTCGCCCGATTTTAGGTATTTGGTGCAACAAACACGCAATTTCTGTCCAATTTCGATGAAATTTGAAACGTGTGACAGGATTCGGTCTAGAATTATGTTTGCCAAATTATATTGAAATCGGTTCAGATTTTTATATAGCTCCCATATATATTTTCGCCCGATTTGATGTATTTGGTGCAACAAACATGCAAATTCTGTCCAAATTCGATGAAATTTAAAATGTGTGACGGAAGTAGGTCTAGAAAAAAGTATGACCAATTATATCGAAATCGGTTCAGATTTGAATATAGCTCCCATATATATTTTCACCCGATTTTAGGTATATCTTGCAGCAATCACGCTATATATGTCCAATTGTGATGAAATTTAAAGTGTCTGACGGAATTTTGTCTAGAAAACATTATTGAGACATCATATTGAAATTGGTTCAGATTTGGATATATCGTTCATAAATTCTTACTGTCGAAGTTAATTGCTTTCTCATTTTAGTTGGTTGATATCGAAATTCCATGAGAACATAGTAAAAAAATATTTTTCTTTTGACAAATTGACCGAAACAGAGGCGGCATGAATCAAGAGCTTGGTATTGTTGGCGCGTTCATAGGAGACTTCCGAAGCAAGTTTTCTTCCTTCACTATAATCCACATTAGGCCGCCCTCTCTTCTTTGCACCTTTACCTTATTCTTGCGTAAATACTGTGTCGCTAGCTAACCATAAGCTTTTAAATTGTAATACACGATCTTTGGCATGTCGCCGGGGGCCGTTGCCAGATTGTAATTTTTTGGTTTTGGAGGTTTGAAAGTGTTAAGAATATAATTCCGTTATTATTTGATTTCAATCGCTGACTTTAAAAAATGACGTTTTGCCTCAAAAACCTGCCATTGGCCATCGTGCAGTGGTAAGGGAGTTGAAACACTTATTTGTGAGAGTAAGGAATTTAGTCCTTACAGCAACCAGACGCGTGCCTTATATCAGAAGGTCGCATCCATTCAAAAGAAGAAGAAGAAGACATCGAAGTCAAGTAACCAGAGTCGTCTGGAATTCAAGCAAACAGAGAGAGAGAGAGAGTTTGACCAAAGCTAGCCGAATCAGCGGAATTCTAGTAGCTAGGAGGACCTAGAAACCGTGACGATGGGGCTGTCAGCAATGATCTCGGATCAGCAAGCAGCAATCGCCGAATTGAGGAAAGCGATTTCAAATGTAAAGAAGTCTCCAATAGAGAGAAGAACTGTGGAGTTCTACACGAAGAAATTGGGGGAGTTGGAAGCACTCTGGGTGGAGATAGACCGGAATGAAAACAAGATACGAGCGAATCCGGCAGCAGAGTCACAACTCCATGTCACAAGTAACCAGCACAAGGTCGTTGGAGAATAACATAGAGCTGCAGTGGACGCCATACAGGCGGAGAACAACAAGGGTATAGAAGCAGGGCCCCAAAAACCACTCCCGACAGTAAGGGAAATGCAGAAGCAGAAACAACCCAGCGGATCTAGTATGACCAGCAACATGGCTGCATTAGTAAGACGTCAGAGGGCTCTAATGCAGTCAATCCAAACGTTAATAAGGGGCAGCTCAGGTCAAGCTGCACCCTGTCAAACGATGGCTGCAACTGAGCGATTGTGATCAAATGTGGAAGACATCTACTTCAAGATGTACGATAATTTTGACTACCCAACAGTGGTTGGGTACGATGCATCAGCATATGTTCTCTTGGAATAAGAGACACTAAAATTCAAGGAGAAGATATCGGCGCTATAACAGGTCGATCGTCCATCATCTCAGCAGAGATCAGGTTCAATGGGGTTACTCAAGGTGGCAGACATTTTCGGACTCTTTGGGAAGATGATTGACGAACAAGCATTGCCGCTGGTACAAAAGATGTGGTACCTCAAGGCAAATGTGACTGGAGAAGCCGAGAAGCTCATAAGGCACCTCGAGTTGACGGAGGCGAATTACCACATAGCCTGGACGACTCTACAGGAACGATACAACAACAAGAGAGCTCAAGTGTCAGCGATACTTGAAAGAATTTTAAGCTTGCCTAACATGTCAGGCGATTGCAGATCAGTGTATGGGATTCACTCTTAATCCACATCCTGACAAAGAGGATGGACAAGACGACTCATGTGTTGTATGAGCAGTCGATTGTCATTTCCAAGGAGCTTCAAACGAAGGATCATTTCATGAAAAGCCTGAAGATTCGACTCGAATCATTGGAAGCAGTCAATGGGGTTCAAAAGAGTAAGCCAACAGCTACGTCTGCTTCAACAACATCCCGAAAATTTTACATGTGCAAAGGTGATCACCCACTTTACTATTGCAAACAGTTCTTGGCAAAGACCGCGTCCGAAAAACAGAAATGGGTTGCTAGGAACAAGATGGGCCTGAATTGCTTTAAAGAGGACCATCAGCAAAGACGTGTACAAGTGGGACATGCAGGAAGTGTCAACAGAAGCACAATACACTTCTACATTTCGCCACGAAGACACAAGCAATCACCTACAGTAGCATCAGCAGGGCTAGTGCAGAGATTGGGTATTGAACCAATTCAAGCGACTCTCGCTATCGAAGGAATTGGCGGAAGGTCAAGAACAGCAAACCACAGAGTCAATGTGGATATTCAGTCACTAATATGCAAGTTCCGAGCGCGCCTAGAAGCTTTTGTATTACCAGACATAGTTCCACCGCAACCAAGCACTGACATCGACGTCACGTCATGGCCTATTCCAGAAAACATAAAGCTAGAGTATCCACATTTTTACCAAACGGGCAGAATCGACGTACTCCTTGGAGCAGAGTTTTATTTCAATCTGATTTTATCGCAAGAGATTCGGATGTCCAAGGAACTTCCTATATTGAAGAACTCGCAACTCGGATGGATTGCTAGAGGAAAGGTACAGGCTAAAGCAGGAATGGATACGTGTGCAGTTTTTGGAGAAGATGAACGTGGTCTGGAAGAGTTGTTAAAGCAGTTTTGGGAACAAGATGATGTTGGTGAGGACCAGAAGTTGACACTAGCAGACGAAAGGTGTGAAAGTCACTTTAACCAACACACTACAGTCAATGAGAGTGGTCGCTTTGTGGTGCGACTACCATTTTCAGATGATACAGAAAAGATATCAGAGTCACTGAATATTGCAGCGTCCAGATTCTTCGCTCTGGAGCGTCAGTTAGCAAAAGATGCAAATCTTCGCGAGCAGTGTGCGAATTTTATGAATGAGTACGAAGAGTTTGGCCACATGACGAAAATACAACCGAGAGAGGTGCGCGGCAGTCATTACTACATTCCGCACCATTGTGTCCTGCGTTCAGATAGCAGTACGACAATGCTCAGGGTAGTGTTCGATGCGTCCTGTAAGTCATCGTCTGGGTGGTCGCTCAATGATATTTTACATTCAGGTCCCAAGGTGCAAGGAGACCTGTTTGGGATGTTGCGATTTAGATTACCGCGATTTGTGTTCACGACGGATATCGAGAAGATGTACAGACAAGTACTAGTGGACACGAGGGATCGCAGATATCAGCTGGTCGTATGGAGGAGTGCTCCAGACAAGGAGCTCGAGCACTACATGTTAAATACATTAACGCATGGTACGACTTGCTCCCCGTATCTTGCTACGAGATGTCTGAAAAAGCTAGCAGATACGAATTTGCATAAATATCAATTGGGTGCTCCAGCACTTCAGCGAAATCCGACAGCTTAACGACCGCAATGGAGATGCAGAGTCAGTTGAATAGGTTCTTAGAAGCAGGATTCAGATTGCGAAAGTTGTGTGCCAACCACTTAAAACTATTACATGGGGTCCACCAGAGGATAGAGAAGTAGACCTCGACTTCGATTATTCATCAAGCAAGGTACTGGGGTTGACATGGATTCCCCAAGCGGACCGATTTTGCCTGAAGAGTAATATGAGCGAATGCAGCGTCGTAACTAAGCGCAAAGTAACATCTGATCTGGCGAGATTGTTCGACCCATTGGGACTTGCAGGTCCTGTTGTGTCCGCAGCAAAGATCATTATTCAGGAGCTGCAGGAACTGCCAGCAGAATTGGCATCCTATTAGTTATCGTTTCGAGAGAGTTTGAAGATGCTAAATGATTTCATGTTACCAAGACATATGTTTAATGCAGAGAAACCAACGAGGATTGAGATCCATACATTTGTGGATGCTTCAGAAAAGGCGTATGGAGCAGTGATGTATCTGCGGGCTAAGTTGGCAGACGGAAGGCTCCTTTGTTCAAAATCAAACATTGAACCTATAAAAGAGATCACGTTGCCACGGTTGGAGCTTTGTGCCGCTGAGTTGGGAGCAAAACTTACCTCAAAAGTCAAAACAGAGTTGGGTTACGAAGATTTTAAGACTATTCATCGCTGAAGACGTTTGTTGCCAACAAGGTGCAACAGATCCAAGACAGGTCGCTTAGAACTTAATGGCGACATGTGGGTACAAAAGACAATCCTGCAGATTTTATTTCCAGAGGTATGAAGCCGGATCGTATGTCAAGATGTACGATGTGATTTTATGAACCCACATTTCTACACCGAAACATATCTCCCTGGCCGGAACCCTTTTCGAAGAATGGAGAAAATCAGATCGATTTTGAGTTCAAGGTAAAGTCTACAGTGTCAGCAGTAGCCTCATAGAGCGGGTTGCAGGATATAATTTATGGAATAAATCACAGGAATTCATTCAGCAGTTTACAGCGAATTGTCGGTTATGTCTTGCGATTTGCCGAAAGGGTAAAAGGACGCAAGAATGGATGCTCGACAGAAGTGTTAACCCCCATGGAATTGAGTCGTTCGATGCAGTTAATTGTCAAGACTATTCAGGTGTCAGATTTCGCGAAGGAAATACAGCAGTTGAGGAAGCATGGAGCATTGGACAAATCAGCTTAACTCCGTTTTTGGATGACAAAGGAATACTGAGAGTCGGTGGCTGGTTAGAAGAGGCAACCTTAGCATACGACACAAAGCACACGATGTTGCTACCATACAACGATCCGATTGTGAAGCTCGTCCTTGACATGATTCATCGGAAGAATAATCACTGTGGCTCCCAATTACTACTTGCAACATCAAGACAGAGGTTTTGGATTATAAATAGAAAGGCTATGGCACGGAACATTGTGCAAAATTGCGTGAAGTGCACCCGAGCAAAACCAAAGTTATACAGTCAAATCATGGGGAATATCCCTCCTGGCAGGGTCACGCCAGCAAGGCCGTTTATTGTATCAGGCGTTGATTATTGTGGGCCTTTGTGGGTCCACTACAAAATACGAGGAAAGAGACCACATAAGGTTTACATTGCTGTGTTTGTCTGCTTCGCAACAAAGGCTGTGCATTTGGTAATAGTGACCGATCTGACTACGGAGGCATTCATCGGTGCGTTGAAGAGATTTGTCGCTCGTCGTGAGAAATGTCAAACGCTGTATTCAGACAATGCGATGAACTTTGTAGGGGCCAAGAATCAGCTCGACGAATTGAATCAGGCGGTGTTTGGAGAGGAAGGCAAGAAGAAAATAGCCGATACATGCGCCAGGGAAGGGATAGATTTCCAATTTATTCCCCCAAGAGCTCCACATTTCGGTGGTCTATGAGAAGCTGAGGTGAAGTCAGCGAAGCAGCTGTTACTTCGCACCACAACTAGCGCGTTATTAACTCACGAAGAATCGGAGACGGTCGTCGTCGAAATAGAAGCCATACTGAACTCTACACCGCTGACTCCTATTTCTAACGGCGTTAACGCCTGGACACTTTCTTGTGGGGGAACCTTTAACGGCTCAGGTTGATCCGTCAGTCACCACTCATCTACTTCATTGAAAAACAGATGGAAGATAGTATCCCAAATTAAGCATGAGTTCTGGAGACGTTGGTCTACGGAGTATCTAACTACGCTGAGAGAAAGACGGAAATGGAGCACACCATCTCCAAACATAGAGCCTGGGCAGTTGGTCATCATTAAGGAAGACAACGTACCGGTGATGCAGTGGCCGCTAGGCAGAATAACCCGAACGTACAAGGGCAGCGATGGAGCCGTCCTAGTAGCTGATGTAAAGACGCAGAGCGGAGAGGTTAAGCGGGCAATAAACAGGTTAGCTCCATTAATGGAAGATGAAAATGTGCCGCTGTCAGCGTTGAAGAACGAGAGTGGTGGTGAAGGACCAAACCGATTTAAGCCGTCAAGTAGCATGTTGATGTCAACAATATTTATGGCTTTGCTATTCCTGCCATTGTGCTTATGTCAGTCGTTCAGCGTACGTCAGTTCGAGAATAAGCCTGGAATTTACTTCGAAGGCATCGGAGTTACTAAGGTCGTAACAGCAGAGTGGAAACTAATAACTTACTTAGACCTTTCCACGTTTTGGGCGGATGTGGATGACTTTTCGTCTGGGATAAGAACCCTTCAGGAGTTGTGCAGACTTGAAGTTGGAAATCGAAGCTGCGAGACTGTTTCAGAGGATCTAGTTCAAGTCCAGAAACAGCTATGGAACCAGACATTTATTATTGATTCAACAATTAATATCATTAGAAGGGACGAGGGGCGACTCAAAGGACCTTTAGCAACGTCCAGGCTGAAATGAATCTTCTAGCTAATAAAGTGAAAAAGGAGGAGGATTTTGCGAGGGCAACACAGTCAATTGTTCTCCTTATCTCTCAGCTCATGCTACTATCATCTAAGTTGAAACATGTAGAAGATAACATCGATGTTCATCACAACCGTATAAGCCCATTGCTATTGACCCCACATCAGCTGTTGAGCGAGCTCCAAACCACCAAGGCTCATATTCCACCATCTCGTGCTCTACCTATTCGAGAAGAAAACTTGACAGAGTTCTTCAAATTAATGACGAGTAAAGGAAGTTTTATGAGTATAAATCATCAGAAGCTTGCGACTTGGAGTCAACCGTTTCTCATCAACCTTGGACCCAAATGGCTCTGAAGAATCGATGGATGTTTACTCTAGCCAACATGACAGATCGTTGACGTTCGTTTGTACCACAAATGACGCATTTGGAGGCAGAAGGGGCTGGAACAATAGAGATTAGGCCCGATTGCACCCTAAAAGACAACACCGTTACGATATACGGTCATTATGAAAACGAGACGATTGTACATACATCATATTTGATACTCAAAGCATTGGACACAATAGCTTCGCCCAGTCAGCTTATTTTGTTGAACACAACATGGAATAACACCTATGAGACACATACTGCTGAGCTCATTACATTACACCAACAGCTGAAAGCCATTGATATCGGACGCCTGCCCCAATGAATGAAATCGTCTTCCATTCATCATCACACTGTCAGCTACTTGGCGCTTTGCATTGGAATTGGAGTAGTCATATACGACACGAACAAACTTCGCCAACACAAAACTTCCACCAACAGCAGAATTAACCCAACACCAACCCCGAGACAGTCAATGTCGCCATCATATGTCTTCGACCAGATAGTTTCTTGAACGTCCCCGTTCAACGTGGGGGAGAATGTTCAAAGAGAACATACATAGTTACGTTAGTTTAATTGCTTTGCTTTACTTTAATCGGTATTAAACAGTATCTTCGTATCCATGTTCCAGTAACGCTCATTTAAAAGAGAATTATTTGATTTTGATGTGATGTCTATTTGCGAGCATCTGTATAAAGTTTTCCATCATATACGAGGGGTATCCGTAACAAACAACGAAGTTATGCTCAAAACAATGTTTTATCTTTAGTATAAAAATCAATAAAATGAGCAGTTGTGTTTGGTTGCAACACGCAAACAAACATTTGCGGCAAACCCCAAAAATCTGTTTTCATTTGATAAATTAACAAACGATACGAACTGTGACCAAACAGAGTTGAATAATATATACATATTTAAACGGGTTAGCAAATTCTCATTACAAAACGAGACAAAACATTGCATCCATGCAGATATATTCCGAAAAAAGTCAGATGCCAAGGGTAACGACCATCCCCCCACCACCGCAAATCCGCGACGCAGAATAAAAAACTATATACTTACCAGAAACATTCATCTTTCGCTCGCCATCCATATGTGCGTATGCCCGGCTTGAGACTACCAGTAGTGCGATTCTGTAACTTTTTTTAGTAACGAACCGACATCGGTAGTTAAGGAAAATATTCGGTTGAGTTAACGAATTTGCTATTCTGTAACTTTATGTAACCGATTGTAGAAATCGTTAGCACTACCTGCGAATATCGATGGAAAGACAAATTGTCAAATACAGTCGGACCTCGATTATCCGTGATGGTCGGGACCGGAGGCATTACGGATAATCGATTTTCACGGATAATGGAGTCAACGCTATTTATGCGGCTTTTGAACACATTTTTTAGTAAAAATGGCATAATATCGTACATATTTGCACAATAATATTTAACTGTGCTACTTTTATTATTTAGGAATTCAAGAATTTACATCTGCATAAAATATTTCGGGAACATAAAGCAATTCATGCTTGTTCTGATCCCATAAATACACAATTTGTGTGAAACAGGAGAATTTCTTAATCAAATTAATTGAAAGGTGTGTATTTACACCCTGATAATGGAGTTTATAACATTTCTTTTCTATCCCGGATAATGGAGGTTCCCGGATAATCGATTCACGGATAATCGAGGTTCGACTGTATTATATTTGAATATTTATTAATGTATTTTTGAATTAAAAATATTATTTTTTCGCAAATACGGGACATAAAACGCGTAAGGGAGGCAAAAAGGTCTGCTTTTGGTGAAATGTGCTAAATAAGTACATATTTGCAAGTATCCCAACAATGCGTAACAAAAGGGTGTACTTCTTGTGTGTATGTACTTCTAGGACTTAAGCCCCTCCAATGATGTTCGTTGACCCACATTAAATGGAATTTCTCATAGCGGAGAGTATGAAACGTTCGGAAATCCAAGCTTATACGCATGAGAATTCTGATTGTTAGTGATGCTGAGTTAAAATCTATAAGATTACCACAGAAATACTATACAGGCCTCAGTACGGCATTAAAGCCAATGAAAGCCTCCTAGAAAGATAGTGTTAAGGACAAAGGTTAGCGCATCCTTATTGAGACAAATCTTCTAAAGGCATCCACATAAGTGTTAACTATGTTAGATAACATGGGGCTGCTTCGCCACTGCTGCGCCTTCGCCAGCGCCGATTTAATTGATGTTACATAAAGATCGTCGATGGGACAGTTACGAGTTAATCGAAAATCTACAACTTTCTCCTTTATGCAGCTTCAATAAAACAACTGTGGCCAAGCTGCCCCATGTTATCTTACATAGTTAACACTTATGTAAATGCCTTAAGAAGATTTTTCTCAATAGGGCATAATTTATTATCTTTATGTATGTTCATAAAAAACGCCGTTGTTAAAAGAAATCATCAAAATATAGCAATAATGTACTGTCGTTAAGACTTAACAACTACTTTTTTTGATTGTTAACTTAATAATAATTTTCGGTAATTAACGACAAAATTTACCGAGAAAAATTGTTAATACTGGTTACAGAATAGCACTTACCGAAAATTATCGGTAACTACCGATATTCGTCGTTAATTCTGTTGTTAAGGAGTTACAGAATCGCACTACAGAGCGTGGGAATTCCCCACGTAGACAAACACTTATCCCGCACACCGTTCCTCCTAATGGAGCATTGTTAGCCCCGGAGTATTGTTGCGGGAGGTAGATCAACAGCAATCACGATTAAACCACTACCGCTGGTTCCTATTAATCCGTCAAAAATGCTTCGAGCAATCAATTTTGATCATATGGTAAATTTTCCCAAATTGCTAGATTGGCCTCGTAAAATGACATTGAGGTTAAAGGAATCTCTGTGCATAAACAAAACAGATCCGTGGAGCACGGGCGGGTAACATGTAGGAAGCTCATGGGAACTAGAGGATGTGTCCAAATCGTAGAGGCAATATTGTATAGTACAATAGACTGGAACACGGACAGCCTACGCCACGCTGTATAATCGCAAAACCCACAATGCACAGGCCGAAAATGGTTTGCGTTATGTCTTTAATTTCTTTTTGACTCATGTTCTGAGTAATGGGGCTTCGACAAAAAAAAAAACACTGTTTTTATTATTATTATTTTTATTAATTGTTTTCTTTTGTATTAATGTTTTTAGGCCTTCTTATTAACAATAAAAGTTATGTGTTGCCTCGTTAGAAATTAAAGAAATTAATGCGAATGAAAATAGTAAACAAAGTACTCCCCATTATAGGAAGGTTTGTATATGAAACGTAACATTTGAAAGAAATGTAAAAGATTAAAGAAAATTAAGATACTTCAACATGGCAATGCCGCGTTAAAGGGTGAGGCAATAAGAAAGATTTCATTGATAAAAATGTAACCGCCAAATATATTTTTATGTTTGCCATTTTATCTTGAGTTTTGCACGAAAATAATATAATTGGCGCAAACACTCAAGAGAGGAGCGTTAAAAATGGCTACTGTAATTGGAAATATGGGAATGATATAAAAGGGGAACGTGAAAAATTTTAAAGACAAAGTATAACCTAAACTAGCGAAGGAAGTGTGTCGTATTGCCATGTATAAAAGTCTTGTGGTACAAGATTAAAAAAATAGTGGTATTTTATTTATATTTTTCTTAAATAAAAAATTGCAAGAAGCCTTTTAGGATATGTGTGGTTGTGTTGGCTGAAAAGAAAGCGAACCATAAGCATAAGTCACTCTTGGGCGTACAGATCCTGGAGGATAAAGGCTAGTCCAGTGGCCAACTTAAATA
The DNA here is from genome assembly GCF_047663935.1 of Musca autumnalis. NCBI lineage: Eukaryota > Metazoa > Arthropoda > Insecta > Diptera > Muscidae > Musca > Musca autumnalis. Next base: position 160,599,378 of record NW_027411977.1, on the reverse strand, counting down.
AATATATCCACGAGCAGTGCTATAAAGAAAAGGAAATTAATGTCCTGAACATGCATTTATATAAAATGAAGATACAAAAAAAAAAAAAAAAAAAATACAAAAAATTATAAATCAAAAGCCTGATATTGGGGTGGTACAAAAACTCCAACAGAGTAGGTTTCAAAACCGTAAAAGAACAATATCCACGACGTTTGTAAAGAGGCAGGAACGGCATAAGGAAATTGTACAGTGATAGTTTGTTGTACTATTAGTGAATAAGTTTGTTGCATGTTTTGGTGTTTGATTAGGAATACTATTTTATTAGTGACTAAGTAGTGTTAAAGCGAAGTTTGTTAGATAGGATTTACAAAGTGTGTAATAAGGTTAGGGAGGATTCTGATTGTCCAGAAAGTGCCCACTTAAGCGAGCTCATTAAGGTAGGCATAAATATACTATAGTTTTTTGGTGCTGGCGGCCATTAGCCAGCGCGCCTTTGTACATCCTTGATTTTTTTAAGCATATATTTTTGTTATTTTTCTTATCCAAACATTACTTTAGCAATTCGTCTTTGTAGGTCTGAAGGTTGTAAAAGACATCAAAAAAAAAAAAAAAAAAATAATAAATTTCTTTGATTTTTAAGCTGAGTAATAATGACTGCTTGAAGTATCCAATTAAGGGGATGATTCTTCGAAGGGCCCAGTTATATTTTTTGACGGATGTCTTGGAAGGGAGGGCCAGTGTGGGATGAGAACAACAAGTCCCCATGAGAGAAAGGGTAGCCTTTTGTGAGAGAGATGTTTTTTTGTTTGTAATTGCCTTTTTCGTGTTAGGATCTGGGCTGGGACAAACCGGGTTGGAACTCTACCTGAGGTGTGAAGAGCTGTCGAATAACTCGCCCTATCGCCGTAAAGAGGTCCATAACATTTTGATTTAATTAATTTACTTATTTCATTGTAACAAAGCATGTTTAGTTACACAATACAACATTAACTTATACTCCTCTGGAGTCTAGCTTAACCTTAAACAATTAAGTGTAAATACAATTATATTTTAAAAAAGAGAATTCGTTCATACTCAGTCATAGGCTACACCAATTTACAACTGCCCATCGTCTCCTCCACCAGTTTGCGCACCAATCTGTTTGGCGGGTCGGTTGCCTCGTACGGCATGTAGACCGAGGCTAGCACTAAGGCCATTCCGGTATCCTCATCTAGCCTCACTACTGTCGTATCGTCATCAATGTAGTTGTAGAGTTGAATAGGATGATCCATAGGTTATGTTTCTCAGTTACCGTATATGATGAGCAGTGGAGGGAGAAAAGGACAAGTGAAATAAAAACAACCAGTATTAATTCTTAATATAAATATGATTGCTGTTTATTTGTGTATTTCTTTTCTTACTACAACAAAGATTAGCTTTTGTAATCTGGGGTTGGCGGTTGGTTGGCGTTGTCGCTTCTAACGATAAAACAAAAGTGAACCCAGAGGTTCACGTGGACCGCAGAGGATCTTAGTGATCGCAGAGGATCTTCGTTTATTACTCCTACAACTACAATTATTCCAGTGAGAGAACAGTCTCTCCTATGTATCAAAATGAGCATACCAACAACAACCGTCGCCCGTTGGTATCTACACTCTCCGGTCTCCGCAGAGGGAACTTGTAGAGGTGATATCCAAGCTGTCAATCAGCAACCGTGATCGACTGGGCTCGGGAAGTTAAAGGTCAACGTATAACTAACTTATACATTGCCGCCCACCTTGATACACGTAAGCTTGTATCAACAATTAAAGCTGGAAATAATTGCAAAAACAATGAACGTAAATTCATATTTCAAAGTGAGCTATAATTCAATTTATAGATTTTCAAGAGAAGTTGCGAGCGATTCAATATACGTTTGAGGATTTAGTACAAGCAGTTTGTTTCAATATTTTGTTATCAGTACTCAGTGGTCGATTTCAATTTAAAATACGAAATTGTGAACAAGTAGTGGCAGGAACCGGACCGGTAAGAAGGTACCCGATAATAGATTTTTGGGCTAGCAACGAATTCAAAACTGTCTTTGTCGATTCAGCTTCAAAGATTTTTGGGTATAGTTGAGCTACAACTAGCAAATCTATTGGGCTGTCATCGAACGAATCCTCTAATTATAAATTAGGAATCCCAGCCTTTATTTCTGCGAGAACATTTTCCCCTTAATATTAGGCAAGACTAATGTTTTAGTTTCAAGAATTCTAGAAGAATTTTTAGGGGAAGACAATTTAAGAAAACAAGTTTCAATTGGTGTGCCTGATTTCGATTTATAAGAACAAGATCTACCATTGCAAAAATAAAGTCCAATAGCTTTTTTAAGTTTCTTAGAAACAGTTGAAACTTTTGACAATGTATCAATAATGGTACGGACAGTATGCGATTTACCATTATGAACTAGGTTTACTTTTGCGGTTCCCAAAAGCACACTATTATCTAAGGAAGAGTTTGGTGTTGTACGAAGACAGATCTAACAAACGATGCTCTCGACTTTTGACATCAGTAAAAGCCGGATTGGAGGATGCACGCGACAATGAAGGAATAAATACTCGACTTTTGACCTTGGTAAAAGCCGGAGAGGTATTTGACCGCGACAAAGAAGGTCTAAATACTCCACCTTTGACCTTCGTAAAAGCAGGAGATATTGATTTCGACAGAGTCGGGGGTATTGAAAAATGGTGAAGCAAGAACTTTACTATTGCGCAAGGTATTAGTGTCTGGATGATTGCTTTGGCGTTTGTTAGAAGAGCGGGTCGACATAGTACACTTAGACTCTCGACTTTTGACATTTGTAAAAGCCGGAGAAGTGCGTGGCAAAGTAGAACTGCCTTGTCTGGGCTGCGACAGAACATAACAGGGATTTCCACTTTTGATATCAGTAAAAGACGGAGACAGTTTTGATGTGGCCGGAGCAATAACTCTTCTAACTTGTGGTCGGTGAAGAAGGCTGTGTTGTCTTTGCTTGCATGTGTTGCAACTATTTTTGCTGTTACATTTCTTAACAGCATGACCACGACATAAGCAATTTATGCAATAATTATGCTTTTTCACAATCGAGAATTTGTCCTCAAATGATAGTTTAACAAACTGGGGGCAGAGACGAAGAACGTGGCTCTGGCCAGAAGAAATTGGGCAAGTATTTGTCAACAAATTTGTGGATCGAGAAGGTGATACATCGTTAGATTTATGTACTGACAACACTTTATTGGAGGAGCGAGATGAGACAACTTTCTTTGTGACCTGATTTCCGTACAAGTTTTCGATACAAGTCAATGTTTGTATCCTCTCTGTGAGGAAAACATCTAAGTCTCTCCAAGAAGGCAAGGACGACCTGTTTTTGATGCTTTGCTCCCACAGAGTCAATGTCAATTTAGGCAAACGCTGCAAACACATACAAACTATTATTGGATTCCAATGATCCGTGACGACGTCATAGACGGTCATTGCAGTTAGACAACCATTAAAGCCGCGTTGAAAAATTTTCAAATCAGAACTAGTTTCTTTATTAAAAGAAGGGAGATTAAGCAATCGCTGGATGTGACTATTTTCCAAAACACGCTTTTTGTCGTACGTATCCGACAAAGCTTTCCACGCTAAGGGGAAACTAGTGTTGGTGAGTGGAAATCTCGAAACAATTTCCTTAGCCTCACCTGTGGTCTTCTGCAACAAATAGCATAGGCGTTCAATGTCTGAAAGTCGCGAATTTTCAACAAATAGGGTTGTGAATAAATCACTAAACGTGAGCTATGGGTATCGGCAGGTAGTGTGGAGTTAGCAACAGGCTCACTAGAGCAAGTTGGGATGGGGGAAGTTTCTGGTGGAACAAATACGTTGGGACGCAAACCTGAAGAGAGCGTTTCTTGGAGATGGAGTTTCTTTAGAAAAGTTCGACAATTAATTTGGTGGAGTTGGCGATATTGGAGAAACTATAGCAAGTGAAGGAGTTTCAGTGCCTGAAGACTTAAGGCGTTTAATATGCTTGTCAATGGTGGACAAACACCGGATATAGGTCAGGTAGGATGTACCATATTTTTCCTCAATGACATCAGCCTGTGCAGTCTCGGATGTCGTGAGGTAGTTTTTGCACTCATCGTAAGCGTACATGAACTGCGAGTTTCGAGATTATAGACGTTATATGTGGATTAATCCGTTCAAAGGATGCTACACATTTCAAAAATATATCCGAAGCTCTAACAAAACGAGTGAGTGAGGTGACAGACATTTCGAAGTTTAAATGCTATTTTACACCATTGTGCTAACCACACAAGCGATGCTAGCAGAGAAATAGCTATGTGTACAGAGCAGAGAAATATATGGTACAATGAATAGCTGTTCGAAAGTGAAGATTTCTTCAAAAACACACCAAATTCCACATATTCCCATATTGAATGTGCCTTGTTTTGGATAGAAAAAAATAAAAAGAAACACACACGCACAAAGCTTTTTCGCATTGACAGTTTCTACACACACACAACATAAGATTTTTGCTATTGTTTGGTTCTATTGGTGTATGTATGCGTTTGATTGAACGATTATGATCCGAATGAATGAACTGGATAGTGAACTATGAACTAGATTACTGAACTAGTTCAGTTAAAAGAGCTGAACTGTTGAACAAGATCTTTCAAATGAACTAGATTGTACAATTCTAGTATACAACAAATAAACCAAAGGTGTGTGAATTTGGATGGATGGTAGGTTGTTATTGTACATTTGGCTGAGCAAATTTTCAAAGGGTAAACGAGGGAATATTGTAAATTTGACAATCCAAATCCTCAACAAAAAGGCTTCGTTAGAAAAGACTTTAACTATTTTTAAAATAATCAACAATTAAAGAGATCGGTGCAATGAGAGTTATTTTATAAATATCACAGCGAATTCTCACTGAAGGTATCGGCCTTTCAAATGAGATCAACAAATAAACAAGTAGAGTGATATTATGTAGAAAAACGTTTTGTATGAACATCGCAGTGTACGGTGATCAGTACAAATTAAATAAACACGTTTAGCAAAACGACTGTTGTATGGGGGAATGCATTAATTTCACACAGGTACTGGTGCCAATAGTCGACCAAAGTGACTTTTAGCTACAATTAGCAATTGCAATTGAGTTATTTCATGTTGGTTATTATGGTGAGACCAAATGATCTGGAGCAAATCTAACCAGACTAACAACAACACGGATTGTGATGTGTATGATCAACACGACGTTGGATGATCAGTACACAACGATTTCAACAAAATTTGTGTGGACTGTATATGGGAAGATGTAAGAAACGAATTTAATACACTCGCGTAGGGTGATTGAAATTCGACCAATGATTTTGTTATTGTTCAAATTAGTAACCGATAACGAAACGAAAAATACTAACACTAGCGGGTAGCTCACTTTTTTGGAAATCTGAGTTTACGTACCTGGTGTTTTGATGTAAGAATGATGATGCAAAATTCGTTCAAGGCAACAACAAATGATGACTTCAAATCTCGTTGTATTTCATACATTAGAGGGGGAATTGACAAATGGAGCGGCAACAACAAAAAGGCTGTCTGGCTGGCTGGCGACCAAATGTTTGACAACAACAAAAAGCTGGATTAATTCGGTTCGATTGGACCAAATGTTTAGGTGAGGGTGGGGTGATCCATAGGTTATGTTTCTCAGTTACCGTATATGATGAGAAGTGGAGGGAGAAAAGAACAAGTGAAATAAAAACAACCAGTAGTAATTCTTAATATAAATATGATTGCTGTTTATTGGTGTATTTCTTTTCTTACTACAACAAAGATTACCTTTTGTAATCTGGGGATGGCGCAGAGGCCTTGGTGCTTTCACTTCTAAAGATAAAGCAAAAGTGAACACAGAGGATCTTAGTGATCGCAGATGATCTTAGTGATCGCAGAGGATCGTATTGATCGAAGAGGATCTTCGTTTATTACTACTACAACTACAATTATTCCAGTGAGAGAACAGTCTCTCCTATGTATCAAAATGAGCATACCAACAACAACAGTCGCCCGTTGGTACCTACACTCTCCGGTCTCCGCAGAGGGATCTTGTAGAAGTGATACCCGAGCTGTCAATCAGCAACCGTGATCGACTGGGCTCGGGAAGTTGAAGGCCAGCGTATCTAACTTGTACACACATAAAAACTAAAAGATCGATGTAAAATAGAAAAAAAATGTTCCTACGAAAACTAATTTATCAACAAATGTCAATCAACAAAAATGTGTACACAAATAATTTTCAGGCAGACTTAAGAAAAGTTTACACACGTAATAGTTTTCCAAGCATTTTTAAAAATTGAATTTTCTATTTTTATAATTTTATTCTCAAGTCCTATTACTTTTTATTTTTATTTGGATACCTTCTACAAGACATATTTCAAATAATGTGCACACATCCTGTTTATTTTCATATTTGGAATTTTACTGCATTCCTCACACATACAGTTAGTCAACTATATTTTTGCAAACGATGAATTTTTAAAAATTTAGATGTTTAATTAGGAATTACTCCAAGAAATTCGTTCAATAATGTTGGGCTTTTTGTAAATATCTGTTGATTTACCTGTTAATGACAACATCAAGCCAATAAATCCAGAAATCGGTTGGAAATAACAAAAACAACGGGCAAAAACGATAGGTACCTAGTTTTTGTGCTGTCAACTAAATAATTGCAAAATGAATAAATATGCAATAAAATCGTGGGGTTTCCCCCGCGATTTTTTGCATTTAAGAATTTTTAAGACTTTTATGGTATGTGGACATGTAGATCCATAATTATTGATCATAAATTAATTTTTATGTGTGTAACATAGAAGGTATATTCAGAAAAACAGAAAGTCAGGTAAACGGTTTCGGAAAATATGCAACATTTGGTCTATTCCAATTATAATAATGGTAAATCCGAAAGAGAAATCCCTAAAATCACCTCTCGTAAGCTGAGATGTGTATACAACATCATATACCGCACCGAGAAGGAAGCCAAGCTCAAACTGAGGTCGTTACATGGCAGGTCCAAAATAGCAACCACACGAATTGACTGTAGAATGATTAATGAAATTAACGAAATAGCCCAAAGCAGCATAATAGCTTTTTCTAGCTTTTTCTAATTGAAAATGATTTTGGAGTAAGTGTGTCACATGGAAAAGTCAGAAAAGTGCTACATAATAACAAACACTCATCACGAGTGACTAAGTAAAAACCATTGCCCTCCCATCACAATATATAGAAACTATTCAGACTTGTTATAGACAACTTTTTACGCCATATTTAGAATTGGGATGGCGTTATATTTTCTGATGAGACTAAAATTATGTTATACTATCACAATGGACCTCAAAAAGTATTGGGTAAACCCTTGAAAGCCATTGAAAACAACAATTTAATACATACCGTAAAGTTCGGAAAACTGTCAGTTATGGTATGGGGTTGTATACCAAGCAGTGACGTTGGTAAAATCCTGATTTTGGAAGAAACAATGATGTAGGAGGTTTATTTAGATGTTTTAAGAAAGGATTTAACCAAAAGCTTCAAAAAATTTGGGCCTGTTGGCACTGAAAATTCAAACAAATTGCAATATGAGTACTATCAAGACAAAGACCCTAAGCATAAATCGAATTTATGTAGGACTTGGTTGTTATACAACTGTACCAAAGTCATTTACATCCCGTTCCAGTGTCTAGATATTAACCCCATCGAAAATTCATAGGTACACCTGAAGGAAAAGTCGGGAATATGTCGCCCACTAACCTGGAGGACTCAATAAAAAGCAATCAAGAAGAATGGCTAAAAAAACCATTGGAATATGACATTCCGAAACTTATTTATTAAATTCAGATGCGTTTACAAACTGTTTTTGATGCCAAATGTGGGCATACAAAATATTAGAACCAACTTTTCGAAAAATACCGTGAAAGACTGAAAAGTTGTGAATTTTGCAATTCTTTAGTTGACAGTGCAAATAATGAGTTGTACTCATTTTTGTTAATTTTAAAAAAAGGTTTAGTGAAATTTAGCTACTTTTTATTTTATTATATTAATAAACATGTGTAAGAATTGTATTGCTAACAAAAATATTAATAATGATATTTATTAATACCAATAAAATTATGTTTTATTTAAAATTTTGTGATAATTTTGGTTTTGCAATAATTAAGTTGACTAACTGTATATTTACCAAATTTCCTCTGAAAAATATGCTACAAATAGCGTGTTAGAGGCACTTAAAAGGAATGGAATGTTCTGAAGAGTTGTGAATTACATTCCAGCGGATATTTCTTTCAAAGAAAAGTTAGGGGAAAAATTTAACAGTTTTGGAGATATGGTGTGAAATATACGAAATAAAGGAATTTTTAGATATATAATCCATTTTGAGGCAACAGATGCAGTTTTCGTGGAGATTTTTTCCCCAAATATTTTCTTCGTGCTCTTATCCAGAGGTTTAAACACGATTCGAATTGGTTTCGGAGATAAAGTCAATATTTAGCCATGTTTAGATAAGGCTATAAAACTTAACCCGATCTAACAACACAAAAATAAAGTACGGGTTTTGTCGATTAGGTCTGCACTTTCATAAAATCCACAGTAGAAGTTGGTTGCACAAAATTACCTTGAATATGTTGCACAGTGCAATTTTCGGAGCTAATGCATTGCAGGAGTAGCTTTGTACATAGCTCCTTGTCGCCAAAAACGTTTTTTAGTTGCAGGAGAATCATGTCTGAAATGATTCCATTTTAGGGTTAAATTGTTCGAAATTAGAAATAATGTTAATGTTCGTATTTGTTGTTGCTTGTTGCTGTGCCAATGCAGCAGTAATGGACGTTATGGCTTCAAGCAATTTTTTCATCTGTTCATCGGCCATTTTTAAATCGATGTATTGAAATAATTGAAACGAAAATCCGCACTAGTTCTTCCTCGTATCAATTGTTTTTGATGAGCTAATTTTTTTTTAAATAATTGTTGAATTAATTTTCTGCATCTTCGTTGCCAATTGTTGACTTGATAATTTTTAGACCTTGATAATTTGATAGCTGAAATTCATCCTCGTTTCAATTGTTTAATTGATATTTCTTATTAATTTTTAATTATTTTCTCGTTGGAAATCGAGCTTAATGATTAATAATGCCTCTGAAAAAGGAAAGCCGATGACTCGAACCCACACACCCACCACTATGTGACATGGCATGTTTCGCCAATTCGTTTTTACAAAGTTGAATTTTTTGTTCAAATCTTTGTATGGCTTTCATGACAAACGCTTAGCGTAGCCTTTGAAAGTTATGAGTTTGGTTCTGAACACTAACACGCCGTGACAACACTTTTTTCCTTGTGTTTTTCAAGGGCGTGGCTGGCTCAGCTGATTTTATTTATTTGAAAATGTTGCCTTTTTTAAGCGAAGATGATTTTTAGTATTAATTTTTAATTAATTTCTGTTGAAATATACGAAGTACTTTGTCTTATAAATAGTTTTTTGTTTTTCAATCATGTTAGCCTTGACAAATGTTAACTTTTCTTTAATTGTCATTTTACAAAGCATACATATTTTTTCCTCTTGTTATACACAATTTTCATTGTAAGAATTTTAGTCATAAATAAACGTTTGCTGAATTAACAACAGGTTATGGGCCCAGACGGTGTATCTGGTGCAATTGTGTGTGTGTGAAAAATAAATTTGGAAATTGAATATTGTGAAATTGGAAAGAATTCGTCATGTCGGGCAATGTAATAAGAATTGAGCCACTAAATGCAACAAATTATGACTCGCTACAGATGCGAGCAATATTGATAAAGCAAGATTTGTGGTCTTATGTGGATGGTACTACACCATGTCCAGTTGGTGATGCTGGTTCGAAATGGAAGGCAACTGACCAGAAGGCATGTGCTGATTTGTTATTGTCGATTACGCCTTCAGAATTGGGTTTAATTTCCGAATGCAGCACATCAAGAGAAATGTGGCTAAAATTGGAGTCAACTTTTCAATCAAAGGGTCCTGCCAGGAAGGCAACGTTATTGAAACGGGTTGCTCTAGCGCGCATGAAGGATGGTGATTGTGTCCGAGATCACGTAAATAATTTCTTTGATGCTGTTACCAAATTAAAGGAAATAAAAGTCATCATCGGCGACGACCTCCTCGCAATTTTATTGTTATATAGTTTGCCTGATTCATTCGAGACATTTCGTTGTGCTCTCGAAACCAGAGACGAGTTACCAACGCCCGAAGTTCTAAGAGTGAAGATATTGGAAGAGGACCAATCTCGTAGATCAAAGACCGAAAGGGATGAGCAAAATGCCTTATATGCCAAGCCGAAGAAATATGGAAACAACGGAAAATATCCAAATGCCAACAGAGAGAGAAGAACGGAAGAAAATATCAAGAATCCAAAGAAAAAGCAGGGATGTTTCAATTGCGGAAAATTTGGACATTTTGCTAGAAATTGCCGGTCTAAACAAAATGCAAATTTGGTTGAAGCAAAAGGAGATAAGCAAGAAAGGTCAATGTTCAACAGCATTCAGGCTGGTTTCAATTGCCTGGATATGTCAAATGAATGGTGTTTGGACAGCGGGTGTTCCTCGCATATGTCGCCGAATAAAGAAAGTTTTCAGACAATGAAGAAGATTGATAAGAGCTTATGTTTAGCAAATGGTGAGTTAAGCAATATTTCAGGTTTGGGCGATATACGAATAAATGCTGCCGGAGGTAAAAAGGAGCAAACCTTTAGGGTGAGAGATGTAATGTACGTCGAAGATTTGAGAACGAATTTACTCTCGGTATCGAAGTTAACGGACAAAGGATACAAGGTGATTTTTGACAAAAATGAAGCAATAATTATGGAAGGAAATGAAGTTCAGTGCAAAGCAGACCGAAGAGGAAATCTGTATTTTTTGCGGCAATCGGTTGATTCAGCGAGCGCAGCAGTGGTTAAGTTGAATGATATGGATATGTGGCATCAACGGTTAGGTCACATAAACGAGCGTGATTTGAAAGCGCTGGCAAATGGTAAAATGGCTCATGGAATAAAAATACGACCCCAACAACAGTTGTCAACTTGCAAAGTGTGCTTGAGTGAGAAGCAAACACGAGGACGTTTCGGAAGTAGCAATGAGAAACGTACAACGGAACTATTGGAGGTGGTTCACAGTGACGTCTGTGGTCCAATGCGAGTGAATTCGCATGCAAATTCAAAATATTTCGTCACATTCATCGATGACTATTCAAGATACTGCGAGGTACATTTTTTGCAAAAGAAATCAGATGTGTTCAACGCGTTCAAGAAGTTTAAGAATTCAGCGGAACTTTTCAGCGGTAAGAAGATTAAATTTTTACAAACGGATAATGGAACCGAATATATCAACAAAGAGTTTAGCAAGTATTTAGAAGAGGCGGGCATCAAGAGGCGATTGAGTGCACCCCACACCTTTTAGAAATGGCCAGGTGCATGATGAAGCAGGCAGGTGTTCCTACTGTATTTTGGGCAGAAGCAATTAACACTGCTTGTTACATACGCAATCGATGTCCTACTAGAGCCGTTGAGGGTGAGCTACCTATAAAATTGTGGACAGGAAAGACGCCATCGATCAAGCACTTAAGACCTTTTGGGCTTCGAGCTTATGCTTTGATTAAGGATAAGTCCAATGGAAAATTTGATTCTCGTTCGGAAGTATGCATACTAGTTGGCTATTCAGAGGAAGCAAAGGCGTATCGTTTGTGGTCACTACGTAAACGTCATGTAATTGTCAGTCGTGACGTAAGATTCATTGATGATTTCTATGGGGAAAAGTCAGATAACTTAGTTGATATCAGTTTAAACCGGGACGATTCAATTGGTCAATTGACGGATCAAGATAGCCAGGAAATAGATGAATACTCGGAATATTCAACTGAGGAAGAAAATGTGCAACAACAGGCTGAAAATCCGAGTAGAGGTAGAAGACGCATTGTTCGTACTGGAAAGCGTGGCCGACCGAGAAAAATACCAGCAAAATCGAAGCAAACTGTTGAAACGAATGTAATTAAAGACAACGCAAATACCGAAGAGGACGAAGAGTCTTATGAAGATTGTGAATTCGTTAATGCAGTTTTTACAGAGGACCCAATTACCTGCGAAGAAGCATTAAATTCTGCAGATGGTGAAAAATGGAGGTTAGCTATCGAGGATGAATTTGTAGCACAAATATTAAATGGAACTTGGGAAATAACTGAAAGGCCAACCAACAGAAAAATCATCGGTAATAGATTTGTTTTACGAACCAAAGCAGACAACAAAAGAAAGGCACGACTTGTAGCGAAAGGATGCTCCCAACGTCCAGGGGAGGACTTTACAGACACTTATTCGCCGGTTGCTAGAGCATCAACTATTCGTCTTATATCAGCAGTAGCAGTAGAAAAGAATCTTGAAATGCATCAAATGGACTTCGTCACAGCTTACCTGAATGGAGATCTTCACGAAAACGTTTTTATGGAAATTCCTGAATATTTGGAACAATTGTTGCAAAAATTATGCCGAGGTGAAACAGTTGGAACAAGTAAGCAAAAAAGTGATGCGGCTGAAAAGATTGCACAAAAGTGGATGAAAAAATGGAAATCGTGCAAAGATCCAGTCTGTAAACTTATAAAGGCTATATATGGACTGCGACAATCTGGTTTAAAATGGTATCAAAAGCTGAGTACAAAACTCGATCAACTAGGATTAGTTGCATCAGAAGTGGATCCTTGTTTGTTTATCAAAAGAAATGGGAAAGAACTTACAATGGTTACGGTTTATGTGGATGACCTGCTGATTGCGTCGAATAACAGAAATATGATAAATTACATTAAGAAGTCCTTAGCAGAATCATTTGAAATGAAAGACCTCGGAAAAGTGAAGAAATACATCGGAATTGAATTTTGTCACGATTTGAAAAGTAACGTGATTTCAATGAATCAAAAAGAATATATTGAAGCAATACTGAAACGTTTTGGAATGGAGAATTGCAAACCAGTGAATACACCTTTGGAAATACAAAGCAAATTGGAGAAACCCTCACAACCTGATTTAGAAACAATGAAACAATTTCCATACCAAAGTTTAATTGGGGGCGCTGATGTACTTAGCAGTGAATACAAGGCCGGATATAGCATATGCAGTAAATTTTTTAAGTCAATTCAATTCAAATTATGGTGCTGAACATTGGCAAGCGGCAAAACGAATATTGCGATATATTAAAGGAACGATCAATCAAGGACTTAAATACACCAAAAGCAATTTACCATTGTATGGAGTTGTAGATGCAGATTGGGGATCGAACTTATCAGACAGACGCTCTTATTCTGGATATGCTTTTATCTTGTCTGAAGGTGCAATTACTTGGGAAGCTCGGAAGCAGAGAACAGTCGCTTTATCGAGTACAGAAGCTGAATTACTAGCTATAACAGAAGCTGTAAAAGATGCAATGTATCTTCAACGTATTTTGGCAGAAATTGGCATAGCGGCAGCTCCTGTACAAATTTTCAACGATAGTCAGAGTGCCCAGAAGTTAATTCAAAGCATTGGATATCATTCGCGAACAAAGCACATTGACGTCCGATATCAATTTATTCATCAAAAACAAAACGAAGGATATATCAACTTAGAATACAAGAGGACTGAAGATATGGCAGCTGATGTACTTACAAAGGGGCTAACTTCAGCAAAGCATCTAAAATGTATTCAAGAACTTGGAGTAACTGGAGGATTATAAGACGGCGCACTTCGAGGGGAGGTGTTGAAATATACGAAGTACTTTGTCTTATAAATAGTTTTTTGTTTTTCAATCATGTTAGCCTTGACAAATGTTAACTTTTCTTTAATTGTCATTTTACAAAGCATACATATTTTTTCCTCTTGTTATACACAATTTTCATTGTAAGAATTTTAGTCATAAATAAACGTTTGCTGAATTAACAACAATTTCTCGTTGGAAATCGAGCTTAATGATCAATATTGCATCTGAAAAAGGAAAGGCGACGACTCGAACCCGCACACTCACCACTATGTGACATGACATGTTTCGCCTTTGGTAAAGAAGGCTCCTCAGAGATATCGGATGTGGGACGGCTTCGCTATAATCTAACTTTTAATCTTTCAAATGCAATTATTTCATCCTCGTCGCCAATTGTTATGTCTGTACTATGACGTAATTAAATAAAAAGACTCGTGGTCGATCATTGTTAAATATTAACATACTTTATTATAAAAACATTATAAACTACGTGTGAGACTGTTGAAGGTTATAAAAAAGAAGGAAGTAAATATCGAACATTGGCTTCTATGTAAAGCATAAGATTACGGTTTACAATAAAACATGTATTGATAAATGAGTGTGTAATGACGAACATTGGTGACAGTAAAATACAAGTATAACAGATAGGAATTCGACAAAGATAATGAAGGATGCAACAACACCATGCGGCACAGGCCCGCACGACACACTGCACCTTTTTTACTGCCCTACCAAACCTACTCAATTGACTCCAGTAGATCTGTGGTTACATCCCATCGAAACAGGCACATTCTGGTAGATATACCAAGAGCCAGATTAAGCAGTATATACAGTTACAAAAATACAAAACTGCAATTTTGTATGTAAACGATTTGATGATAACTAAATTATAGCTACATGAATGAATGAATTCATTTGAATTAATAAAGTGTTTTGTTTGTCATGAAAATTATATTTCAATACAGCATTTTCCAAACAAGACGTGAAAAAGCCAGACCAAAGGGTTGGTGAAAAGGACATACCAATGGGTTAGTGAACATGTTATTCTTGGGAATTGGTGGATGCCATGCCAAAGGGTTGGAAAGGTTGCCGTGCCAAGGAGGGGGAGGGGGGGGGGGTATGTAAAGATGTCATGCCAAAGAGTTGGTGAAGAGGTCATTCCACCGGGTTAGTGAAGATGACATGCTTAGGATCTAAAAATGAATTCTTCTTACTAATAGTGTGCGCCGTTCAGACTATAATCACGACCTACAGAGCGTTTGCAAAATCGAATACAAATTTTGTTTTTGGTCAAATATAAAAAAAGGCAAATGCTTGTTTTTTCGTAATATTTATAATTTCTTACACATGAACTGTTTTGTAGGATCCTGGGGGGGGGGGGGGTCAGCTGCCCCACCCTAGCTATTCCTGGCTACGCCAGTAGAGTATTGAGAAGGATTCAGAATAAATTAAAAATCTCAAATTACAAGTCATATAGTAATTAAAAGTATCAAATTACATATCTTAAGTAAACAAATGGGGTAAAAAGGGTCGCAGACTCATTTATAAAGTAAACAAACAGCATACCATGAGATGGGGTGACCGTGAGAAATTCTTGGAATTCCTTATGCTGGTGGGGGAAGCATGTCCGTAAGCATGCTGAATCGTGTCCATGATCAATGTGGGTGGTCTCGTTTGTCCGTCTGTCTGTTGATTGATCTAATTTTGAAGCATTGACCATTGTTGAGGCATTGTGTTTATTGTATGTTTGTGTGTATGTCGTTTGGTTCCTTTTGCTTTGCATTGGATCAGCAGCCACGATAGCTTTATTGTATGTTTGTGTGTATGTCGTTTGGTTCTTTTGCTTTACTTTAAGTCAGAGGACAAGTGTACTGAGTATTTGCTGTGTGTTTGTATATGAATTCGATCGATCTTCTCGATTTGTTTATTATTATTATTCGATGAAGGCGACAAAGTCTTCAATATTTAATTGAAGGGGGGATTGAATTTTTGGTTGCTTCAAATTGATCTTGTCAATGGATTTGGATATGAATGCAAATATGATTGGGAGAGTTAAGGGGGAAAGGGAACCTGTATAAGTTAGATACTTTGTCCCACAACTTCCCCTGCTCGATCAATCACGGATGCTGATTGGCGCACTGGCATCTCCTCTACAATTCCCTCTGCGGATACCGTAGTGTGCGGATCGCCGCTGGGCATCGGTTGTTGTCGGTTTGCTCGCCTTGTTACACTTTGCTCTCACTGGAATAATTGTAATTGTAGTAGTATATGACATGGGATCCTCTGCGATCACTCAGAACCTCTGCGTTCACTTGTCATTAGTCATTTGTTGAAGAATAACGTCTACGCGTTATTACAAAAAGGCCTCTGTCGCCACTACCACCGATTACAAAAGGTAATCTATTTTGTTGTACGAAAAGAATCATAAATAAACTTCCAGCATATTATTACATTTAAATTGATACTGCTTGTGTTTTTATTTCTTTGGTTCTTTTCTCCCCCACTGCTCATCACCTACGGTAACTGAGAAATATACCTATGGATCACCCCTCCCTCACCTCAACATTTTATCCTATCGAACTGGAGATTTTGTTGTTGCCCAACTAAACATTTGGTCCTTCGAGCCGGATAGAAGCCAGCCTTTTTGTTGTCGCTGCTCCAGTTGCCTATTCCCTCTCTCTTGTATTGTGATACAACGAGATTTGAAGCATTTGTTGTTGTCTTAGCACGGACAAATATTGAAGAAAATTGCATCTCCTCTAAACAACAACAATTTACCATACTAACACCAGGTACGTAAACTCAGATTTTTATCAAAAGTGAGCTACCGCGAGTGTTAATATTTTTCGTTTGAGCAGTAAATAAATATTGGTCGAATTTCAATCTCACTACGTGAGTGAATTAGATTCGTTGCACAATTCTTTCTTATACAGTCCACACAAATTGTTGAAATCGTTGTTGTACTGATCATCCGACGTCGCGTTGATCATACAAATCATTATCCGTGTTGTTGTTATTTTTGTTTGATTTGCTCCAGGCCATTTGGTCTCGTCATAACAACGAACTCTCTTTACTTCCAATCGCCTATTCTCATTGCAATTCCTAATTGTAGCTAAAAATCACTCTGGTCGACTATTAACATCACTACGTGTGTTAATTATTTCGTTCCTCCATTTGAAACTCTAGTTGTTGCTAGTTTTATTTTGTTGTACTGATCACCCTACGTCGCGTTGATCATACAAAACGTCTTCGTTTTTTTTCATAATATCACACAACTCGTTTAGTTGTTGATCTCATTTGAAAGGCCGATACCTTTAGTGAGAATTCGCTGTGATATTTACAAAAACAAAACTCATCAAATTTCCAATCGGATTTGCATCGGTTATTGCACTCTCCCTTTGGTAAATAATAACTCTCATTGCACCGATTGTTGTTGTTATTCCCCAGGGTTTTTTCTAACGAAGCCCTTCTGTTGAGAATTTGCATTGGTAAATTTACACTAACAACATAACATACATTGTTACACTTCATATATGTATGTACATATTGTCGTTTGGTTTATTTTGTAGTTGCGATCCTCTCCAAGCAAAAAATATTTGGCGTTGTTACTTAAAACCCTTTGAAAATTTGCACTGCCAAATTTACAATAACAACGCACCATCCAAATTCTCTCTGCATTTGATTTCGTTGTTGTATAGATCGTCCATCACCAACCAAACACATTCGTTTTTCTATTCTCCTACCTTTGTCGGTCAGGTATTTATTCTAATTTGAGAAATTACATGGTAATTCTACCAACAACTTTCCCGCCCTTTTAAGCGTCCCTTAAAAACTCTGCTGATCCTCAGCACTCACTTGCTTGGTCGTTTGCAACGTCTGTTGTTCAGTGGGAGTTTCGCTGTTCACACACAGCCATTTCTCTGCTAGCGTCGCTTGTGTGGTTAGCACAGCGGGGTAAAATAGCACAAATAGTTTTTTTAATAATTAATTTTGAAAATTATTTTTCGATAATTTTTGAAACTATAATTAATTGGCAGTAGGGTTTTTGTATTTTTTGGACAAATTCACCCTACATTCGGCATTTATTGCACCTATTTCGAGCAGAGAATATATGTGAAAAATACTTGTTTTTCGACATTTTAGTATTATTTTTGGCAATATTTGTTAAATATTTTGGAAAATTATTTGAGTCTCCGTAGGGGTTTCGGTATTTTTGGACAAATACACCCTACTTTTCGCATACTTTTCACCAACTTGTCAACCTAACAATATATATTTCAGACCAATTAGTTGATTTGCGTTGATTTTCTGGTGCAAACAATAAAGTTTTCATATTAATAACTTATTTGTCTCTGGATTTTGGACAACTACACCCTACAATTGGCTTATCTCACCTTATCAAACACCCTACACTTGGTAGCACCATATACATTCTTGTATAGTTGAAACTTTTTTGCATTTTTTGGCCAAATTAAAGTAGTTTTTGATCGCCCTGAGGAAGTTTCTTCAAATTTTCTCGTATTTTGTCCTACTATAATTTCAAATATTATCACCCGTTGCTATTATTCTTTTGCATTTGTACAATTCTGGAGGTTTTTGTGGAAATTTCTTATTTCCTTTGAGCTATAGCAATTTGTGCTTCAACTGAATCTCCTCTTTTCACCATTTCTCGTAGTTTGTTGCAAATTAAATTGTAGATTTTCGGTGATTTTTGTGCATTAAAACTTCAAAATGTCAGTCACCCCACTCACTCGTTTTGTTAGAGCTTCAGACATATTTTTGAAATTTGTAGCATCCTTTGAACGGATTAATGAGTCCACATATAATGTCTATAATCTCGAAATTCGCAGTTCAGAATTTCAAAAATTGTGGCACAAAGTCAAGTGCGCTTATGACGAGTGCAAAAACTACCTCACGACATCCGAGACTGCACAGGCTGGTGTTATTGATGTCGTTGAGGAAAAATATGGTACATCCTACATTGCTTATCTCCGGTGTTTGTCTACAATTGACAGGCATCTTAAACGCCTTAAATCTTCAGGCACAGAAACTCCTTCACCTGCTATAGCTCCTCCAATACCACCACCTCCACAAGATGAATTGTTGAACGTTTCAAAAGAAACACAATCTCCAGGTTTGCTTTCGAGTAAATCTTTAGAAATCTCACCACCTCCCAAACACTCGTTGAATCTTGCTGAAGTAGCAACTCCACCCAATATATCGTTGGACGAATCCGTCCCGTCGGTTCCTGTGCAGTCTGCTTCTCCCTCTGTACCTGCTCCACCTGAAACTTTTTCCCCCATTCCAACTTGCTCTAGTGACCCTGTTGCTAACTCCACATCACCTGTCGATACCCACAGCTTACCATTGCCACCAATCGACATTGATGTTTTTGCTGGCGATTTTACGTCTTGGCCATCTTTTCGTGATCTATTCACCGCTTTGTACATCAAAAATGCGCGCCTTTCTGACATTGAACGTTTGTGCTACTTAGTACAGAAAACCTCCGGTGAGGCTCGGGAAATCGTTTCGAGATTTCCACTCACCAATTCTAGTTTTCCCTTAGCGTGGAAAGCATTGTCGGATACCTTTGAAAATAAGCGTATGCTGGTGAATAGCCAAATAAAACAATTGCTCAATCTCCCTTCTATAGATAAAGAATCTTGTTCTGGTTTGAAAACCATCCATCGTGGGATTAATAGTTGCCTTGCTGCAATGGCCGTCTATGACGTCATTACGGATCATTGGGATCCAATAGTTGTTTATATTTGTTTGCGAAGGTTGCCAAGGTTAACTTTGACTCTGTGGGAGCAAAGTATCAAAAACAAGTCGTCTTTGCCTTCTTGGAAAGACTTAGATGCTTTCCTCACAGAGAGGATACAAACACTGATGTGTATCCAAAGCGTGTATGGAAATCAGGTCGCAAAATCATCAGCCACGAATGTGGTTTCATCCAACTCCTCCAAAAAATTGTTGTCGGTACAAAAATCACAAAATGTATCACCCCTTCGATCCACTAATTTGTCGAACACTTATTGCCCAATTTGTCCTAACCAGAGCCATGTTCTGCGTCTCTGCCCCCAATTTGCTAAACTGTCATTTGAGGACAAATTCTCGTTGGTAAAAAAGTATAATTATTGCATAAATTGCTTATGTCGTGGTCATGCTGTTAAGAAATGTAACAGCAAATATAGCTGCAACTTGTGCAAACAACGGCACCATAGCCTTCTCCACCGACCACAAGTTAGAAGAGTTATTGCTCCGACCACATCAAAACTGTATCCGTCTCTTACTGAAGTCAAAAGAGGAGATCCCAGTTATGGTTTGTCGCAGCCCAGACACCCTACAGGCAGTTCTACTTTGCCATGCACTTCTCCGACTTTTACAAATGTCAAAAGTCGAGAGTCTAAGTGTACTATGTCGACCCGCTCTTCTAACAAACATCAAAGCAATCATCCAGACTCTAATACCTTGCGCAATAGAAAAGTTCTTGCATCGCCATCTTTGAATTCCCCTCCGGCTTTTACATATGTCAAAAGTCGAGTATTAGCTTCAACTCTGACGAAATCAACTCCGGCTTTTACGAAGGTCAAAAGTCGAGTATTTAGCCCTTCTTTGTCGCGCTCAAATACCTCTCCGGCTTTTTCCAAGGTCAAAAGTCGAGTATTTAGTCCTTCTTTGTCCCGTCCAACCTCCACTCCGGCTTTTACTGATGTCAAAAGTCGAAAACTTCGTTTGTTGGATCGGTCTTCGGACAACACCATTAGATAATTGTATATTTTTGGGAACCGCCAAAGATAGTTTTGAATTCGTTGCTTGCCCAAAAATATATTTTCGGATACTTTCTTATCGGTCCGGTTCCTGCCACCTCTTGTTCCCAATCTCGTTTTTTAAATTGAAATCGACCACTGAGTTATGCTAACAACTAAGAGAAACATATCGCTAGTGCTGCTATATCTTGAAAACTTAAATTGAATTGTTCAATGACTCGTCTCCATATTCTTGAACCGAGCGAATATCGGAGTCGATCATATCGTAATTACTCGTTTATAGAAATCGATTATTTGAATTATAGCTCACATGGAAATCTGAATTTACGTTCATGAATCTTCTTACTGACATATTGGTATAATATTATTAATCTTTATTGTAATTATTCCTAGCTTTAATTTGTTGATCCACGCTTACGTGTATCAAGGTGGGCGGCAATGTATAAGTTAGATACTTTGTCCGACAACTTCCCCTGCTCGATCAATCACGGATGCTGATTGGCGCACTGGCATCTCCTCTACAATTCCCTCTGCGGATACCGTAGTGTGCGGATCGCCGCTGGGCATCGGTTGTTGTCGGTTTGCTCGCCTTGTTACACTTTGCTCTCACTGGAATAATTGTAATTGTAGTAGTATATGACATGGGATCCTCTGCGATCACTCAGAACCTCTGCGTTCACTTGTCATTAGTCATTTGTTGAAGAATAACGTCTACGCGTTATTACAAAAAGGCCTCTGTCGCCACTACCACCGATTACAAAAGGTAATCTATTTTGTTGTACGAAAAGAATCATAAATAAACTTCCAGCATATTATTACATTTAAATTGATACTGCTTGTGTTTTTATTTCTTTGGTTCTTTTCTCCCCCACTGCTCATCATCTACGGTAACTGAGAAATATACCTATGGATCACCCCTCCCTCACCTCAACATTTTATCCTATCGAACTGGAGATTTTGTTGTTGCCCAACTAAACAGGAACCAATGTTTGTATATTTGTATGTATGTTATTGAGCTTCCTTTAAATGTACGCTGTGTATGTTTGCATTAAAACTACATTCAATATTACTCAATATTCAATTTGTTTTGATTAAATGTTATGAATCTGGGTTATTGATTTTTTTTTTTTTAAGACGACACCACGTCTGTTTCTTTAAACCCTATGATGTATGTATGTATAGATGTATGTATATTTCATATTCATATGTTCACATTGGCCTTGAAAAGGAATATGTTTAGATTATGACTTTGATTTCCTTACATCTTTGTAGGAATCAGTTCCTCACTTTCAATTGAGAGTTTGAAGGAAAAACATATCCCATTCAACATCAGCTTAAGTTAAAGTTCCTTAACGATTTCAACAAATCCAAAGATTTCTAAATAGTGAACTCATACTATAGTATAAAAGCAACAAGTGCAAAAAAAGTTTAAGTTTTAAAGTGCTTTTGAAAAAAAAATTGAAAGATTCGAGTGTAACGTTTGCTCCAAACAGTGCGTGTCTAACGCTGCATTAAGGAAGCATTTGCAGTCCCACAAAATTTGCAATATATGCAATAGAATACTGCTACATTCGCAAGCGCTTAGAACATCCGGAGTATCCGCAAGGACTACAACGTCAGGTTAATCATCAGCAGCACAGATTAAGACAGGTGCCTCAATATCAACAACAACAACCTCTTCAGATTCATGGAATATGGCAAAATAATGGATTTTGGAATCAAGATAATCGATTATGGCAGCGATACAATCAGCAGCCTCAAGCACCCCAACAATATCCAGACTTATGGAATAACTCTCGTGGATTTTTGGCAGCCGTACAATCAACAGACTCAAGCGTCCCAACAATATCAAGACATATGGAGTAACTCTCCTGGATTTTGGCAGCCGTATAATCAACAGTCTCAAGCATCCCAACAATATCAAGACTTATGGAATCACTATCCTGGATTATGGCAGCAATATAATCAACAGCAACATACACCACAACAACAAGTCAATCAAGATTTCGGATTATGGCAACAAAACAATCAACAACAGCAGGTACCCCAACAATATACAGGTATATGGCACCAAGGTCATCGGTTATTACAACAACAACAAACAGAATTTCAACATCCATATACTCTGAATCAACATCCTCAACAATTACCGCAACAACAGGAACAACAAGATGATCAAAGCACTCCTATATTTAAATATTGCGAATATTGCAAACTTTTTGTAATAAGCACAAATTGGCTTCAGCACTGTAAAACAAAAAGCCACAGACAGAAAGTAGGTGGACTAATTAATGATGACATGACATTGGTCAAAAGTGGCTTCAGCAATAGGTTGCAAACTTTCCAATATAATATAAAAAGGGATACAATTGATGTCGACTACATATTTCGTGAATCGAAAACAGCTCTAATGATGCCTTAATCCGCCATGATTTAATAAAATTCTATTTGGAGCTTGGAGGAAAATATGTAAAAATTTCTCAAGAAAAGGTGATAGAATAAAAAAATATTTACCACAACACAAAAATGAAACAGCTCTCTAGATCTGATAATATAGAGAGTCAAATAAATGATCATTTTGACTGCGTTATAGTTAAAATGTCTGAATTTCAAGAACGGGTTGGGCTCTTTCAAACATAATGAGCCTGAAAATTCACATTAATAAGTGTTGTCCTAAAAGAGGTTCGCAATACATATCAACCCCCGAAGAACTGATTGATAGACATGCGTGCATAAATGTCTATAATAATGACATATACTGCTTAAAGTGGAGCATACTTGCAGCGTTGTTAAACCCCAAAAACCCCTCAAGAACGTCATCATACGAAGAGATTAATATTGAATCAGATTTACTTAGTTTGCAGAATGGCATAGTCCTTAATTTTAAGGGGATGGAGTTTCCGGCAGATGTCAAACAAATAAAAATATTTGAGGAAAATAATCCAAACATAAGTATAAATGTGTTTGGATATGATTATAAAACAAAAGATATTGTAGGTCCATATTACATAACTCAAAAAGAAAACGATACGCATAAAACGCTGCTACTTCTAGAAAAGGAGGATAAAGCTCACTATATTCTAGTGAAGCATATATCTAATTTTTTACTTTTCCTTAGGTTAATACGTCCACAGATAACTAAGAATAAAAGACGTGTACACATCTGCAACCAATGCTTACATTATATGTTTAATAAAGATTTAATGGATAGACATAAGAATATATGCAGCAGGATTGTGACCAGAATGCCTGTAGAAGGTAAATCGACCTTAGCATTTAAGAATTTCAAAAAACAAATGTATGTACCTTTTGTTATATATGCAGACTTTGAATGTATTTTAGAAAAATCAGGTAATAATGACAATACTGTTAATAAGCACATTCCCTGTGCTTTTAGCTTTTATATAAAATGTAGTTTTGACAGTAGCTTAGATAAGTTTTTTATATACACTGGTGAGGACGCAGCCAAAAAATTTGTTGAAATGTAAGATAAGGAATGTAAAGAAATCTATACAAACTATTTAAGCGTCAATAAACCTATGTCACCTTTAACTCAATCACAATTAGAAGATTTTGATGCAGCAGTAAATTGCCATATATGTGAAAAGAAATTAGACAATGATAAAGTTAGAGATCATTGTCACATTACTGGCGAATATAGAGGGGCTGCACATAATGAGTGCAACCTCAACTATACAGTTCCAAAATTTATCCCAATTTTGTTTCACAATTTTTCATCGTATGACTGCCATCTGTTTATAAAAGAACTCATTAAGTATATACCTAGGAAGAAAATTAATATAATTCCTCAAAATAAAGAGCTTTACATCTCCTTATCTCATATCATTGATATGGGAAATAATGAAACACTAGAATATAGATTCTTGGATAGTTATAGATTCATGGCGGCAAGTTTAGACACTCTAGCCAAAAATTTGAAAGATGACGATATATTATCTGTAAGATCATACTTTCCTAACAATAATGAATTCTCGTTAATGAGGAGGAAGGGCATATTTTGTTATGAATATTTAGATTCATTTCAAAAGCTCAATGAAACAACTCTTCCTCCCATAGAGGATTTCTATAGCAACCTAAATAATAAACATTGAGATAAAGACGATTATGAGCATGCTAAGAAAGTGTGGGAAAACTTTAATTGTCGATCATTGAAAGAATATATGGAATTATATTTAAAAACAGATGTGCTCCTACTGATTGACGTTTTTGAAAATTTTCGCAAGTCCTGCAAAAAGGATCACCAGCTCGATCCTTGTCAGTATTATACTGCGCCAGGGCTAGCTTTTGATGCGATGCTGAGACATACAAATGTATCGCTTGAACTGATTAGGGATTTAGACATGTTTAATTTAATTAAAAAGGGTAAACGGGGTGGTCTAACCCAATGCTCAAAAAGATATGCCAAAGCTAACAATAAATACATGAAGAATTTCGATAAGGATTTACCGTCAAACTTTTTATTATACCTAGATGCTAACAATTTATACGGTTGGGCAATGAAACAATTTCTTCCAATTTCAAATTTTAAATTTCTGGAGCCAGAAGAAATGATTATAGACGAAGAAGAAATAAAGAAGCTTCAACCAGATTCTGACATTGTATACATATATATAGTTGACTTGGACTATCCAAAAGAACTTCATGATAGCCATAATGATTTACCCTTTTGTGCACAAAATTAAAAGGTAGGGGGTTCTAAATATGAGAAGCTTATTGCTGATTTTGCTCCAAAGAGGGAGTATCCAATTCATTATATGGTTTTAAAGCAATGTCTTGAAAATGGACTTAAATTGAAAAAAGTTCATAGCGTTATTTCCTTCAAACAAGCTCAATGGCTTGAGCCATATATAGATAAAAACACAGCTAAAAGAAAAGAAGCAACCAATTCGTTTCTTAAAGATTTATATAAACTATATAATAATGCCGTATTCGGTAAAACGATGGAAAATGTTGACAAACGGAAAATTGTGAAATTAGTAACTGAGTGGGAAAGTGAAAATCGACGCACATTAGACGCCAGAAAATTAATTGCAAAGCCAAATTTTCATAGTATGTCGAAATGGTCTTTGGGCAATACAAATGAATAGAGTAAATGTATTATATGATAAACCAATCTATCTAGGATTTTGTATTTTAGAATTAGCAAAGTGGAAAATGTACAATTTCCACTATAATTATATTAAGAAGAAATTCGGAAATCGGGCCACTTTATGTTATATGGATACTGATTCGTTCATTTATGACATTTTATCAGAAGATGTTTACGAAGAAAATAAACCTGATATAGATTTATACTTTGACACTTCCGATTATCCTGAAAATAATATATACAACATACCACGGAAAAACAAAAAAATAATCGGAATGATGAAAGACGAAAATTGTGGCAAAATAATGAGTCTTTTCGTGGGTTTTGGGGCAAAAATGTATTCTTTTAGAACTGAAGAGGTTGAAGAGGTAAAAAAGGCTAAAGGTGTAAAGAAGAGCGTCATATCAAAATATTCCATATATGATTACAAAGGTTGTTTATTTAATGAAAGCACTACTAGTGACATAACACTTAATTTTAGATCTAAGATGCATAAAATATATACAAATATAATGCATAAAGTTGTCTTAAGATCTAAAGATACTAAGAGAAAGATTATGCCAGATAAAGTACATACTTTAGCTTGGGATCATTATAATATAGAACTAAATGATTTAAATAACGTGCCTGAATTGAATGATTTAATAAATTTACCTGAATTTGTAACCGATATGGATATTGATTTAGATACATCACTCAGTACTGAAGATTTTAATAACTTACCACCATTTTATGTTATATATTATTACTAGCGGACCCGGCGAACTTCGTCTCGCTATTAAGGAATAAAATTTCATACAAAAACTCAATATTCGATTTTTCCAATTTTTCGACTTTTCCAGAGAGATTTTCCAAAATTTTCTTCCGTAAAGACCTTCTCCTCGAAAATACGAATAACTGACAAAAAATTTTACAGAAATCGGCCTAGCCGTTCTCATTTTATGAATTACTATACATTTTTTACACCATTTTTATATATATACTAGCGGACCCGGCGAACTTCGTCTCGCTATTAAGGAATAAAATTTCATACAAAAACTCAATTTTCGATTTTTCCAATTTTCCGACTTTTCCAGAGAGATTTTCCAAAAATATCTTCCGTAAAGACCTTCTCCTCGAAAATACAAATAACTGACAAAACATTTTACAGAAATCGGCCTAGCCGTTCTCATTTTATGAATTACTATACATTTTTTACACCATTTTTATATATATAGATATAGATGTAATATCTATGAAAATACTTACATTATGAAAAAAGTACATCTAAATAAAACAAAACTTGTATATTGTTATATAATAAACATGTGTTTTATTTCATTATTGAATTTGCATGATGCAAAGGTAAGTATACAGTTTTATACTATCTTTCGGTAAATTCCAGTCAATGGAACATACTCCACCAGACGATCATGGATAATTAAGCAGTATGCTGAGGTGTTTTGTAGAATTGATGTATTGGTTTCAAATTGAATTTTTAAATCGATAGGTCCATTCTTCACAGTCTCATTTTGGTTGCTGATGTCAATAACGGCAATGGGGTTGTCTTTAAAACTTTCATATGTGGTTGTGGTTCCCTCATATAATAAGATTGTTTAAACTTGGCATACATGTCATAAAGTACTGCATAACGATTTTCTCCAAAGTTTAGATTCAAATCATCATATGGATAAGATTCAGAGTTCAAGTGAACTTTAATGTTTTGAAGTTCACAATGTTGTAGCTTGTTGTCTTTTTCAAATATTAAAGCAACGTATCGAGGTCTTTCGTGATTGGCAGACAATTTGACACTCCAGCTGTGTTGTCTTCCACCAGCAAAAGTTGGATTAAAGTAGCAATCCCAGTAGGATAATAAACAATAGAAAAGGTGAATACACATCTGTGGGACTAACCCCCAGTTTTTGTAAAAATTTTTATTCTTCTCACACGAATTGTCAAATTTTGTAGATCGATTTACTCGCTTTAGCGCAAATGTAGAACGCTGATTTTTAAATGAGGAATCCTTAACCGTATATGGAACGGGTATACGAAAAATTAGATGTGTATATCATCTGGGGGCTGAGCTATGAATGCCTAAATTATTACGAATATAGACGAACGAACAAAAATAAGTTACAAAAACTGGGGGTAAGTTTTAGTAATCTACTGTTAATCATGTAATTATGAACATTTAAGCATGATTGTAAAATATTAAAGATGCATATGGTGTTGAGGTTGGTTTCAGGTTAGGTTGGCTTGGGTTCGGGTTACGTTGGGTTCGGGTTAGGTTGGGTTCGCGTTAGGTTGGGTTCGGGTTAGGTTGGGTTCGGGTTCGGGTTAGGTTGGGTTCGGGTTAGGTTCGGGTTAGGTTGGGTTCGGGTTAGGTTGGATTCAGGTTGCGTTGTGTTCAAGTTAGGTTGGGCTAAGATCAAGGGATACATTATTTACATTGTGACAATATCCCACGTTTAACAGTAGAACTCTAACTATGGAAGGAGAAATGTTGAAACGATTGGTTCAATCCCGCAATGTTTTGAAAAGAAAATTTCAAAACATAAAAAAGGGAGAACAAGCAAGAACAACCCAATTGGAAAATACCTTCAAACCAATAACAGATGAAGTAAACAAATTAGTTAAAACCACAAGTGAAAATGCATCCAAATACATGATACCCAAGACAAAAATTATATTATTATTAATTATTAATTATTTTCCAGTATCAAGAAACATAAGGAAGGTTTTAAAAACGAAATCACTGCAAACGATGAAGAGTACGAAGAAGATAATAATCAAGATGAGTCAAGCAACGACGAGGGTGGAGAAGAATCTTTTTATTCTGATCATGAAGATTATGATTTTGAAAGTAATCTTTCTCAATTGAAAAATGTGAATAATCTTGATACTGTATACGGTCCACATAAAGACGATAATGGGGAATGGAAATTTGGAGATAAACCTTTACATATAAATAATGAAAAAATTGTCGTAGGAAACCAGAATTGGGCACTCACACCCGGCTTATTTGAACTTCTATTTCATTAAAAACCCAAAAACTACGATGAATCAGAGTTGGAGATATATAAGAAAATTTTACTGGGATCCAATGCACATAAAGTAAACTACAGCCATAATGAACGAGTGAAATCTAACAAAGGATATAAATACACCAATATAATAAAGAAGATAACACTGAAGCAGCATTTTTGGGGGGTGGAAAATTTCTTTTGGAAATGAAAGCCCTTGATGAGTATACTAAGAAGCCAAAAGGAAATTTTCGCCATAGGTCAAGTTTCTGAGATATCGCGCGATGAATTTTTTGATTTTTTCCCTATAATACTTGCGAAAATAGCTCCATATCTCTGTTTGGCGTTGTTGTAGCTTCGTTTTGTGGTTACATGTCTTCAGTGAAATCGATTGGCGAATCTTTTTGTAGAACATTACATTCTTCTAACTCAATGCCTTTCATGTCCTTTTCGTCCTTTCTTTATGGAACCGTAGTAAAAGTACCACAAGATGAGATTTTTCAGCATCCAAATATTCTACAAAAATGTTGCTCAGAAGATTTTAGGTACGGTTCCCTTTGACAACTAATCGATTTTGTCCCGTTTTCATTGTCCTTTTTGACATTTAATCGGTTTTGGTTCAGAAATAAACTATGTTTTGTTTTTCTGTATATTCGTCATTGGGTATTTATTGGTATGTACACTAGGGCTATAACCAAAAAAATACCACCACATAGCCGTGTAGAGCATGAAAAACTATTATGAAACACGGTGTCAATTTTTCTCTATCGCGAAAAAAGTTTCCGCACCAAATGCATTGAAGTTCTGCAATGCATTTTTTAATTTTATCTGTCATAACAACATATTTGCTTTTCATTAAAATTTTTATTTTTTTGTAATCTAATTTAAAATCATTATCAAAGCGTTCTGGACCAATTTCTTCTCAAATCGCGCCATTTCGGACCACATTAGGATTTTTTGACACAATTGCAATTTTTGGTTTTTCTTTATAAACTCGTGAATTTTATGTTTATATTTTTTTAACCTATCGGACCAGGGAATATGGGGTCATTTGAAACGAATTCGCGAAAGTTACAGGCTGTTTTTGTTGACTTTGCTTTTGAGAATCGTATTTGTTTTCTACAAAAATACAACACCAGTACCATGTGGGGAATTTTGTCCTAATAATGAAAACGCGTTTCTAAGACCGATTCTGTGAAAAAAGTTCCCGCACCGGCCGTGATTACTAAAACCCTTTTGATATTTTTTCTACTTAAAATTTTAAATTTGCTTTGTTTGAATAAATATTTGTAGAAAAAAATAAAATTCTCACAGGCAAAGTCAACAAAAACAGCCTGTAACTTTCGCGAATTAGTTGCAAATGACTCCATATTCTCTTGTCCGATAGGTTAAAAAAATATAAACATAAAATTCACGAGTTTATAAAGAAAAACCAAAAATTGCAATAGTGTCAAAAAATCCTAATATGGTCCGAAATGGCGCGATTTTAGAACAAATTGGTCCAGAACGCTTTGATAATGATTTTAAATTAGATTACAAAAAAATAAAAATTTTAATGAAAAGCAAATATGTTGTTATGACAGATAAAATTAAAAAATGCATTGCAGAACTTCAATGCATTTGGTGCGGAAACTTTTTTCGCGGTAGAGAAAAATTGACACCGTATTTCATAATAGTTTTTCATGCTCTACACGACTATGTGGTGGTATTTTTGATATTTGCAAAAAAGTGCAAAAAGTTATATCCCTAATGTACACATAACTATTGGTTATTGCTTATGTAGACATCTGGGGTGCTTCTGAAATATTTACCACTAATAGCTATTGTAATGATGAACACGTTAATAACAAATTTTCTTGGAGGATAGATCCGGTTATCTCAAATTTGGAACCGGATATTCCGACATTAAAACCGATTTTTGAACCGGTTTTAAGTAACCGATTAAACTTATATGTATACCGTTAAAAAGCTTATAGAGTTATCAATCAAATTAAATTAATTCGCTTCTGAAAACTTTGTTAGTTGCAATTCTAGAACAAAAAAAAAAAAAAAAACGTTTTCTTAAACCGTTTTTAAGGAAAAATATCAATACGCGCAAATGTGAAGATCAAAGGCTGGGGGGCGAACAATTCTTTTTGGCGATGGAAGTCGATGAAGGTTATATTACGAACCCGGATGGGCAGTTATGCCGTATGTAAAACTTCTGAGTTAGGTCAAACTTCTGAGTTATAGCGAAATGAATTCTTTCTTGACAAGCTATACATACCTACATGACAAAAACCCTAACGAAATTTGATCGCGCCATAACTCAGAAGTTTGACCTACGGCATAGCTGCCCTTCCGGGTTCGTAATATTACCTTCATCGACTTTCATCGCCAAAAAGAATTGTTCGGCCCCCTTTGATCTTCATATTTGCGCGTATTGATATTTTTCCTTAAAAACGGTTTAAGAAAACGGTTTTTTGTTCTAGAATTGCAACTAACAAAGTTTTCAGAAGCGAATTAATTTAATTTGATTGACAATTCTATAAGCTTTTTAACGGTATACATATAAGTTTAATCGGTTACTTAAAACCGGTTCAAAAATCGGTTTTAATGTCGGAATATTCGGTTCCAAAATTGAGATAACCGGATCTATCCTCCAAGAAAATTTGTTATTAACGTGTTCATCATTACAATAGCTATTAGTGGTAAATATTTTAGAAGCACACCAGATGTCTACATAAGCAATAACCAATAGTTATGTGTGCATACCAATAAATACCCAATGACGAATATACAGAAAAACAAAACATAGTTTATTTCTGAACCAAAACCGATTAAATGTCAAAAAGGACAATGAAAACGGGACAAAATCGATTAGTTATCAAAGGGAACCGTACCTAAAATCTTCTGAGCAACATTTTTGTAGAATATTTGGATGCTGAAAAATCTCATCTTGTGGTACTTTTACTACGGTTCAAGAAAGAAAGGACGAAAAGGACATGAAAGGCATTGAGTTAGAAGAATGTAATGTTCTACAAAAAGATTCGCCAATCGATTTCACTGAAGACATGTCACCACAAAACGAAGCTACAACAACGCCAAACAGAGATATGGAGCCATTTTCCCAAGTATTATAGGGAAAAAATCAAAAACTTCATCGCGCGATATCTCAGAAACTTGACCTATGGCGAAAATTTCCTTTTGGGTTCCTAGTATACTCATCAAGGGCATTCATATTCAAATGAAATTTTCCACCCCCCAGACTTTGAGTTCCATTTTGTGTCACAGTGTAATCGATGGTACTCACACTGGTAAAGGCCTAATGAGAGTAAATTCCGAAAAACCTCAATATGTATATTGGAACGATCCCAATGTTCTTGTTGAACGACTAAAGCGGTTGGTGGAATCAAATCAAAGTGGAAAATATGATCATACAAATGAGATGGTCTTAATCATAATCATATTATATATTATATCAAATGTGTACATTGCGATTACGAAATAAATGCATTCTATGGTCTTATGAATATCATTGCTTTTATTTCTTTTTTTGTTTTAATGAGTAATATGGTACAGTTATACCAGTCCTCTTATAATATCATAATTTTGTATATCCATATCACAACCCCTAGATGGCATTGTTTAAGTTTCCTTTCCTCCGAGTTTTTCAATTTGAATGCTGTATACTTACATTTCTTTGCTTAAAATTTAGGAGGGTTGGCGTTTTATTCTTGAAAATATTATATCTATATACTTATGTAATTTATGTAACTTTCATAAATTTGAACTAAATGGTACGTTTGAGAGCTACCAAAATGTGTTCTTCTTACTAAGAAGTCGTATTTAAAGTAAAGAAGACTGATTAGTCAGAGCCTCTTGAACCGAAGAGTTGATCTCTTTCACCCAAAAATATGCCACACAAATATTTGTTTGTTTCTTATTATAATTTATTAATAAACATTCAAATTAAAGCACTAGTAGCACTTGAAATTTCCTGAAGTATCCTGTTTCTTTCCGTTTTCAAACCATTTGTAATATAGAATTCCGACTGAATATCATCCGCTATTCTTAGCAAATATTTGTCTGTTTCGATGTCCTTCGACTCTCTTATGTACATTAAGAGGTTGGTGTCCTTGATGCTTACAGGAATGACATTTTCAGAGTCCATATTGAAATAGCTTGAAAGTAAGTTTCAGACTGAATAAAATTATTCTAAACTAGATGCCCATTTATAGATATTAAATGTTAATGAAGAGTAAGATTTTTTTTCTTCATATTCGTGTTTTTATATTTATCAGCAAGGGAAAAGGGTGTCAAACGTTGTGACAAAAAAAAGAAAGCAAAAGCAGGATATCATAACCATATTTTCATAATTATTTCTAGCTCATGTTCAAGCATACTTTTGTCTATATTTTTTATCTTAAAAAAAGCTAAATAACCCATTTTTAACATTCATAATAAATGGAATATTAAGTAATAGTGAAGTCCAATGATTCACCCTTTTGTTTTAATAAAACATATTTTTACAATTATTTCCTTTTTATACTAAAATTGTAGTGTGATTAACATTAATTTCACAATATTGTGAAATTCATTAAGCGTACATATGTTAAGCTAACAGAAATTTCTTGTCCATTTCTTATTTGTAAAGATTGATTTTTGCGCTGCTATTCCCCTTTCCCCCCTTCACTCAACTAGAATACACATAACTTCATTTTCGATACCCACAGAAGTAAGGAAATCAACATCATAACCTAAACATATTCCTTTTCAAGGTCAATGTGAAGACAAATATACATACATTTATACATACATATAGGGTTTAAATAACCAGACGTGGTGTCGTCTTTAAAAAAGTTCAATAACCCAGATTCATAACATTTAATCAAAACAAATTGAATATTGAGTAATATTGAATCCAGGTTTAATGCAAACATACACAGCATAAATTTAACAATGGTCATCGATTTCTCATTTGTACACATTGGTTCCCCTTTCCCCCTTAACTCTCCCAATCATGTTTGCATTCATATCCAAATCCATTGACAAGATCAATTTGAAGCAACCAAAAATTCAATCCACCCTTCAATTAAATATTAAAGACTTTGTCGCCTTCATCGAATAATAATAATAAACAAATCGAGAAGATCGATCGAATTCATATACAAACACACAGCAAATACTCAGTACACTTGTCCTCTGACTTAAAGTAAAGCAAAAGAACCAAACGACATACACACAAACATACAATAAAGCTATCGTGGCTGCTGATCCAATGCAAAGCAAAAGGAACCAAACGACATACACAAAAACATACAATAAACACAATGCCTCAACAATGGTCAATGCTTCATAATTAGATCAATCAACAGACAGACGGACAAACGAAACCACCCACATTGATCATGGACACGATTCAGCATGCTTACGGGCATGCTTCCCCCCCAGCATAAGGAATTCCAAAAATTTCTCACGGTCACCCCATCTCATGGTATGCTGTTTGTTTACTTTATAAATGAGTCTGCGACACTTTTTACCCCATTTGTTTACTTAAGATATGTAATTTGATACTTTTAATTACTATATGACTTGTAATTTGAGATTTTTAATACATATTGCGGGCATACATATTATTGCAAACGTTTCTACATATTTATTCCGGATTCATGGTATATGGCCGAAATATCTGTTAACAAAACCTTGATGAGTACCAAATAAAGCTGTACAAAAAATCATATTTGTGTTTGTTAGGTCAGAATTAAACTGTATGTTGTATTAGCTGATGGCCATTGTAGCTAATCACAACTAGAGCAGTATCCGGCACTAATACAAACGCATTGTTTGTGGTCTCACGCATACGACTCTCTCTCGCTCTCTCCACAAACAGCGTGTGCGTTAATGCATTGCTAAAATTAAAAATCATTGAAACAACCGACAACAGAACCTTCTTCTTTGACTTCTGAACTAGGGATACGTAAAATCGATTTCGGTTAATCGATTATTCGATTATTAGCCGCAAAATTTCTGAAAGTCGTAGTCGACTATTGACTGTGCGAAAACCGGATAATCGATTATTCTTAATCGACTTTCGAAAGACGGTGTCAACTATTATTCGTAGTCCACCATTAATCGTAGTCTATTATTATTCGTAGTCGACTATTAATCGTGGACGACTATTAGTCGTAGTTGACTATTGGGTGTGCTAAAACCGCGTAATGGAGGGTACTTTTTTATACATATATACATCACGGATCGCATCAATGGAAATGATCGATTATAATCGGTTTTCGGCAGTTAACGAATAATCGAAAGTCGACTTTTAAGAGCAGTACACATTGTCAGTTTTGAATGTCGATATTTTGCAGTTATCGATAACTGTCCAACTGTCCAACCGTCCAGCAACCACAAAACAACAAAGCTGTCATTGAAAACTGGCAATGTGTACTCAGCTTTAGTACATTCTCAAATAATCGACTAACCGAAAATCGAGTTTTAAGTTTTTCACGAAAACCGTATAATCGAAAAACCGATTATTGCATTCCACTGCGTATCCCTATTCTGAACGAAGACTGAGTGGTGGGCACGTGTGTCCGATAATGTTCTAGAGGACTCTCGAACAGGGAGACTTTGGGGTATAAATACAGGGGAACTGGCAATGACGAGTTAGTTGTGTTTTAAGCGTTGAACAGAACATGTCTTATTAACATTGTATTTACTACAAGTTAATATAATAATAAATAAAATAAATAAACTGTATGTTGATTTTTTTGTCAACAACATAACATATTTTTTCCATCTAAATTTTTTTTATCGCAGCTGCATGTTTCGATTTAATAATCTATGTTAATGTTTAATAATACTATGTTTTCTAGATCCAGTATACAGAAATTGTCAGATGCGTAAATGGACTTCAAAATATAAACCAATTAAGGAATTTTAAGATTTTGCGGCCATCTACATCTGTTTTAAACGATGCAAAGAAATGGTGGCGATATGCAGCAGAGTGTCATGGTTACGTAGTACGTTCTTCTGAAGAAAAGTGGCGAATAGCAAGAGAAAACATAAAGTACATGTCAATATACAAACGGTTGCTCATCAACCCGTCGGATAACATCACAAAAGAAGAGAGACAGTTTAAAATTGCTACCGAAAGAAATAGATGCATCGACGACTTAAATATCCTGCGAGAAGTATGTTGTGATTATGTGTGTGCTAGGGGAATGAGTACTCGTCATCGTAATATTGCCCATGGAAAGAATATCTTGTATCATTGGTTTCCGAACTGGCTTGGATGGTATGGAGTTTCT
Organism: Musca autumnalis; assembly: GCF_047663935.1. NCBI lineage: Eukaryota > Metazoa > Arthropoda > Insecta > Diptera > Muscidae > Musca > Musca autumnalis. Next base: position 160,563,464 of record NW_027411977.1, on the reverse strand, counting down.
GATAATACCAGTTCTGATGCGTATTTAGTCAACGACGAAACGTATAAACATATAGAAGATGACATATTGAGTGCGTTAAAAGATTCCATTGAAAACGAAACGTTTTCAAAACGTGACGCAATTTTTGGAAACTTTACATTTGCTTTATCTGATGTTAAAATTGCATTGAAAACATCAGAGTCCCATCCTGAAGCTATCAAATTGGATATGGAATTAAAAAACTTACTTTGTTTTATAGAAATTAAGCCGAAACTAACATCATATCGCGTGGGTATATCACTGGGATCGATCCACTTAAATGATAAATTAACACAATCTACAGAGTTTCCATACCTAATAAAGCCGCAAAACCAAGAAAGCCCAAATCCGAAATCATTTTACAATGAATTTCTAAACTTTTTTTCCAAACGAGGCACATCCCATGCCAATGAAGAACCTTGGTTTCAATTGCAATATGAAAGAAGTCCTCCGGAACACCTTTCTGATTATCGTCTCATTATTAAATCGAAGAGTCTGGATGTCGTATATAACGAAAATGCTTTCAAGTGGATAGTTTCTTTTTTCATTCAGCCTATTACAGATGTTAAAAGTATATCGCATGAAAGAAAGGACAGAGAGATATACAGCTTAACCTTTTTCAAAAACTGGAAAAAGGTTTTGGTTGGTCAAAAGGTATATAATTTTTAATAGCTCTGAATAGATTACAATGATTTTTTTTACAGGATAATAGAAAAAAGTGGTCCTTTGAGATTGATATTTCGGCACCTAGAATAATATGCGTCGAAAACTTTGAGGAGAAAAATACATCTGTTGTATTAATAGATTTTGGGCGTTTTCAGCTGTTTAAAAATGAACGTTCGGATATCGACCATCAAAAAACCGATCTTGATGTTGATGTTAGTGAAAAGGAAAGCGATGATGAGCTTTTTATGACACCCTGTTCAACCCCTCCTGGTTCCAAAATAAGCCTTTCAGATACTCCACTAGTAAATCCGGCAATAGTTAATGATCATTTTCTTTCAAGATTTGTTATAAATAATGACACGGGCCTGGAAGGCGATCTGCATAGTGAAATTTATGACAAGTACATTATAAATTTAACTGACTTGCAAATACTCGTATGTAAAAATCGAGAATGTACTTTTGCGTGTGCTAAAAGTTCATCAAGCTATCATTTATTGGATAAGTTTAATATAAATCTTCACTTAGAAAGAAGAATTATAAATACAATCGACCCGGAATACCCATCCTTTACACTGTTTGGAAACCTTAATAGAATTGTGGCACATATAAATGAACAAAAGATATTAGACTGTTTGAAAATATTAAGTCCAATAACTTTGGACTTATTCAATCCAGTGGAATACTCTAATGTGGAAGAAACACGCGTTGAGAATAATATCGAAGGCACTGATTACGATAACACAACGATTTTCCAATTTGTAATCGGGCAAATTATATTGGAAATTCAGTCAAGAGAGAAAAGTATAGCAGAAATACAAATAATTGGTGCTAAAGCTGCAGCTACAAAGAAATCGGATGCCGTTAATATTAGTATGTCTGTGCATGGATTTCTACTTGTGGATGCAATTCAATCGTTTGGGCCAGATTTTGAACTTCTAATAGCTAGTCATAGATACGTAGAGTAAGTAATGTTTAAAAAACAACACTATAAAAAAATACGAATTTTTATATCATTTTTGGTTGAAGAATGGATAGCGTTTCTGGAAGTATCAAACAAAGTGAGCCCTGTTCCCCCACTTCTCCTAGTTCTCCAGATCCCAATGGCTGTCAAAGGTGTGCTAGTCCACATATCATAAACAGGGCATTAAATGAATTGCAAACTGGTAAGTAAATTTTTGCAATATATAGTGCATGACTCTTTTTTATCCTTCAAAATAAGGTTTTTTTCCTACAAAAACTTTATTTATATTTATCCTTTAGATATGTGTACTTCTATTTAGACGTTTTAGGTAGAATACTAATGTCGATTTCACTTACGAAATTGCAGGAATTCACCACTTCCGTTTTCATGGTGCGAAATTGATTTTATCGGATTCATGATTTTATTCATATTCCGGCATATTTAGGCATTTGATACGCATATAAACAACGGAAGTAATAAGTGTTCCATGTTGGAGTATAACAAATAACAAATTTTGCTTAAAAATGTCCGATGGTGATTTAAAAAAAGTAGACCAAACATGCTTTTGGTAGAAAATATCGTAGGGGTTTTCACAACGAAGTGTGAACGTATTTTTTTTGTGAATATTGTAAACAAATCAAAACATCATCGTCAGTCTATCTCTTAGCCTCTATTCCATTTATTTTTTGTCCTATTTTTATGCCACAAAACAAAACTCCGACATAAAACAAAATTACAACAAAGTGTCGCCATAACAATCAGCTGTTTAGGTCGAGTAAATTAAACTTTCATGTATTTTGTTGGTGTGTTTTTGTAAACAGATGTAGATCTACAATATTAACAAAATGTACAAGATCTACAATGCCACTTTACCGCTAATGTTGTTCTTACAAGTGTTGGTGATAAAAGAGAACAATATGTGTAAATGTCACGATGAAAGGAGAACGAAATTTTGTTTTTTGGTCACTCTAATATACATCTATTACTTTTCTACTGATAATCACGTACTGGAAGAACACATAACTTCACAATGTGACGAGTAATTATCCTGCTGCAGCTTTTACATCATTGCCCTTCGTGCACTTTTACCACACGGCCCGTTTTCCAGTCGTTCGGGTGCAGTAGTTCGTCCTTGACCAATACCAAGTCACTGTCTTTCAGATCTCGTCCAGGATACTGCTACTCTTACCTTTTATGCAGTTCCTGTATGTACTCTGTTTTCCAGCTTTAACTTTTCCCACCGACTTATCAACGATAAATCGTGTGCTGGCTTCTCTGAAGAAAATATAACTGAGCTAGGGTTAAAGTCTCCAAATCCTCTGGATCTTCAGATAATGGTGTTAGTGACCTAGAGTAAAAAAAGCTCTCAATCCTAACCAAAATTGTTGAAAACTCCTCAAAATAAATTTTCGTTCTTTCATTGCTTTTTTGAAATGACACTTAAACTTTTTTGTCCTGCTTCGCATAATCCTCCCATATGTGGAACATTTACAATTCGAAGACATTAACAATATACTTCTCAGAAATTTCTTTGCAAGACTTTTTGAGAAATTCTTGGTACTATGAGGGAGGGAGCACGATTGGTATCTACAAAATTTGTTCCGTTATCAGACATTAGACATTTTCGTAACCCTATTGAACATGCTTCAAGAATTGCTTGAATTACTTTCGTCGCAAAACACACGAATATTCTGAAATGATGAATTAATCAAAGTACCAGATTTTAAAATAAAATCCAAAAATATATTACACAAATGAAATTGAAAATGCCAGATTTGGTTATTTCTGGAGGGAAAAAATGCTGGATTTACTGCTGTGTTTTGGATAAGAAAATGTTCTGTGGATTTCGAAATATTTTCCTCTCGATTGCAGTTATGGCAGGAATAGAAAGAAAGAAATAAAACGAGCGTATAAGTTGGGTGGAAAAGAACAGTAATGGTTCTTTTAGTTTATTCAAATTTTAATATTTGAATAATGCGCTTACCGAAATGAACAACAATAGTGGTTGACGATTTGTTAACAAGTGAGTTTATTATAAAGGAAATTAAAAAGGCAATTAGAAATTGCAAAGAGAGAAAGAGAGCGTACATTTAGTTAGTAAATTCAGAGGGAGATCATACAAGAGACAACTCTGAGCAGAATTACGGATGTCGAACGCAAATACAGAAAAATCGAATATTGTGTACATCTGCATCTGGAAAGGAAGTTTGTGCTTTGTAGGAAAGAAAATAAAATAGTGCTTTCGAAGTGTTGAGTGAACAGAAAAGAATTTGGAACATGAGCTTGAACTTGTACTTCGGAAAGAGTACAACAGTATAGGGAAACCTTGTTCAAAGCGGATACTTGAATTTGTACTCTGGAAATAGCACAAAAATACGGAAAATACTTCTCTGGAGTAGAATTTTTTAGTTGAACTTTGGAAGCAGTACAACCAACTGGAAAAATTGACTTGCATTTGGGTGGAATCAATGCGTGAATAATATTTGGAATGGACAACGTTTCTACTGGCGCAAAACTTACTTTGGAAAAACCCAGGTGAGTGGATACGGACGTACTTGCGGCTATTCCGAGGTTCTCGGTCGTTGAATGAAGCCGACAAACTGTATATCAGAGTATCGAGAAGTGGTTCGAACTGGTTTGCAGCTTCATATGAATGTGTACAAGAAAGTACATCGCGCCGTGTTCTGCTTGCATCAGGAATTGAAAATCGAAAATTATCGTCTCGTTTATGGGAAATCAGAATAGCCCCGTATATGTTACGAGCGACAAGCAATGTGCCGGTTTGTAACTGGAATTCTTGGATTATATCACCTGGGTGGTTGCTAAAATGAATTATCTGTGATGGAGTATGATTGGAGTGACGAATGTTGGGTATATGGATAATTAAGTGGTTTTGGAAGGACCTAAATTTTGGAGAATAGCTTGGAGAAGTTGTACCACGCAAGAGACTCATATTTGGAGTCTCATTGCCAGAAAGGAACAAATACAACATGGAAACCAGTCGAGCGCAGGGGCTGAATCGGAAATCTGACTTTAATTGGAACAAATTCTGGAAATAGTTTATCACATTCCCAATAGTGGAGAATATGAATTGTATCTTTGAAATAGATGTGTATCGGAATGGAGTTATGATACCCACGAATTGAAATATTATCTTGCGGACCAATGTATTTGGAAATGGTCTTATCGTACTCCATCAAGCCAGAAAAATTCAATTTCTCGAACGGAATAATGGAAACACGAGGAGACCTCTCGGACGTGGATTGTAACCATGGGGTGCAAGAACTGGATAAGTAGCACCCACATGGAAATCATTCTGGAACGCAGAAATGGATTTTTAAGGGAACCCCTCGGAAGTGGAGTGCTCCTTTGGATTGGAATCATCGAGAGATGGATGAGTGGGAGAAATGGATGAACCCGGATTGGAGCCATGAAGTGAAAGAACTGGATATGTAACACCTGCAGGACAAGAATTCAACAAGTCAGAATCTAGCAGACCACATCTAGGATTAAGAGAACATGTTTGAATGTCTTTATTGGAGCAAGTGGCCTGTGCAGAAGAATCGGAATTTGGTGTCTAAATTTGAATCACGTGTTTAAGCTGAATGTACTCGTCTAGCACCTGATCCTTTCTGGAAGGGAAGGCGAACGACATACCTGCCATTTTTTTCCTCGTCTTAGTGGATACAAAAAATTTCTCACAGAATGGATCAGAATTGGAGGTAAATAGCTTCCTGGGACCATACTCTACCTCCCCGAATCCGCGTATCTGTTTGTCTAGTGAAATCTCACTGAAATTGGAGACTACTATGGATAATGGAGAAGGAGAAGAGATGGGAATCGCACCGGTGAGAATCCATCCAAAGATGGTCTATTGGCCCATTAGGGATTCGCACACACTATGCATTACCCCGGATCGCATGATTGCAGGAATAAAATCACCTCCTACTAGCAAATCAATGGTGGAACTTTTATGGAAGTGTGGATCTGCCAGTTTGATGTTAGGAAGACGAGAGAACAACGACGCTGGCAGAGTCAGCGAAGGGATACTTCCAGATAATTGCGACACTACAAATGCCTGGACTTCAACTTGAACGGACTTCTCAAATCTGGAACATAAAAGTATGGAGCAAAGTTTTAGAACGGAAGCGGCAGTGGTATTGTTGAGACCGGAAATCTGCACGTTCCTGCTCTGGCACGGAAGCTTCAATTGGTTGAAGAACTTCTCACACACAAAGCTTCCCTGTGAACCGGAATCGAGAAGCACACGCGCTTGATATGAAACACCTAAGTGAATCACATTCACCAGAGCAGTCCCCAATAAAACTCCTCTTGAGCTTGTTGTGAAGCAGGATTGGATAAAGCCGTTCCCCGGACTAGTGGAATGTACGGAATTAGGAGTGTAAGGAAGAGAGCTAGCACTCAGAGCTGAGTTATTATTGGGGTTGGAAGAATAATTGGAGAGACGTCTATGCACTGAACTGTCATGGAGCATAGTGTTGTATCTCTTCTGACACTTGAAACAATTGTTCTTGCTGAAACAATTACGCACATGATGCGTCTTAGAGAAGCAATTTAGGCAGAGCCCTTGCTTTTTAACCTCGGATAAGCGTTGTTTGATGTCCATTGCGATGAACTTTGGACATTTTCGAAGGATATGCGCGGAATTGGCGCACAGAGGACATTTTGGAACAGAAACATTAGTCTGGAAGGAACTAAATTTCGAAGGTTTGGAATTGGACGGGGGTTTCCCTTTAGTGTCCTCCGACTTTGAGTTGTTGCACATCTCGGAAATGGACTCAAGAGTACGATACCCACTTTGGAATGGCCGTTTTATAGGTCAGACCTTGCTCGCACAACGTCAGAGTTGAATCTGGAAGACGGTTGGAACACAGGAATACGAATATCGGATTCTGCGTTAAGTGGAATAAACGCTCGACTGGACTGAGACTGGAGTTCTTAATGTACACGGCCGTGAACATGTCTCAGAATGTTGGCCATGACATATAATCTCCGTTGAGGACTTCAGTGTCACACGGAGGAAGGCGGAAGGAGTGACCATCTTGAACGGTACTACTGGAGGGTAAAGAAGGGGATTCGGAAGTTTTTGGAACCGAAGGTGGCTGAAAACCTTCGAAAAGCTCAGACAACTTAGCTAGACAGGTACAATAAGTCACGTACGTGCTATTGTACTTAGCCTAGAACGTGTCTCCCTCGGACCCTACCTCTTCATCGCCATCCTCTTTTTCCCCTCTTCACTAGCTCGCTCGTTCATGAATTGCTCAAAGGACGATTTTGCGCGTTCCCACAAGGCTTTAAATTCGGAAGTATGAATCTTTAGCAACTGGGCGGAGGTTATCGGAATAGTACCATCAGCGAACCTAGCAACGACATTCTGGATAGAAAATAATTGAAAAAGAACGACGGGAAACTGAACTTTTATTTGAGGAACTCTCAGTGAAGTCAGGAAAATCGCCTTTACGAAAGAAGTCTGCTCGAAAGATTAATAGTCTTAAGCTGAAAACAGGAAATTCTCGAACAGAGACAGATAAAACCCCGCAGGAATTCGAAAAACTCTGAGTAAATACGGAAAAACTTAGTTTTTGCGGATATTTCCTTATACTAAAGGCGATCTCTAGCGGCGATCGGTAGCACTACACCACGAAACAGCACACAAGTATCATCCTTATGGAAAAGTATTCCGAAAATGATGAAAAAATTTCGAAGTTATTCGGAAAAGTAGGCCAAAATTCGTAATATATAAGAATGCAGCACTATGTATCCGAGACATCCACTGAATCGCCAATAGTGGAGAACTTCTGAAAGAATTAGAAAAAAAATCCACGAAAAAAGGAAAAAATCGTGAAAAAACAAGGTTTTTAAGGTAATTTCTTATTTGTAGGGCGACACCTAGTGGTGGAAAAAGGTACTACATGCGACGGCGAATTGTGGAGATGAACAATAACTCCAATGGCTGCGGAATAATAGCCAATATCACGAAATAATTGGATATATTAAGATTTTTCAGATATATTGGTATATAAACAGTGCCCTCTAGCGGCGATATCGATGATTATATATAATAATAATAATATAATTGTTCCACAAACATCCCAGGCGGGACAGGGGAGACTTCTCTCATATCAATGAGTGCACCCCGATTCATATTAGCTCAATGATATGGGACCTACTGTTTATCGCCGAGTCCGAACGGCGTGTCTTACGACACCACTTTATAGAGAAGTTGTACAAGGCTGAAATACTCAGAAAATGTCGCCAACATTACTGAGGGGTATTTTGCCACCGTTGAAAAGTGTTTGATGTTGACTGGCCGGGGAATCGAACCCACGACCTTCAGCGTGCAAGGCGGGTGTGCATACCATTGCACCACGGTGGCAATTATTATGATTATAAGTCGGCAAAAATGAGGTATCTTGATACCTGACCTCAATATATACGATAATATAACAAATATTTATACGTCGCACACAAGTTGTAAACCGACCATATAAACGGGCTTGCTGTAGGATGCACGTATATTCAAGAGCACAACGAGGAGAGTATCTATGGATAGATCGATCACTGTTGAGAGGAAATTACCAACAAACACTGTGTTGGCTGAGTGGACGAACGACTCAACAGCGACCAACAAGAAATAATATGTATGTGTGTTTCTATGCGGATCAGTTATGTTGTTGAAGAGACTAGTCGGCAGTGGATATTTCTCTAACAACAACAACAACTGCAGTGGAATAAAACGGTGATGGATGACACGTATAAACACACAAACCAATAGAAATGAATATGAATATTCTCGCGGCAAGAAAATTATAGAACAACGATATGAAGACAAGCACACTGTCGCGAATTGAAAAAATAAAATAAATGTTATAATTGCAAACAAATAAATGCAAATGGAAATTAAAATGCAAATAATTGAAATTATAAAATAAATGAAAATATTAATTAAATTATTCACTTCAGAATATGGAAAAGTTTGGAAATTAATTTACGTTAATTAGCACAAAGAAACAAGTGAAACTATTTAAGCAAATTGGAACACTGTGCGTTTAATAAACGAAAAGGAAAGAATCAATTTGCCGACGGCAAAACGCACTTTGACTCAGAACTTTGGAATTGAAATGCACTATTGTATTTGGAAAATAAAAGCACAAACTTACCTTGTTTTTAGATGAAAACGGATGAAATTAAGGAATGGGGCAGTTTGTTATCGGAATTTTGCTACCGTGCGAACTGCGCTGTCCATGTGGTGAACAGAGTGGCTGTAGATTTTGTGGCGGAAATCTGCATATTCCTCGCGTGGAAAAAGATGGTTAAGTAGGAGTTCCGTCTCTCACAGATGTCAACAGGGAAGGTACCTGACGCCAGGATCGCGCAATAATCCGCATATGTTAAGATCTCGATGCCGTCTGGAGGGGGCGGAATACAGGAAAGGCAGAGGTTAAACAGTTCCGGAGATATCAGCCCACCTTGGGGAACCCCCTGTTTCACTCTTCGGGGTTTGGACTTCTTCTTCCTGAATTCCTCGTACGACTGGCGTCCACAATTATAATTGACTATCCAATGTTTCAAGCTTGGTCGGAGGGTTGTCTGCTCAATGTCCTCAAACAGCGTGGAGTGCCTGACTGTATCAAAGACTTTTGATAAGTCAGTTTTCGGTTTCTGGTTGAGTCTTTGACAAATATATGTGGAGATGACGTGCACGTATGTTGTCGTGCTGTGCTGCTTACGGAATCTATGCTGATAATGGATAGCTATTTCTGACTAAGGCCTCAAAGGTCTTTGCTACTTGCGAAAAAAAACGAAATCGGCCTGTACCATTCACTTTTGCTGGTATCCTTGCCTGCCTTCAATAGCGGGACCACCCTACCAATTTTCCAGACTTCGGGAACACTGAGGGTGGCTAGCGACAAGTTGATAGATTTAGTGAGACCCTCCCCTCCCGGCTAATCCAGCTGCTTCAGCATTACCATGTATATTCCATCAGGGCCCAACGCTTTGGTTGATTTAGCGTTCCTGATGGCAATCGCAACATCATCGATTCTAAACTGTGGTGTTTCATCCTTGGCACGAAGAAATCTGTTGCGACGTAATACTCTTCTATTCGCCGGCTCCAATGTTGCAACTCTTCAGATGATTTAACCAATTGTTCCGCATATACTCGCCGACCAGCCTGTTAACTTCCAGTGTCAGCTCCCTGACTCTGGGGTCATTGGGGGTTGGCTCGACGAAGGTCATCACGTTCATTTGCTAATCCCGTCGCCTCTGCTGGGAAGTTTGGTCTTACTTCAGGTATTCCCGCAGGCACATGACAAGCGGCTGCAGCAATGATGATGTCTCGGAACGTCCATTCCGTTACCCGAACATCAGAAGGATTGGACAGTTCTCTGAAGGGGTGATTGGTGAACTCTCTGAAACCCGGCCAATCAGCTTTCCCATGATAGCCGAATGTGCGGAGTTCAGAGGTAATGAAATCGGATGGTCTGCAAATGGAGACAATTATGGGGAGATGGTCGGATCCAAGGGAAATGACGGGTTGACAGGTAACGTCATTTGTCAGACCAGGTGACACGATGGTTATATCTGGCGAACTTTGACACTCTCCTCTAATTCTGGTAGGGGCGTCGTCACTGGCCGACTACAACGTAGAGCTGTCAATCTGCTCAGGCAGATTGTACCCTCTGGTAGTTTCCGAGGACCGAACGCCAAATCTCATGATGCGCATTAAAGTTCCCCTAGACCAGACGGTTGTGACCTTCCAAGAGCGGGCTAATGTTAGGCTCGTAACATGAGATACAACTATTTATCGGGGGGATGTATACGTTCAGTAAATCTATCTCGGCAGTTTAACACCTAGTTATGTTATTATCGGGTTGATAAAACATTATTTTTTTCCTTTTCAAATAGAACCCTTTATTTTTACAAAACACTTAAATATATTTCATTTATTATGTTTAAAATTTCACAATGGAATTTAAATACAATTTTTAACTGATGAAATTGAAAATGATATGAACTTTTCAAGATCTTGATTACGACTTTCTTCAACTAGTAACATCTTATTTTATTCACCCTTTTTACGGTTGGCGTAGTCGTAGGCATTCAAGTGTCGTAGGCGTAGTCGTAGTTTACATTTTTTATGATGAAAAATTATATACATCGAAATTCTTTTTATTTTATAGCATCTTAGATCCATAAAATATCGGAAGATACACATTCATCATACCCTGGACGGATTTCTTGTTTTTTGATACGACAAAACGCAATCACTTATGGCGTTGAAACACGAGAAAAGAGTCGTGATTGATTTTGTTAACGACAGCATATAAAAAAACAAATCAGTTTCAAAAGAATTTGTTGGCAATGATTAATGAAATATATTGGAAAATAACTAATATAAATAAAAATTTTACTACTTTTATTCATTTTCGTATGACGAATTTCGTGTTTTTATCAGATGACAAACGTTATATTGAAATCTGTGTAGAGTCCTCGTATGACGATTCAATCAATGCAAATTTCTTAGTTCATCTTCAAAAGATGAATTCAAACGAATTATTTTACAATTAAAAAAATCTTCTTATAGTTTATTTTGGCTCGAGTTCAGGTGAAAATAAAAACAAAGTTTTTTTATTTTAGATTTTTTATTCTTCCGATATTTCGATCATAATCTATGATCATCATCAGGGAGTTGACTTTAAAAAAGAAACAATATCGAGAAATTTCTACATAAGTATATTATTAAAAATAACAATTTTACAAAAATTACATTTATTTTTCTTTCTGATCACATTTCGCGTTCTGATCTCGTTTAAGTTTGATTTTAAACTAAATTTTTCCGTGTTTTTCAATAAATTTAGTTTAAAATCAAACTCAAACGAGATCTGAACGCGAAATGTGATCAGAAAGAAAAATAAATGTAATTTTTGTAAAATTGATATTTTTGCTAATATACTTATTGTAGTGCAAAAAACTTTTATTCTGTTTATTCAGTTTATTTTCTTTATTTGTTTTTATTTTTTTAAATAACAATTTATATTTTAATTAACAATTGACGGGAGCCGAGGGCGAGTGTGTGTTTATTCTTTTAGTTGTCTAACAATGACTGATTCGTTCAACCATCGTTGGTTACCTCTCGATCAACAACGCCCACAAACATAATAACACCACACTCACTCTTGCGCTCTCGAGAGATTAAACAAATATTATATCTCTTAGTTTCTAACTGCTTAATAACTAGAACAGTTTACACTAGCTATCTAAAAGAAAGGGTACCGATCAACGTATGAATATGTTACAATTCGGCTATCCTGACTACAAAGATCACCTGACCCTTTCGAAACGGTTGCCTTACGGAACGTTAAAAATATATGTAAGTGATAGTTCTAAAGGTTGTTCTGTAACATTGTTTGACGGCGAATCGGGCTGTTGTGAATCTAGACCACGTGTGTTGACCCCCGATGCCAATGTTTCATGTTGTGTGCTGCCCAAATGCCCTTGTAAGGGATTCGACTTTGTTGAAAACCTTCTACTCCTTGTATCGAATAGCGATCATTTTCTAACAACTCTGTAGCATATATGTTCCTTACCACGACATAATCACCTTTTTTATATAGCGTTGGTTGTTTTGTTTGTTCCAAAAATTCTCATCCCAACAGCACCGAATATTTCATTGAAAAATCATAAACTACCAGTAACTTCAATTCAATGTTCTTATTATTATATTTGAGGAAAACAAAAATAAATCCAAAAGTTATTAAAGAAGAATAATTTAGTCCAAAGTAATTAACATTTGAAGATGGCAAAATTTCCATTCTGGCCGGCAACGCGTCTCTCCAAATTAAATTCACAGGGCTGCCCGTATCAATCAATGTTTCTAAAGAGAAAAAATTTATGAGGAGCACTAAAACTAAATTACCTTACATAATTATTATCACCAAAGGCTGCATCTTTCTTCTTGTGTTTTCCGCACCCAGACACGGTGTGACCTGCGCTGCCACATGCATAGCACGCCCCTGGTTGACGTCGGGGTTTGTTGCAGTCGGCCGCCTAATGACCCATACTGTTGCAATTGTAGCAACGAACATCAGCTTTGTCTGCAGCAGCACTTCGTTTCTGTACTTTTCGGTAACTTTATCGCAGCCAACGATCTGCACAACTCGGTTACATCGCTTTCTCCATATTGCCATGTGCGACGTTCAAATTTTTTACGAGTCTCCATATTGGTTTCAGACGACCCAAACATCAAACAAAATTGGTCAAAAATGTCTGAAACGTTTTCAAACATAGTGTAACGACGCGCATGCAACCAAGACAATGACCGGCCAACCAGCTTCATCGCGAACAGCAAGCGTAAAGAATTGTCGGAAATGTTGTACAAACGTTGGAGGTCACGCAACTGTTTAATCCAGAAATTTGCGTCAAAGTCTGGTATGAAATTGCTTACCAACTGCAACGACGAGTTTTTGTCTTTTTCTTTCAGGTCGTTGTCGGCACATCGCACCATGTTGTCTGTATTCTTGTTTTGCAATTCTCTCTGTAATTTTACGTAGCGGCACTTTGTCTTTTGGCGACTGTAAATTTTGTGTATTGCCAAAAGTTCCTCCAAGCAGCCACTCACTAAATTTGTCTTGTGTTAAATCCGGCACTTCTTTCGTTTGCTGTAGTTGTTCTGTAGGTTTTGTTTTTTTCTTCTTGTACCTCTTCATTGGGCAGCACTTCTTGTTTTTGTTCGCACTCACCCCCGTACTGCACATCTTCATCATCAATAGGTATTATCAATTTCTTTTGTCGCATTGTTACATTTTGTTTGTTTACTACCACCGCATTTACTTCTTTCTGTACATCTCACGCACGATTTTTTAAATACAAGTTTGTTGTTGTTCTACAAACCAGTTTACAGTAGAATGGCGGTAATATTAAAAAAAGTTCAATTTTTTATGGACATTCGTGTTAATTTCACTTCGTAGGCAGATTTTCATCGCACTATCTGAATTGTAGTGTGAAAGACTTTTATTCAGTTTATTTTCTTTATTTGTTCTTTTAATCAACAATTTATATTTTAATTAACTATTGACGGGAGCCGAGGGCGAATGTGTGTTTATTCTTTTAGTTGTCTAACAATGACTGACTCGTTCAACCATCGTTGGTTACCTCTCGATCAACAACGCCCACCAACATAATAACACCACACTCACTCTTGCGCTCTCGAGAGAGTAAACAAATATTATATCTCTTAGTTTCTAATTGCTTAATAACTAGAACAGTTTACACTAGCTATGCTACATTATGTAGAAATTTCTCGATATTGTTTCCTTTTTAAAGTCAACTCCCTGATGATGATCATAGATTATGATCGAAATATCGGAAGAATAAAAAATCAAAAATAAAAAAACATACTTTGTTTTTTGTTAATTTTCTCGTTTAGAGTTAAGCTTGATGATCTGAAATTATTTGCAAGTGAAAAAGGAAAGCCAAGGACTCGAACCCACATAGCCACCAAATTACGTTACCTGGTTTCATTGGTGGTAAAGCAAATCTTCGGACGTATCGACTATGTAATGGCTTCTCTGTCCTAGAACTTATCGTTTTTCAAATGCAAATGTGTTTTTTTTTGTACATTATCGCGGATACTTGGCCACAGAAATTTATTTTCTTCATGACAAACGCTTTTTGCGCTGACTTTGAAGTTATGAGTTTTGGCTTTGAACGCTAACACGCCATGACAACATTTTTTGATATGTTTTTCAAGGACGTGGGTTAAAATCCCAGCCGGGCTCAGCCTGTTTTTTATTTTTTTGAAATTTTGCCTTTTTAGGCCGAAGATCATTTTTAATGATTTTTGTTAATTTTCTCGTTTAGAGTTAAGCTTGACGATCTGAAATTATTTGCAAGTGAAAAAGGAAAGCCAAGGACTCGAACCCACATAGTCACCAAATTACGTTACTTGGTTTCATTGGTGGTAAAGCAAATCTTCGGACGTATCGACTATGTAATGGCTCCTAGAACTTATCGTTTTTCAAATGCAAATGTGTTTTTTTTTGTACATTAACGCGGATACTTGGCCACAGAAATGTATTTTCTTCATGACAGACGCTTTTTGCGCTGACTTTGAACGCTAACACGCCATGACAACATTTTTTGATATGTTTTTCAAGGACGTGGGTTCAAATCCCAGCCGGGCTCAGCCTGTTTTTTATTTTTTTGAAATTTTGCCTTTTTAGGGCGAAGATCATTTTTAATGATTTTTGTTAATTTTCTCGTTTAGAGTTAAGCTTGATGATCTGAAATTATTTGCAAGTGAAAAAGGAAAGCCAAGGACTCGAACCCACATAGTCACCAAATTACGTTACCTGGTTTCATTGGTGGTAAAGCTAATCTTCGGACGTATCGACTATGTAATGGCTTCTCTGTCCTAGAACTTATCGTTTTTCAAATGCAAATGTGTTTTTTTTGTACATTAACGCGGATACTTGGCCACAGAAATGTATTTTCTTCATGACAAACGCTTTTTGCGCTGACTTTGAAGTTATGAGTTTTGGCTTTGAACGCTAACACGCCATGACAACATTTTTTGATATGTTTTTCAAGGACGTGGGTTCAAATCCCAGCCGGGCTCAGCCTGTTTTTTATTTTTTTGAAATTTTGCCTTTTTAGTGCGAAGATCATTTTTAATGATGTTTGTTAATTTTCTCGTTTAGAGTTAAGCTTGATGATCTGAAATTATTTGCAAGTGAAAAAGGAAAGCCAAGGACTCGAACCCACATAGTCACCAAATTACGTTACCTGATTTCATTGGTGGTAAAGCAAATCTTCGGACGTATCGACTATGTAATGGCTTCTCTGTCCTAGAACTTATCGTTTTTCGAATGCAAATGTGTTTTTTTTTTTGTACATTAACGCGGATACTTGGCCACAGAAATGTATTTTCTTCATGACAAACGGTTTTTGCGCTGACTTTGAAGTTATGAGTTTTGGCTTTGAACGCTAACACGCCATGACAACATTTTTTGATGGTTTTTCAAGGACGCGGGTTCAAATCCCAGCCGGGCTCAGCCTGTTTTTTATTTTTTTGAAATTTTGCCTTTTTAGGGCGAAGATCATTTTTAATGATTTTTGTTAATTTTCTCGTTTAGAGTTAAGCTTGATGATCTGAAATTATTTGCGAGTGAAAAAGGAAAGCCAAGGACTCGAACCCACATAGTCACCAAATTACGTTACCTGGTTTCATTGGTGGTAAAGCAAATCTTCGGACGTATCGACTATGTAATGGCTTCTCTGTCCTAGAACTTATCGTTTTTCTTTGTTTTTGTTTTCACCTGACCTCGAGCCAAAATAAACTATAAGAAGATGAAAAGTCCAAAGGTCAACAATAAAATACATATATATATATTTTTAATTGTAAATAATTCGGTGAATTCTGTATGAAAAAAATGTCGCTGTCGTAAATTGTTCGTGATACCAAAAATAACCCTACGCCAAAAACTACAAAAACGTATACGCCAAACAATTGTATTGATTGTAAAAACTGTAGGATTGGTTTTCCATCTGGATTAAAAGTTTAAGCATGATCTACTCACAAATCTATTAATTTTTGTTATCATAGGAGAGAACATATTGTTGAACCCACTGTTCAACAAGTTTTATTTAGTTTATTTCTGAGTTTTATTCTTGATTCAATTCTCTTTAGTTTTACATTAATTACTCTAAATTTTGATGTATTTTTCATTTGCATTATTTACTCATTTAAAGTACTGTTAATTTTTATCTACGTTCTCTAAATTCCAAGTTAAGTTCAATGAATTTCTCCCTTTCGCTAATTTGCTCTCCAAACACATTAAATATTCTCAATTCTCACCTTCTTAATTGAGTCTTTTTGTCAAACATACCATTTGATCTCATTACTTATTACCTAGTTTTAAGTTAACATTAGTAGCTCCAGGTCTACGACCACAGGGGAGTTAACATATGGTCCTTCGAGTAATCCTAGTAAGGACTAGGATAGGATTCTGTTCCAGAAAAAGAAAAATTATTCCGGAAAAATTGCTGGTTTTCTAACCTAGAAACCACAAAAATTGCATTGTTCATCATTTATGCGTTTACATAAAGAACGACATAACAACAAACATCATCAATCTGTTGCACACACAGATCTATTGGAGAAATAAAGCCACTGAACAAATGTTCTAGAGAAGAAGTCCAAAAGCTGTGGACAAAAACATCTTTAAATTCACACACACACACGCTCATTGGTAACCACCTGGTCATTAACTACAACAAAAAGATAAGTAGAGGAATTGAGCAGGTATGTACATTGAGTATTGGCATTTTTAGTTCAACGATTCGTTTGCAAAACACAAAATATTTGGTAAAAATTTTCAAAAAAATTCGCAGAAAATTATATAAAAAACGAACAATCGGTCGCGTAATTCCATATAAAGTAACCTATGATTACGCAATAATAAGTAAATGCCATCAAAATACATAAAAACCGCAATTAATTTACATAAAAAATCAGTAAATAACCAGTAGCGCATAAAAACGTCGTACAACAGATCGTATGCAACACATCACTCAACTGTTCCATTTCTCACCGTTCCGCATTGCATATTTAACGTACAGAAACTATTGGGCTATCATTCCACTGTACATGAATTATATACTGTGAACGAGAAGAAGAAGAATCTGCAGTATTTTTCTAATTTGATCGTCAAAAGTGTGAGTGAGCGCGAAAACAATTAGTTTGCAAAAAATTGTAAAAATAGTGCGGGAAAACTAAATAAAACTATTGAAAACAATAATTATAATAAATATAAAGTAAATTAAAAGTGATTTTACGCGCGAAATCCCCTAAAAATAACATTAAAAAAATTTGTTTACATTGACGGCGAAAAAAAAGCCCTACACCCTGTTGGAAACGGTACTAGTAGGCATACTAATAAAAATTTTTTGTGGAAAAGACATAAAAATTTGTGCGCAATTATTAATAAAACCCAAAAAAGGGAACAAATACTTCATCCTGAAGGAGAAATAACTATAATTTGGAATCACATTAAGGCAGAAAAATCATCTTTACGTCAACAAAATACACAAAGGTGAGTTGGTTTATATGCATTTTATGAAGCAGTATGGTGTTTGAATATTTTCTCCTAAAATAAAAACAACAAATAATACATAAAAACGGTGCCGGTAAACGCGAAAAAAAATATAATTAAAACAAAAACAACGAAATTAAACAAAGAATAACTCAAAAGCAAATTATACGAAAATTACAACAAAGGTGCAAGTGGAAATCAAGAAGAAGACAAAAAGTAGCGGTTCACAAAAATTCAAGCCAACATAAATTCTTCCAGAATAAATATTACAACAACAAGCGGTGATCAGTGTGATGTTTACAACAAAAAAGTGTTAAGCCAGCCTGGTAAATAACAAAAATTAATAAATAATTTGTTCGCAAAAATTGTTTGTGGTGTTACCAGATCGTATACAATTGAAGAAAAAGTGGGATTTTGTTCGGATAATGCCAGAAAATACCCAAAATATACAAAATTAAGCGAAATATAAGAAAATTTTGTAGAATTTATGAAATTCAACCTGGATAAGTGGAAATTTTAAACGAAGTAGCACTCAAATTGGAAAATATTAATAATTTTTTGTTGATTCAACCTGGATATATGGAAATCTATAGCGAATTCATAAGCAGAGTGGAAATATTAAAATTTTGTGCTGAATCAACCTGAGTTAAAAGGATTTTAAGGAAATTGTTGGCGATTTAAATGAATTTTCGCAGAATTATTTGAGATTTTGGAATTGAGTTTTAAATCTTTTAGCGATTTACAAATATTTTTGTGCGGAAATTTTTCAAGAAAAATTGTGTTAATATAACAAGTTATTGTTGACTTTTGCTACTGATTTAGGTCAACATGGCTTCGCTGAGGAAATTTCTATTTGACTACGATCAACTAACATCATATTGCAAGGAGTTTAGACCAAAGAAGGATGAAGATGTGAACGTTTCCGTGCTTGAGGTTAAGCAGGCGGAACTCGAGAGGCGCTGGTCTAAAATTACGGAACATTTTGAAGAAGGAATGACAGGAGAAGTTGAAAGCGCAGTGTCGGAGTTCAGTAAAGCAGCATCATCGAAATTTGAGGAAGCTGGAAAAGCATATCAGAAATGTAAGGCGAAAATGGTGGAACTCAAAGAAAGCAAAATTCATCCAAAAGCTGAGGAAACTTTCAGAGGTGAAAGTACAATAATTCAACATGGATTTTCTTCGCTTAAATTGCCACCATGCGACATTCAGCCCTTTGAAGGTGGATATTCCAAATGGCCAGCCTTCCGAGATATTTTCAAGGCAGTTTTTACAAAGCATCCTGAATTGTCCGCAGCCCAAAAATTGTATCACCTTCGTGGCAAGACGAGGGGGGAAGCTAACCAAATCGTCAAGAAGTTCGATTTGGTAGATGAGAACTTTAATTTAGCATGAAATGCATTGGTAGACAGATATGAAAACCCTCGAATTTTAGTTCATCAGCAAATGAAGTTTTTATTTGGAATCTCAACCGCACAAAATGAATCACCAAAAGTAATTCGGTTAATACAGAGTGGAATTAATGACAGTTTAGCGATCTTCAAGTCTTACAAAATTGAAACGGACAATTGGGATCCCATCCTGGTGCATCTTTGTTCAACCAAACTTCCTGAGGATACACTACGAGCATGGGAAGATTCTCTTAGCAACCACAAGGAGTTGCCAACCTGGTCTCAGATGTCTGCATTTCTCTCCAAACGCATCGAAATTATTGAAACAATAACTGATTTTCGAAAACCTCATTCTAAAGATAATCAAAATACGTCACACAAATCGCAATCATTTTTATCCAACGTTGAAACTGGAAAACAAAAATACTTATGCAAGAAGTGTAATCAAAATCATTCACTACGTCAATGCAACTATTTTAAATCTCTTTCGGTTAACGACCGAATTAAATACGTTTACTCAAACAAATATTGTTCAAATTGTCTTTCTTCGAATCATTTTAAATCCAGATGTACGAGTAACAAGGCTTGTTCTAAATGCAACAAGAAACATCATTCAATGCTACATCTCGATAATTTTGAAAACAAATATAAATCTCAAGAATCAAATAACGCGGTTAATGCTTCACAACCAATTATTGAACAACCTGTTTCAAGGGAATTTCGGTTCAGACCATCAACGGACAATGTTCAAATGCATTTAGCACAACATGAAGGAACTACAATTTTGCCTACAGCGCTTATAGACATTCAACATGCTGGTCAACTGTTCACAATTCGAGCTCTTTTGGATGCTGGTTCAGAAAAAACATTTATTTCTAAAGAAGTTCAACAAAATCTAAGACTCCCTGTCGAGAAACGGAATTTTAATATTTCTGGTTTAGTAAGCAATTCGAATTCACTTTGCTATGTCAATATACGATCAAAACATAATGACTTCGCACTCAAAGTAAAAGCTATCGTTGTTTCAAAACTTGCCCACTTTTTGCCGTCGAAACCTGCTAAACTAGAAAATCTCCCTAATTTGGAAAATCTTAACCTTGCAGATCCGCATTCTTCAAACCATTATCAATAGACATGATTATCGGAAGTGATTTTATGCCAATTATAAATTTAAATGGAGTTCGAGCAAATATTATCGACGGTTTGGAAGCGCGAGAGTCACAATTCGGTTGGTATTTGTCTGGCCCCCTGCCTGTAGCCGAAGTATGAACATTTTCAACATCAATAACAGTCGAAGAAGACATTGCACTCAGTGAACAAATGAAGAAATTCTGGGAACTAGAAGAGGTTTCAACTGTCCCTCAACTATCTGAAACCGATAAATACTGCGAAGAATTCTTCAAAAAGGCAACATATCGTCAATCAAATGGTCGCTACGTAGTACGACTACCTTTTAAGAGTGATTATCCAAACGAAATTTTTCTTGGACGCTCCAAAAATATTGCTCTCGCACAATACTGCAGAGTGGAGAAATCTCTCGAAAAGAATAAAGAACTGAAAACTCAGTATCATGATGTACTCCAAGAATATTTGAAACTGGATCACATGGAAATCAGTAAGAATTATGAAACACCAGACGAAAAACAATTTTCATTTTTTCTACCTCACCATGCCGTAGTCAGACCAGATAGCAAAACCACCAAGGTAAGAGTGGTATTTAACGGATCAAAGAAAACGAGCAGTGGTTTTTCGCTGAATGACGTTCTCCATCCTGGACCGATATTACAAGCAGATTTGATGCAAATAATACTTGGGTGGCGATACTACAAATATGTTTTCACAGGAGATATAGAGAAAATTTACAGACAGATTGTACTTCATCCTGAAGATAGAAAATACCAGCAAATTTTTTTTCGTCCTAAAGAAATCATAAAGCAATTTCAACTCAAAACCGTCACTTTTGGCATCAATTGCGCGCCTATTTTAGCTCTGCGAACGTTACAGCAGCTAAGTGATGATTGTGAAAATTCAGATCCAATTGCCTCAAGTATTTTGAAGAATGAAGTTTATGTGGATGATGTGATGTCAGGAGGACACACACTGGCAGAAGCTACAGATAAACAACAACAGTTATTAAAAGTATTGTCATCAGCTTCCTTCCCCCTGAAGAAAATGACTGCGAACCACTCGTTTTTACTTGAAAATTTGGCGCGGGAGGATCTTCTGGACGAAGATTTTTTGAAGCTTGATGACTCAAGCAGTATTAAAACCCTAGGTATACGGTGGAACGCCATACATGATATATTTTATTACGTTGTTCAACCGATAAATGCAGACTTGTCAGGTGCAACTAAACGTGAAATACTCTCGGTAATAGCTCGACTATTTGTCCCCCTTGGATGTTTAGGTCCAATAGTAATCTCAGCAAATTTACTTATGCAACAATTATGGGAAGAAAAGTTGTCATGGGACGAAGGAATACCACCACATCTATTAACCAAATGGAAATCTTTTATCAACAACATTGTTCACATTGAAGATATCAAAATTCCGCGATGGATAAACTTTTCTCCAGGTCACCATGTTCAAATCCACGGCTTCTGTGACGCCTCGGAGAAGGCCTATTGTGGAAATATTTATATTCCAGTTGTCGACACTCATGGTAAAGTTTCTAGCCACCTGCTAGTCTCGAAGACACGAGTAGCACCACAGAAAAGGAAAACTATCCCAAAGCTCGAATTATGTGGAGCTGAACTACTTTCGAGACTAATTCGACAACAAACTACACGATTTTCTCATCCTTATGAATTATTTCTGTGGACTGATTTATCAATTGTAATGGGTTGGTTACAAAAATCACCAGCAACATTAAAATGTTTCGTCGCAAATCGCGTAACTAAAATTCTTAATATTACCAGCAGTGATCAATGGAGACATATTCGTACCGAGGACAACCCTGCCGACTTAGGTACCAGAGGTTGTACTTCACAAGAACTCGTTACTAATTCGCTATGGTGGAATGAACCACCCTGGCTCAAGCTTTCTATTACTTCTTGGCCAAAACCTAGATAATTCGATCCTACGGATTTAGAAACCAAAAGAATATCGGTACTTCACCTTGAAATAGAAGAGGATTTACTCACGCATATCAATTCGTTTCACAAAGCTATCATTGCAATTGCTTACGTTTTTCGGTTCGCTAAATCATGTCGAAATAAATCTCATCCTGAATGTGACAATTTCTCTAACGAAGAACTTATTAATGCAAGAAATCGTCTTATCATCTACTCACAGAAAGTGCATTATTCCAAGGAATATCAGCGTTTAACCGATGAACAAACAATAAGTACTAAAAGTCAAATTTTAACATTAAATCCTTTTCTTGATAAAGACGGATTACTTCGAGTTGGTGGTCGCCTGGAAAACTCAGGATTAAGCTATGATGAAAGACATCCTGTCATAATACCAGGTAAATCTAAACTTGCAGCACTTTTCATTAAACATAGTCATGAAATGCTACTTCATGCTGAATATAATGTAATGATACGTGCCATTCGTCAAGGCTTTTACATTCCCCGTCTCAAAAACCTTGTCCGAAAATGTATAAGAGGCTGCGTAAGATGCACAATTTACAAACACAAGTTTCAAAGCCAGCTGATGTCATCGCTTCCACGTGAACGTGTATCTTTCTCACTCCCATTTATACGTATACCGGAGTCGAATTCGCTGGACCTTTCAACCTGAAATCGTCAACATTAAGAAAAGCCAAAATTGTAAAAGGGCACGCAGCAGTCTTCGTGTGTTTTTCTACCAAGGCTGTGCACCTTGAAGTCTGTTCTGATATGTCAACTGATGCTTTCCTGGCATGTTTTGGACGCTTCGTGGGACGTAGAGGACTACCGAAGACAATATTTTCTTCAAGAACATCACAACTTTCTCAAAACTGCTGAAAAGAGTCTTCAAGCAAAATATGGTATACACGGATTCTCGTGGTCTTTCATTCCCCCTTATGCACCCCACATGGGAGGCCTTTGGGAGGCAGCGGTGAAGAGTATGAAGATTCACTTGAAGAAAATAACTCATAACTACACGTTTACCTTCGAAGAATTCAACACCCTGCTGATAAGAATAGAAGCAATTTTAAATTCCAGACCGCTTTCCCCAATTTCAGAAAACCCTTCGGAATTGCTGCCACTAACTCCAGGTCATCTTTTAAGAGGAGCTCCACTCATAGCTCCACCTGAGTCAAACCCAGAACCAATTAACTCAAATATTTCATACTTATCCCGATGGAAACGCCTTAAGTGCATTCAGCACATATTCAGTCAACGATGGCAAACATCTCGTTTTTTAGAATGCTAATATCTCATTGTACTTGTCTCTCTTTTCTTTCTCATACAGGCACATCATGGGTAAATGTCCGCTTTGCAATCATAATCATCCCATCAAATACTGCAAAACCTTCAGATGGATGTTGAACGAAGAACGCCGAGAAACTGTGGTTCGGCTCAACTATTGCTTAAATTGCTTGTGCGATCGTCATCTTCGGAAAGATTGCCCATCCAAGAAGCGTTGTGATGTTTGCGGGGCAGCTCATAAAACCATGATTCATCAGAGAATATATGATTAACGTTCAGAAAGCATCACCATGATGGACGTGAGGGAAGTCGAGGAAGAAGCCGTCGATGGCATTAACCTCAATGCTAAAGATGATTCCACCCTGGAACCAACACGTCCACAAAGATCGAAGCTGTATGAAATCACCCGTGACAAACTCCCGTCATTCCACGTCTTTAAAGCTGTTGTTTCTTGCATGATTCGCGCCAACACAAAAGTCATAGAGGCAACCTTCCTCATCGATGAGTCCGTTAAAGCCTCAAATGTTGTCTTTGACCGAGTTGAGATGTTGCCATATCGTACCCAACTTCATCATGGTATCAACTATGGTAACTTCGAATTGATTACGAGAACTGGCAAAATAATTAGAGCTCGGCTCATTATTTTGCCCACCTTAAAAGTTAAACCGCCGTCTCTTCCTGCTTATGACAAGCAATTCTACAAAAATGTACCTCAGCAGGGAATTATGGCTCACCCTGATCCTTTAAAATATGGCCGAATTGATGGAGTTATCGGCGCCGATATATGCCGTAATGCTTTATACGGAGAAAAGAAGTACAATAGAGATAATCCCAGAGTGCGTTTTCAAGAATCCAAATTTGGCGTGATCACATACTTCCCTCTTCCTGGCGCGGGAGTATGTTGAACCCACTGTTTAACAAGTTTTATTTAGTTTATTTCTGAGTTTTATTCTTGATTTAATTCTCTTTAGTTTTACATTAATTACTCTAAATTTTGATGTATTTTTCATTTGCATTATTTACTCATTTTAAGTACTGTTAATTTTTATCTACTTTCTCTAAATTCCAAGTTAAGTTCAATGAATTTCTCCCTTTCGCTAATTTGCTCTCCAAACACATTAAATATTCTCAATTCTCATCTTCTTAACTGAGTCTTTTTGTCAAACATACCATTTGATCTCATTACTTATTACCTAGTTTTAAGTTAACATTAGTCCTTCAATAAAGCAAGTCGCAACAGCGCATGAATTCAAGTTGAATTCATTTTGTTGTTTCCTTCATCAGTCAGGAAACCCACTATAAAAATCATAGCTCCAGGTCTACGACCACAGGGGAGTTAACACATATTATAAGGGAGATTATTATAGAAAGTGAGAGAGAGTAGTAATTGAATCAGAGAGTAATTAAAATCAGATATTGGTATTAAAGAGTATAAAAAAGGAGTTTAGATATGTAAGGAGAAATTAATATTATTGAAAGAAAATTTATGAGGTGTGAGGATGCATTCCTCCTGGAATGTAAATTACAGAATACGTTTTCTTATACATATAAACTAAAAAATCGTACATTAATAATAGTGTGTTTGATTAAATACATAGTTTGATAGTTGAATTTGAAGTGAACAAAAATTGTAACTAGTAAGCAAAATGGCAGTTACTAAAAATTAGACATCGGATTTTAGCATGTTTTTTATTTCTTATCTGATTGGAATCCAATTTTGGATCTAGGCGTTTTGAGGTTCAATTTTTCGATATTTGGGGTCATATTAAAAATATGCAAAATATATGCAAAAAATATGCAAAATATGCTAAATATGCAAGAGTTTTTTTGACAAAAATCGTCAATTAAATTTAGAAAATCATCAAAAAAGCATTCGAAATTAAGATTTTTGACGTTTAGCATAGTTTTTTGCAGATTATTATGTTATTGTGACTCTCCAGATATTCCGCCACAGCAATAAATCTAGACTAACAAGACTTAAATCAGTTTTCAGAAGGTGAGAAAATGTCAAATAACCCAGCATTTCTATTACAACATAATTTGCTTCCTATACAAATGTAGATAAATAACGGAAAAATTTCAAAAACTCAATCAGAAATGTCAAAATCAACGTGTCCAAATTAATCGGCCAAAATTGTCTAGCAGAAAAACAAAAGGAGCTAGAGTTAGTCATCGCTATTTTTGTTTAGACAAAAGCGCAATTTTTTCTAGTTTTGGGAAAAAGGATTCGTTTTTTAACGCAAAATGGGAAAAAGTACTAAAGTACCATTTACGATTCCAGGTTCTGGAATATAACTATAATTAGAAGTATACGTTTTGAATATCCACATATTAGATTTGTATATATTTTATAGTGTTTAGTCCTTTATTCAGTATATACAGACTAAATTGGCAATTTTTGTTCTTTGTGGTCAAAAAGCTTCTTTGGCAAAATGCTATAACTGCCGCTTTAGTATTGATGACATAGTTTTAGTTTAATGCACTAAAAATAAATAATTTTATAATATCGATCTATATTGTACGCATACAACCGCTTAATGCAGAATTGGAATATGTTCACTTCTCGGCGAAAAGTAATGCATTATTGTTATACCCAACCACGATGAATAATAAGCAAAATGAAGAACGCACAATGAAATGACATCACTTACAACCTGTTCATGTATGTCGACCGAAAGGTTTCTTGCGCTTCGGAAGTGGTACACTTTCCCATTAAATTTGGGTTTATGTATTTCGAAAGGACTGTCTCTTATAGAAAGAGAATGTCAAAATCACTCACTTGCTTTGTAGCTGCCGAGTAGAACGTAAACTCGCGAATAACACCGAAAATCTTAAAACAAATTTATGCAACACATTCTTGAAACAAAATAAAAATTTTACAGATACTATTCAATGGCGCTTTCATTCATTATTTTGAAGAAATCAATTAAATAAAATAATTCGAAATACCGACACATTTTATTTTTCAAACAAAACAAATCACACATATTCCAATATTTGTATGTATATGTGGATTTTGTTTTCATTTCTCATTTGGCTCTCAATTATGGAACATAGTTGTACAAATGTACATTCAAGTTAGTAGTATTTCGCATAGGATACGTAACGGCAGTCGCACGATAGTTTGCGAAATACATGAACGCATTTTTAGACGGAAGCGAGTGACTGCTTTCCTTTCGTACAGGTTTCCGTGCGACATACATGAACAGGCGGTTAGAAAAACCACACAATAGAGTGGTAGTGGTAAAATAAGTCAAAAACCTTGGAATTGTCTTTAAAATGGAAAAACCACTCACATATTTCTGCTAGAAAAGTATTTGGAATGCTAAAAAATATAGTTCATTCATTCCTGCTACAGGAAAACAATTTTGATAACACCGTCGAAGAGTCATAACCCTTTTGTATACACAATTGTTTAATTTATACCTGTCCGTGTACTCGATAATTTGTACTAATAATTACCAATGTTTCGATTTTTGACAGTTGTTTAATGGAGAAGTTGGTAAAAAAAATTTTTCAGCAACATTTAGTAAAAATTATCGAGTACAAGGACAAACCTTTCATGACACATTAGTCTTGTTGTATAGGATATATATATATATTAAGAAAAATATTCGCCGCAATATTGTCATTAAAGTTGCCAAATGCACTATACACCTAAAAGGCAAAGATTTCAAGGAATATTAATTTACAAAAACATGAAATTCCACATC
This sequence comes from Musca autumnalis, assembly GCF_047663935.1. Lineage (NCBI taxonomy): Eukaryota > Metazoa > Arthropoda > Insecta > Diptera > Muscidae > Musca > Musca autumnalis. Next base: position 160,536,245 of record NW_027411977.1, on the reverse strand, counting down.
TGTCTCTAGGTTTACTTACATCCTGATGTAAACTTTAAAAGCGCCATATTTCTAGCTTTCTCAATCTGATTGGCTTTTTCTTTTTCCGGATTGTCGAGTAGAAAAATCTCCCTATTTTTTACACGTAGAGCACTTTCATTTAAGTGTTCGTCATTAGCAATTACAATTTAAAAAAGTATTATTATATAACCTCCACGAGTGATTTAAATTATTTGATAATTCGGACACCGCCGAAACCAGTGGTGTAGGGATTATCGCGAATGTATGGTATATATGGGAGCAATGTCCAAATCTGAATCGATTCTAACCAAAATAGGGATCGCCCTAGGGCCAAAAAATCCCCAATTTTTATGCGAAGTGGTCTATAAATGTGACCTGTGCTTTGTTTTCAAAAAGACATGGCGAGATGGATAAGTGCGAATCTATGCAGATCATCAAAAGGAACTGTGGGTCTATTTCGTTTCATTTTGCATGTTGCAAACTCATTCACTAAGACATAATCCCTTAGGGTATTAAAATATAGTTATCAGTGAAATCATGAATAAAAATTCCGTGCAGAATTTGTTTCCTTTCCCCAATTTCACAATTTTTTATTTCCGTATTTATGCCCTAAAAGGGAATATTTTTGTCGATTCAACTTTTAACAAATATTGATTTTAAAAGAATTTCACTTTTTAAAATTATTTTCCGTGTGGAAATTTCAGAGGGAAATATTCATGATGGCACCGTACATATTTTTTATATGTTTTTAATAAAATATGAAAGATTTTATGTAACAATCAATATTTTCTCAGTCTTAATTTCTAGCTCATTTGTTATTCTGTCAGACAATTTTGGCCGAGCAGAAACTATCAACATATTTGGAAACGTAAATGTTGACATTTCTGATTGAGATTTTGAACAAATTTGTATTAGAAAGCAACTTATGTTGTAATAAGAATGCGGGGTTATAGGAAATTTTCTAAGTCTTTTAGTCCAGATTTATTGCTGTGGCGGAATAATAATTAATAACATGATAATCTGCTAATCGATAATCGACATTTAACGGCAATAAACTTAATTTAGAACACTTTTTGATGACTTTCCAAATTTAATTTAATGATTTTTGTCAAAAAAATTAATGCAAAAAAATAAAAAATATGAGTCTGTCATTGCATTCAGTTTTCTTCAAAACGAATTTTGGGCCAATCAGAATTTTCGTATCTTTATTAATAAAAAATATGCAAATATCCGATGTCTACTAAAAATGTAGCGAATAGTTATTAGTATAAATGATACATTGATAGAATAGAAAAATCATAATATAGAATCAGTGTTGCCATGTGTATGAAATACACTACAGTCTCCCAGGCTTAATAAGGACTTGGTCCGTCAGGAGGGCGGGATGTAGTTTCCCACGTACTTGCTGACTTCATTGATGGCATGACGCTTCACTAAAACATTTTGAAAAAGGTCGATGATTTTGATTTGTGGAATTGATGATTTGTTGAAATGAACGTGTTGATTTGAATTGGTGATCGATGTTTGATTCGTCGCAACATGTTGAGGATGTTTTCGATTTGTTGAATTGAATTTTCGAAGTTGATATTTGTAGCGTTGATTAATTCAGATTTGTTGAATTTATGTCGAAGATTTGTCCGTTTACCCAGGAATTTGCACTCTTTCTCCCAGGCTTGAATATTTTTTCGATTGATGTTTGACGATTTGGTTGATGTTGAATTTGATTTGAATTGTTGAATTGCTGAGTTGATTGTATGTATGGGTATGTTCAGTGAGTGAACTGCATTGCAGTCAAACATCTGATTGCACTGATCGCATGTATGTGTGTTGTTGTAGCAACGCAAATATGTTCGTTCGTGTATTCGGGCATGTTCTGAGACACACTTCACCCCGCACTTCACATCTCAAGCATTTTGTTCACCCCATGTACCTTTATTTTTCGAGTATTTTATGGATAGACTATGTAACACTAATGGATCTTAGCCCCAAGAAATTCGAAGAAAATGCTTGAGACATGAAGTGAGATGTGAAGTGTGTCTCAGAAAATAACCGATTATTTCAGTTATCAGGTTCCTCTGCGTCCATAAAGAATGAGGAGACAGGTGAGTAGGGTTAGCTGGGCAGCTAAACCAAAGCAGAGTATCGTGTGGTCCCAATCCACATGCAGGGTATCGTGGCATCAATTCTGGACCAGGCGGCTGCATCGTCCGGATCTTAACTGAGCTAAAACTACTCGTGTTGGCCTTGGCAGCTGGCGTTCTTCTGCTGCGATGGATGGGGGATGGTCTCCAAGTATGGCATTCACTCTATATCTTCGTACTGTCTGCGCAACCATGTTGGTGTGAATGCGATTCAAGCCTGCCTGATAGGCTCGTTGATCTAGAGGTTCTCTTGTATGCCTTTGGATTTCTCTCTCTAGATCATGAAGGTCTCTCCTGACGTGCCTGGGTAGGGCGAGCCTTCCCGCGACGGCCGGTTCTATGCACCGGATTGACTCGGAGGAATCTTCGACCAGGGGCCGTCACCTCAACAATTATGTGTTTGTGTTCAATTATGTGTGTTGTTGATTTGTTTTTCTTTTTGATTCCTTTCATCTTCGCCTGATGGTTTTTCTTTGATGTTGCCATTGTTTTAATGGCATCCAATGGCGCAACTTTGCACATCCCTACATGTAGCGACATCAAAACAAAAGAGTATACATTTCCAAAATTTTTGTTATAAAATTAAAAATTAAATGTAGGTTCACGAACTAGAAATTCTTAAAGGAGTGCTGTTTGAGTCCATGTCGAAATCTGAACTGTTGATGAGAAGATAATAGAAAAGCTTTTGTAAGATGAAACAAAATCAGTGGCTGAGGGTGGACGAAGTAAACTCTGTCCGTCCGGTGCAGCGGCGGTGATAAAATTGAAATTTTGGGTGTAAACTTTATGCGGGTAAATTAGTTGTAGTTATTTCATGAATTAGTTTGAATTAATAAAGAGTTTGGTTTGTCATGAAAATCATATTTCAATACAGAATTTTCCATTTTCCAAACAAGACATGATAATGTCGTGCCAAAGGGTAGGTGAAAATGACATGTCAAAGCATTGGTCAAAATGACATGCTTAGGATCCGACAATGAATGTCATCTTAAGATCCGAAAATTAATGTCATCTTATGGTGGTCACGCTCATATAAAATTCATGAGTGAAAATGCTAAAAAGATGACATGCCAGATCACTTGCACCCATGATTCAATAGCATCCTCGGCGTCGAACATTTTTGCTGGGTAAGCTCGCGTGGAATAATGTTTAAATAAATAATGCTTTATTAGTGAATAACTAACAACAAAGATAAATTGATGATTATAAAAATGGAGTCGAACGTTTGATGTGTGTGTTTTATAGTTGAAATTGAAGTGAACAACGATTGATGTAGCGAATATTTATTAGCACAAAAGATACATTGATAGAATAGAAAAATCATAACATAGAATCAGTGTTGCCATGTGTATGAAATATATTGAAATACACTACACCTAGATATTTTTTAACAATTCTTTATCACGAAATTTTTGACTCTCTTGTCTATTTTTATGTAGCAAATTGGTAGGTTTTTCTCCTGTAGCTGAATATTCCCAGCAAAATGTTCGATGCCAAGGATGCTATTGAATCATGGGTCCAAGTGATCTGGCATGTCATCTTTTTAGCATTTTCACTCATGAATTTTATATGAGCGTGACCACCATAAGATGACATTAATTTTCGGATCTTAAGATGACATTCATTGTCGGATCCTAAGCATGTCATTTTGACCAATGCTTTGACATGTATTTTTCACCAACTCTTTGGCATGACATTTTCATGTCTTGTTTGGAAAATGGAAAATTCTGTATTGAAATATGATTTTCATGACAAACCAAACTCTTCTTTATTAATTCAAATTAATTCACGAAATAACTAGAACTAATTTATCAGCATAAAGTTTACATCCAAAATTTTAATTTAATCACCGCCGCTGCACCGCAACAGAGTTTACTTCGTCCACTCTCAGCCACTGATTTTGTTTCATCTTACAAAAGCTTTTCTATTATCTTCTCATCACCAGTTCAGATTTCGACATGGACCCCAACAGCACTCCTTTAAAAATTTCTCATTTAATTTGTAATTTTGTAATTTTATAACAACAATTTTGGAAATGTATTCTTTTTTTTGTGATGTCGCTACATGTAGGGATGTACAAATCGACTTGTGTGTTTATAGTGATCTGTACAAATGATTCAAATGCTGATGAAAAGATCGGATCTTTCACGACTTCCTTTGCATGGGTTTAAATGCTAATGAAAAGATCGGATCTTTCACGACTTGCTTTGAACCAATGCAAAATATGCCATGAAATCACGTCGTCGCATAGAACCCCTTCCTTCAAATTTTGCTTGGTTGCTATCCTTCGAATCTAGTTAAAATAAACGGATATGCTCATTTAATGTCAAGTGGAACCTTTCAATATCGGAATTCCCACTGTGTGTATTTGGCGAAGTAAACTGATATTTTACTTTTTTTATATTTAAAAAATCTTTAATACCCAGCAAAATGTTCGATGACAAATCATGGGTGCAAGTGATCTGGCATGTCATCTTTTTGTCATTTTCACTCATGAATTTTATATGAGCGTGACCCCTAAAAGATGACGTCCTTTTTTGAATCCTAAGCATGTCATTTAAACCAATGCGTTGACATGTCATTTTCACCAATGCGTAGACAGGAAATTTTCATATCTTGTTTGGAAAATGAAAAATTATGTATTTAAATATGATTTTCATGTCCACTAAAACTCCTTATTAATTCAAATGAATACTTGAAATATTCACAACTAGATTATAAGCAAAAAAAAAAAAAAAATATATATATACAAAATTACAATTTATCACTTTCGTGAATTACTTTTAATTTTATAATAAAATGCCTGTTCCAGAACCTGCAAGAATCTACAAGTTTTGTAGTTCATGTAGTTCTGGAACAGACAAAATTTTTTTGAAATTTATACTCTTTTGTTGCGGGTGGAAATGGTATAGCTGATATTTACAAATCGACTTGCTTTTAGGGATCTCTAGAGAAAAAAATGTAACGAACGGAGAGGAGAGACTTTTTCAGGAAATTAATTATTAATATATAACACTTTCTTTCCAAAAGTCGTTGCTTCCTCCTTTTCGTTTTGGACTTTTTTCAAATTTCGAGAAGCGTGATTTGATAGATTTCATTCTATGTCAGATTTAGAACAGACATGGGAAATTTTATAATACCATTCCGATTCTATTTTTAGCTCTTCCTATTTATTGCAGAGTCTGAACGACGTTTCGAGCTAGATACAAGTTGTACTTGTCTGACATGCAGGAAATGTAAGACAACCTTACGACGAGAGTTCTAACAACTTTGGTCGTGATTTTGAGTCTCCGACAACACCAAGCCTATAGTAAATAACAAACCTTATATAGCTTTAAACATATTAAGAAAATATATCAAGTCTGTAAATAAAAACACAAACTTTATCTCTATTGCCTTGATGGAATGGGTTCAAATACTGATGAAAAGATCGGATCTTTCACGACATCCTTTGAATGGGTTCATATGCTGATGAAAATATCTGATCTTTCACGACTTCCTTTGAACCAATGCAAAAGACGACATGAAATCAGAACTAGAGTTCAGCAATCTAGTTCCTGGAGCGGATCGATCTTTCTAGTTCCTTTTCCCAAAAGGATCTAGTTCCTTAATATAGTTCCAACAGCGATATAGCTCAATAAATCTTTCACTTTCATCGTTCTTTCTTTTTCCTTCATTTCAAATGTTTCCGAGAGCGATATAGTTCAATGAACCTTTCTCTTTCGTCGTTCTTTTTATTTCCTTCGTTGCAAATAGTTCCGAGAGTGAAGTAGTTGAACGAATATTTCTTTCCGTTTTTATCTTTTTTTGTGGCTAAATTAATAAATTAAATAAAAATCAGTAAATTGCAGCGATGTAACGAGGATGTGACTTACGTTTATTTAAGAATGTGGCCGCATCTGAATGATGAAGGAACCGAACGTGAAAGATCGATGTAATTGTGGAATTAAATTTGGAAACAAATTATACAAATGAAAGGAATTATATGCACGGTTGGAACTATACGAACTAAAGGAACTATATAAATGCAAAAGCCGGATATAGTTCCAATAGTTCCTTGTCCGGAATAGTTCCATGGAACTAGTTCGTTCCGGAGCAACACAATTCTACATAGAACCCCTTCCTTCAAAATTTGGTATAAGCAGAATTAAATTCATTATCGGCAATAATTTTACGTGGTTTTCCTATTGTTGCAAAATGCTCTCTTAATTTTTCAACAATTGTTAGGGAGTTTTTGTCATTTAAATGGTGTATAGTTACATGTTTTCTTATAAGTTAACAATAAAATTATGTATATAAATACGATGCATACTATGATTAATGACTATCAAAGGAATTCATGAAAATAAAAATATAAATAGATATAGCCACTAACCACTTCACTTCACTTAACAATTGTTAAGAAAAGTGGAGGCGAGATGAGCAAGGGAGATCCCTACACAAATAAATGCTATGTTTCACTCAATCACTAGAGTGAACATAGAAGGTCTACATGAACCAAACTCACTAAAATAAAAAACAAAGAAAATAAATATGGCTCCCCAGCCAACAAAAAAATCACACACATATGTATATTAGGGTTATGACTTTTTTACAACCTCATATCCCTGTATCATAGCGTGAAGAGTTTTGCCATAAGATTACATAAAATCACAATTATAAGGTGATTCGATGAAAAAACCAAAATTATGGAAAATTTTTTGAAGTCACTGTAATCAGATATACAATTGAAAAT